>NW_024962264.1:53564758-54110272 GCF_019238085.1 Lagopus leucura
ATAAGTCCTCTCAAGTTTCCATTTCCATTTCTATTTCTTTTTCCATTTCTTTTTTTTTTCTTTTTCTTTTTTTTTTTTTTTTTTATTCTCTCCTTCTCTTTCATTTCTCCTGCTATCTTTCAAAAATACAATGACTTAGACCAGCCAAATAGACCCCGCAAAGTAAGGAAAATATATAACCTTCAATCACGTTAATTTTAGTTAGTGGCCACAGAAATATTTTTTTTTCACCAGAGAGTTTTGAATTATGAAAAATGAATGAAGATTTTTTTAATTGCAGACAGAAATTTGTATATATTGCCTTTGTTTTGATATTAGCTATCACTACTACATTTGTCTGATATTGAGTATTTACTGTTACGTATTATTTTCTGTACTTCTGAGGTGCTTATAAGTTTTGTGGCTTTTATGTGCATAGAGAGTGGAAAGATATATCTATGTTGATTTTAACTGAGCCATTTTTCCCTTTCATACGCTTATACAAGGTGCATAGCAATGGGCATGTTTTTCATTACCAAACAGCTGCATTTATGTTCATTTGGTTGCAAAGCTGTTTACTTTTGAAATTACTTTATTAATTGAAAAACTTGTAAATATTGGTAATGTCTCCTCCTACTGTAATTGCTACCACATTTTTATTCACATTCCACTTACATTTGTTGCATATCAAGCCTGTTTAACTACTTCAGTAGGAGGGAATCAGACATGATAAAGCAGTTTTAGTTAACCTCATCAAATGCTTGCATCTCAAATGCTGGTAGAAATGTAAATGAGCTGAGCATCTGACAGTGTTTCCAGACAGGACTGCATTACTTACCTGGGGACATTCAGATCTGGAAAATTTACGAAAGTTTTATTTGAGAAGTCCAACTTGATCCTATCACTGTGACAGAATGAAGACAACAGACAAGGCACTTGTTTCCTAACCATGTTCCTTAACTTATTAATCTATAGACTGCATTTTCCACCAGACTTAAATTTAAAAGTATTTATCTCTTCCTTTTATTTTTTCTTTCCTGTTTAGAAAATAAGAGTTGTTGCTGATGCATGATGTATTTTTCTTACTTTATTGAAGAAATACATCTGAAATCCTGAATAAAGCATAGATCCCATCCTGCATGCCTCAGTTCTTACTGGGAGCTCTGCTTGGAGGGCTTGCAGGATGGGTTCAGAGAATACACAAGGAAGATAAGAAGGGAAAAAAGAGGAGAGAAAGAGAGAGAGATTGAAAGGGATTTTGTGGAGACAGAGATATATTAAACCAGGCTATGCTTTCTATTTTCAGTAGTTGAAGAGAAGTTCAGCTCTGACTTCAGAACATGAATTCAAAAGAAAACATGCAGCTAGGATTAGTGTTTGCTGGCACTCTTCACTATTAAATTCAGTTAATGTGCTGTTTCAAAAGTCAGCTCAAAGAGAACTTTCCGGATTAAAAGAATATGCCTTGTTTCTTCCCCTTGTCCTTTAGCATGTCTTTCACACCAACACACACACACAGATTCACAGTGCTCAATAGTGGCTTGAGGAGATACAGTGTTAACCACAGATCCTTTCAGTCAAAATAGAGAGTGTTTTCTCTGAAAAATGACAAAGCTGACTAGTAACCTGTTAAAAATCAAACTTCTCTGTGAAGCAGAAAAAGAAACAAAACAAACAGTCTTTATAAATAAATTAAAATTCTAACTAAAAAGCTAATTATAAGGGTATTTGTTTTGTTTGAGGTAAGGCACATCTATTATCATAAAGATAATTAACTCAGTTTGACAGATCTAATAAAAGGACAAGTTTAGCATTGGCTTAGCCAGAAGCCCAAGGCAAGCAATTTTTATAATTACTAGTTATTGTAACTGGGCTCAGAGAAAATGGTCTGTGATATTTAAACAGTAATGTTAATTTGCATTTAGACCCATTTTTTTTTTTTTTTTTTTTCTCTTTCCCAGGCAAGATCTATTTAGCTAGAAAGTAAAAGGAACTGGAATAACTTAAAAAAAAAAAAAAAAAAAAAAAGTCTCTCTCTCCTTACAGAGAAACTTGGTCTCTTTATGCCTAGTTAATTAATATCCTCACAAGGTAAGTGCTCTGGTAATCACAAAACAATTAAACAGCTTAATGCAGTTTTAACACGCAGAGAATGTTGAGTTTTCAGTTTGAAATGTCTGTAGACTGCATTTATTTGGTGCAGCTGTATCTGTTAATGCACAGACAGGCTGTGTGTACCTCCACTGCCCATGCCCTCAACATGTCCCTGCTGTTGAGCAGATGAAGAAAGGGCTGGAACGGGGGGAGGAAGGCCTTCGCCTGCTCTAAGAAAGTGGCTCCCATTCACAAAAAGAAAAGGAACAAAATGTTCAGGAATATATGCATAAGAAGTAAATTGCTCCTGCTGGCGTGGTGTAGTAGCCCTTTAACTAATGCTTACCTCGACATTTTGTAGCACATTCTCTGCAAGAAAAACAAATCAACGTTTTAAAAAGATAAAGTTATTTTTTAACTTCTTGTGTAATGAAGGTTTTAGAAATAAGTAATAACTATATGAGAAAATACATCATTGGTAATATACTACAAAAAAGCATGCAAAGTACTTGCCATTCAAGTATGAATTTCATTACGTACTACATGTAGATACGGCTAACTCAGTGCATTTTGCTAAGGTAGGACTAGATCTGGGGAACACTTCAGAGTCATATAGGCTCCCCAGTTTTCTGCACGCTTCTGGACCAATATAGAACTGCTGTAAACTGCCCTTCAAGGGTACCCAGGCATCTATGACACTGCAGGATTTTCCCATGAAAAGAAAGCAAAGGAAGAACAAAATCTTTGTTTATAAATGTTGGAGTCAAATTTGAGCAATTTGTGGTTCAAAGACCCCAGGCCATGTTGGAGCACAGACAGAAGCAGCCCTTGTTAGCTACCCTCATGGGCCAACCTATTAATTCATGGCCTTTTTCATGGCAGGATATTTTTAATCAAGTTCTCAAGAATTTGTGATATTTTTAATCTCCCCCGTATCATATCAAGAATTTTATTTTGTCACTGATTTTATTAACTTTGCCAGTTAGCATTTATTTATTTTTATAGCAATTACCAATTTGCTGTTCTTACTGAACGCTACTCATACAATGGAAAGTGTTGCTTGCCAGCCCTGTTGCTGCCTGGCTGTCTGAGACTGATGGCACTGCCCCAGCTTTTTGTGCTTTACTCTTACTGGTTTGACGTGTTTTAAACAGCTTGGCCAAGATTTTTTTTTAACAGCAGGCTAAATAAATGCCTATTTGAACTATGAAATTAGCATACACTCTGTCTTGTGTTTGGCTATTGCCTGCATATTAATAATTCCATTTTTCTCTTCAATAAAATGTACTTTTTCGTAGATAAAAAATGAGATTTTTATCTATTTTGATTGAAGATTTTGATGATTTTCTAAAAATTTAATTTTTCAACCTCATCATGCTTTGAGGGTTTTTGAATTTATTTATTTCCCAAAGACTCCTGACCAATAAAATCTCAATGTGACTTTGTATCTGCCTAGTTCCGCTGAAATCATCATTTCTCACTCTCTGAGTAGCTATATGTGTGCTCTGCTGGAGGAGATCTCAAGGGTCTGATCCTTAAAGGTAACAAGCATGGGTTTGAGGGCTCTCGAACGCCATCACAACATTCACTTCCAGCTCAATGGAAGGAAAGTTCAAGGCTGAGGACTGCTTCTAGTAAGTGTAACTGAGGATGTTGTCTTTCTGCTCCTGAATGCTTATAAACATCAACATTATCTCGTTGTTTCTAGAACGAATTTACCATCTCTCTTAGACATAATAGGCAGACAAAACTCATTTTCCAGCTCTGTATTTATGTCACTTGAAGTCAGAAGAAAGGCAGAACTTCACCTGAGAGATCGAATTTGGGCTGGGAAAAAATCCTTCCTCTTTTGAACTGCTGTGTGCATAAAATTTAGCAACAGGATAACTTACAGTTCCCTTCTGCCTTGAGTTTTGTAAATTTTTGTTCTGTTTGCTCTAGAGCTTTAAGATTTTATTGAGTGCTGAACTGCTAAACCTCTGCCATAATTTTTGGGTGCTCTTCACAGTAATGGTTTTCTTGTGGAGAAAAACATTGGTGGCAATTCAACAGCGTATATTTGTTTCTTCAAGTCTGAAAAAGTTGTTAGAGCATTTCTCGTCATATTTTAAGGATTTAAAGTGGGTCAGCTTTTGGCCTAAAATTGATGGAGCCCTTTAAATACTATAGCATGTTATTAATCACTGTGGCAGACATAAAGTACATTGTTTCGTTGCTGAGAATAGCATGTTTTCCTTTGCTTGTGAATTGATCCCTGAAAAGTTCCTCCTGGGAATATGTTTGTTCTTTCCTTCTTTCGTTCATTCATTCATTCTTTCTTTCCTTCTCAGGCAAAATGCCTTTTAACTACAGATGTGCTAATCTGTAGAAGACTCCAGAAATCATTGATCTGTGGTCAGCGTAGGTATTAATCTACCTGGGTTTGGAGATTAAAACAATGAACAATTAATTAAATAGCCTTGAGGTTATTTTTCAGAAACAGCAATGTAAGCAATGATGGGCAAGTCTCAAAAGGTTTATGTAAAGATTCAAATCAGATCAAATCCCTAAACTTCATAGACTGAGAAGCTCACTGGAAACATACGTAAGAGGGAAAAGTGCTTTGAGGATGTATTTTAAGTTAGACCAATCAGCCCTATGGGAAAAATAAGAAAATGTCTAGAAGACACCTTTCAATCTTTGGGCTGAAAGTCAGTGCACATCCTAAATACACTTAAATCAAGGAAAGCATGAGTATTTAGATGACTTTCATAGTCTGAATACAATGTAGAATTTATTATCACTTTTTGTTGTTTTCATAATAACTTAGTGTTTGGTAAAACTGGTAACAAGAATTCCAGTACAGTAGAGATTTTATTCTTCTCATAGCTTTTTTTTCTCTTTGCTCCCACAGAATGAAAAGACCTTCCTACACTGACATGTAAGATTATACGTTGTTACTGCCAAATCCCTCGGGAGCTTTTCTTCTGTGACACCAATGAAATAGAAATGTGGAGAGATGTCCAAACATAGATTCTGTGCATCAGCCCTCATGATACCACATAAATTGACCCATAAACCACATTCATTCTTATATCTTCCTCTTCTTCCTTTTTTTTTTTTCTTTTTCTTTTTTGGTTTTGTTTTTCTTATCAAATATTGTCAGTATACTTCTGGATGGCTATCAGGCTTTAAACTGAGAGGGAGCAGTGTAGTCATATTACAGGGCAGAAACCCATTTAAACTACCTTGCCTTTTAACCCCAGGTTAACTCTATGCTAACTGAGGCTATGCCTTTCTCACTGCTTTTTAAAAGGAAGGACCAAGAGAGTACACAGAAATTTGTCTTTTTTCCAGTATGCTATGGAGATATAACCTTAGTTTGTAAACTTTTGGGAGCCGTGTCTAATAGTTGAGCAATGGACCTTCTTCCTCAGTAGTGCTTCTGGCTTTGGTGGCACCAGAAATAATGTGACATTACTTGAGCAAATGGGAAGATAAAACAATTGCAATGATTTCTATCAGGGCTATTAAAAAGGTCCCATACGCACTTCTGCCACGCAGCTTTTGTTGCAGCTTGGCAATGTTCTAGCTCTAACATTAACAGTTCCCTCTTAGATCGAACAGCCAGATGGTCAGCAGTTGTGAACTACTTACTGAACTGCTCTTGAAGTTACGCCAAGATAGATATTTGTATACGCATATTCATTCTGCAAGCCAGAGCTGTAAGGTCACAGGAAGAACAAGGTCAGAAGTGACTTGTCTCATGTTTTTGAGACATTGGCTCATCTTGCTGCCCACAGTCACTGAGCTGCGAGCAGAAGAGGTGGAGATAATAATTCATAACAAGTCAGTTATTCATTGAATTTTTGAATCTCTTTATGTTTGCAAATTGTCCATGAACAGACCCTGATTTTCCTGAATGCATTAGTTACTCAGAGTTATTTGCTGACACAGGAAACAGAAACCACAGAAATGCTGGCTAGGGTTACCTTTCTCTGAGGCTGAGCAGAACTGCCATCAGCTAGGCACTTAACATGAGAGCTGGTGAAAGAAATGGAGCATAAGGCCAAAACGCAGGAAACTGAGAGACAGAGATAGCCATCATTAGAAGGTCTGCAGCCTTTTGACCTGAGACTTTATTAGCTACATGCCACAGCTTGATTTCTGACATTAGTCACTCTGCAGAGATGTTGTTTGCTTTGTTTCAGTCTTCTTGGATGACATTTTTTCCAACCTGGGCTGCTGCCTTTGCTCCTCTTGCCTCACCTTTTTATCTCATACTCCTTGACACATCTTTTCAACTATTAGAGTAAGTTTTGGCTACAAAAAAAATCTGACACACAGCTCCTTCTCAAACATTTTGTGGTAATGGGAAGATAAAAATACATTCATAATTTGAGCTGTTAAACCATTCTGATCAACCCTTTCCATCCACAGTATACAATTTTTCCCACACATTGTTTTTTTTTCTAGAATGAAACGAACCTCCAGCCCCTCTTAAGAAAGAAGACATGGTTGCAGGGGTTTCTCATTTGCCTGATTTTTCAGAAAGGATTTAGGGATTATAATAGATGTCAAGAATGAAATGAGTCAACAATTTTATGTTATGCAAATTAGAGATCACAATGAGGTAACATCACAGAAGGGTGGAATTCTGCCCTCAGAAAAGGCACTTTCAGTAGGGCAGATGCTTACGCTGGGGCCTGCATAGTGGAGGCACCATCTCCAGAGCCCACTATGTTACTTCAAACACAACAGGAGGGAGAAAGACTGTTTATGAGGGCGGATAGTGATAGGACAAGGGGGAATGGTTTTAAACTAAGACAAGGGAGGTTTAGGTTAGATATTAGGAGGAGGTTTTTCACACAGAGGGTGGTCATGCACTGGAACAGGTTGCCCAAAGAGGTTGTGGATACCCCATCCCTGGAGGCATTCAAGGCCGGGCTGGATGTGGCTCTGGGCAGCCTGGTCTGGTGGTTGGCAACCCTGCACAGAGCAGGGGTGTTGAAACTGGGTGATAGTTGTAGTCCTTTTCAACCCAAGGCTTTCTACGATTCCATGATTCAGTACTGACTGACCCTTTTTTGCTTCTACTAAGCGGGAGGAGCAAGTATAGAAAGTCAGAAGGACCAAACCCATGCCTGTATCCCCTGAAGCTGGCTCTAGCCAGACTTTAGGATCCTCACCGCTCTCACTGTGGGTTCTTTGACTCCATTATAGGTATGTTACTTTATGATGCTTGACGGTAATTAAGACAAAGGCTTTTTCCTTCCCTTTCACCTGACAATGAGTACACCGCAGTGTAGTGAAGAAATCTGAAAAAGAATACTGAAGGAATGGAAATGAGTTCCTGTGTTCAGGGAAGTGTGTAGTAGTAACTATAGGCAGTACTCTGTTGCTATCTCACTTTTCTTCTTTTATACTTTCGAAACAAGGCTACAGTCATCCTCATTCCAGCTGCTAATGTTCTCTGAAGGCAGAGCCAGTGGAGTGAGACATGCTGTTCCCGTGCCTCATGTTGTCTTATCAGCTTTCTCTCCTGATCCCTGGGATGCAAGGGAATTTCTAGCGTAAACCTTAAGCACTCCCACAAGCTACCAATTCAGATTAAATGCAGAAATTATTAAGCTGCTTAATTGAGTCATTTTATTTCTTAACCCTAAATCTCTCTCCTGAAAGTAAGGGAGAAAAGTCAGACATTTATTAGAATAGTCACCTCTCTGAGCTCAGCTTCTCTGTAAATAGTTTTTTTCATTTCTCATGAATGTTTGCCCACATTCTGGTCTCTTCATCTTTAGAAAAACTTTCCTGAAACTAGAAAAATTAGGAAAGATAAAACAAGAACATGTGCAAATGAAGAAAATCTTGCCTTCTAGTAAAACACATATCTTCATGAACAAAGACTGAATGATCCCAAAGGCAACAAACCTTGCTTGCAGGGCTCAGGCGCCCTAACCTGGGCTCATGAAGTTAACATCAAGTCATTCTACATCACCTCAGCTACCTGGGCAAAACAAAATCAATGAAATATCAAAAGAATAAAAGAATATGGTACTCCTGCTACAAACTGGTATAGATGGCATCAACGTATTATTGCTGTGAACAGTAAATGATAATATTTTAAACTAGTTAAACTGAAAATCTCTGTCACCTTTTGGAATCTTTTCCTTCGGCTTCTACACATATATGTAATTCTGCCTAAGCTGTAAGCAAATCTGCATGTTTTGCTGCTCCAGCTTGGTACAATCTCTTCTGTTTGCCTTGCTCTTTTACCCTATCATCTTCTATGGGTTCTTTTCTTTCCTATTTGTTGCATTTATTGTTCTTTATTTAATCCTTACCTGCTTAGATAATTATCTGACCTAGTTTTATGATATGGATTAAAGTAAACCCTATAATATAAGTATTCTTTCTTTTCTCTATTCTCTATCATCTGTATTCTGCTGAGATTGTGGTTTCTGGGGCTGGCTTTCATTAAAGGGGCTTCCGTGTCTCAGACTCACTCCCTAAGTGACTGGGATCATGCAGTAAGCAGCTTTGTTCTCCGAGTGTTCGAGTACCCATTATCTCATTGCCTCAAAAGCAGCCTCAATTCTTCACCTCTGAAGATAACTTTGTCTCTAATTATTCAGTCAGAAACTCCCACTCCAAAAAAGAAAAGCACGGTGGTGGTAGTGATGACTATATTCTAACCTTATGTCACAATTTCCTGGTTAGTAGATAGTTCTCTGTTTTTACAGTGTTAAGTCACTTGGGGTAAATAACTGCTTTGGATGGGCATGTAGCAATCTCTTAACATTCTTGTGTTAAGAAGCCAGTCAAGATTTGTGCTAGCACTGTAAATTTATCTGCAATTTAGCAAGATCGGCAACGTGTAGACTATTGAGAACATTAATAAATGCAAGCAAATGTGAACATCAAGGAGAAGATTTCAGACTTCCTTCCCTTTTTTACTCTGTGCTAAAGGAAATAACATAGAACTGTACGAATGTCCCAGCCCTAGACTATACAATGACTGAGAATCAGTCTTTTATCTGTGTTTTTTTTTTTTTTTCCCTGAAGCTCACATCTTACTTTTTGCTTAACAGTTGACCAAGTGCTTTGTGGGATATTGGTTGCTCAGTGCTGTGGCTGATTTTCATGCCTTGTCTTGCCCCAAGACTTGCTCACTGATCTATACATTCCTTTATAGGAATGCATCCAGATTTCTTCTCTCATTTTCACACTTCCTTAGTTTTTCCTTTTGGTTGATAATGGCTCTTATAATTGCTAAGATGTGACATACAATCTGAGTGGCCTGTCCCAATGCGAAAGTTAATACATGTCACATGCTCAGGTATTAATTTTTATTTCTGCTATGTAAGGACATGGTAGAGTCCTACCAAGTCCTAATTATTGTAGGATTTAAACAGAACTTTCTGGAAGACAATGAGCAAATTTTGCTTTATTTCAGTTGGTGTTAGTAATTCTTCTTGTTTGGGGAGTGGTTCTGTAACTTCAGTCATAACTTGTTGCTTCTTTAATTCAGAACCTGGTACCAATCCATTGCTGTGCCTTCTTGCCATTCAAAAGGGACATCTGTAGCATAGTATGGGGAATGTGGCTGTACTTTATATGCACAGCACTAAAAATTTGCCTCAAATGTATTCTATGTACATGTCCTTTCCTCTTGGACCCTCAGAATTGCATGGTGTGTGCCTGTCTGAGTTGCCTGAACACTTGAGCTTTTCTGGTGCTGGCTGTTCCCCGTGACATACAGAAAACATTTTACTCTGTTGCTTTTAATTGTCTGCCTATGGATGTTAGTGAATAGAGCGTGTATACAGATGCACTGTCACACGCAGTACAGTTCTGTAACACAAAGTATGCTACTGTACTATAGGGCATGTGGCAGGCAAAACCTATAAATGTAACATTTCTTCACTGTATACATCTCCATATAGGAAAAGAGGAAGACTGGGCAGCAACTCTCACTCAAACAACCTTGTGAAGATAAAAAAAAACCCCACAACACTATTAGTTTCTACCTGGAGTCATATGTTTTACTTAAATACACAATAATAAAATAAACAATGCATGTCTATAATAATCAATTCCAGTGTAAACAATGCAAATGAAAGTCTGCAAAGTGTAAACATCCAACAATCAGTCCAGGTCTCTGGACTTTTCTCCTGGTGCCACGCTGCTTCATGGCTGCAAGCAGAATACTGTGGGATAAATCCAGGCTGCTCACTGCCTGATGGTGCCCAGGAGTTATCACCTGGTGCAAGGGCCACAGCTGAGAGCAGTGGCAGGCAGGCAATTCCAGCTTTTATCGCCAGGTGAGAGTTTTCTGATGCTTGTGGATCAGAGTCCCAAGGGCTCCCAGTCTTTGTAGAACTAGTAAAGGACCGGTGTATTAGCCCTCTTGCTTACAGACTTTTTATTTCCGTACGTATTTTAGATGTTCTGAGTCAAAATTAATCCCATGAATAATGTAGTTAACGTCAATGACCTATCCTGCATCTGTGTTGTCCTCCTCAAGATATTTTATTAACCAAAAAAGATACTGGAGGATACCAGGTGATCTCAGTCTTGTGGTTGAAAAAGAATACCTTTTCTGGGAAGCCTAATTTCCCGTCAAAAGGAGCTTAGCTACCCAGTATTTTCCTGTTACAGTGTTCTCATCTGAATGCCTTTATTAGAAAAGAAATTTACTTGAATTAGCATGCGTGGTCCCAGTGTTACTGTAATCACCTTTTTCATTTCAGAAAGGATATTTTCATTTATGCTTAAAGAAATTTATTGATACCTAACCAGTTCTACTGATGCTAGAAAAGTCCCCCAACTAAAATACATGTCTAAATACTCGTAGCATTTTTGCTTAAACAAATATTTTTTCACAGTCAGGCAACACTTAATCTAACCAACATTTACTCAGATCAATATATTTTAATTGAAACTAATGGCAGATAACTTAAAGTTTTTTCACTGAACTAAGTACATTAAATCAATACATTGCTAAAAAATTGCTATATATTGTATAAAAGGTATTTTTTATTCTTAGCTGAATTCATTTTATTGAAACCCATGCACATGAATGGTAGCCAGATATTTAGATACTGATATTTAGATACTGCTGATGCTGATGGCATCAGTACCTTTAGAAATTACTAAACAAACTTATGCAAAAAAGATGAACAATATTAAAAGCTATTTGCAGGATATGATTTTATTCCTTCTTTCTTCTAAAAAATATTCATCTGATTGTGGGTAGAGTATGTAGAGAAGTAATTTAGTCCCAGACTCTTCCCAGCTGACATCAGAAACTCAAGAAAGGCACCTCCACCTTTCTCATGGTGCAACCAATCAGCAGTTGGAGGTGATTCTTTACATCAATTTTCTTGGATTAGCACAGACTTTTCAACAAAGATCTTATGTTCATTGGAACCTGTCAATAGTGGCTGTTTTTGAAAAGTTTGTCAAAGTAAGAGAAATCAAACACCTTGATGTTGGAGGAAATCAGTACACATCTCATCCACTCAGGGTCTTGTAGATGGAGTACTTTCCCAAATCTTGCTTTCTTTGATTATAAGATTTTGGGCCAGGTACTGTCTCTGGCTATACACACATCACAATAAAGCCTGAGTTACAGCTATTGGAATGGCAAGGGATTGCAAAGATAGACTTGGAAGAACCATTGGCTTAGGTGAGAAACCAGTGGCGTTTACCTATCTGGTACTTAAATGTTTTTAGCAAGAAATACACAAGAGCTTAAATACCATTATATGGTATATACGATACATATATATACACTACAGAACAAAGACAACTGGAGGGGCGGAGGTTGACACATAGTCATCTGTTTCAGTGTTCAGTTACAACTACAGCACAGTGAGAATACTCATTGCATGTCCATGTTTAGTTTATGAATTTGTATATGTAATCATCATTTATTGAAATGCATTGTATCTGTGGTGCTTTCCTCTGTGTTTCTGGTAGAGATATTTTTCACATTGCTTGTATTAATTAATATAAGTAATTAATTAATATAATACATAGAAATGTGAAAGATTACCATAATCTATACAACCAAGTATGTCACAACATTACAAAAATAGCAGTCTGTAACCATCAGTTCTGAAAACAGACCTAGGAGAGTTCCTGGGCTTGGATGGAGCTCTGATGGCTCCACTGAGATTTGTACAGTGTAGGGGCCATCCACACTTACAAAATGACATCATGCAATGCCTATCTGCTTCTAGTATATCATCTATTGGAAAAGGCTTTTAAAAATGCATTTTTCCAGTTTAAGATGAAGAAACTTCTGCAGCTGTCCCAGTAACTTCCCCAATGTTTTTCACAGGACTGAAAGCTGGAAATAGGCTGAAGCCACTGAAACAATGTAATTTCTTTAGAAAGAACAACATCTTGCTTGGAATCTATGAAGAAAATATTTCTTCCTTTTCTTCCACTTAGCTCCCCAGTATCCAGCTGAAAGCCATGAGCTAAGCACTGAGGAAAGGGTTTATCCTATAAGAAGAAACTCAATGATGGTTTAGACAACATGAAGCTTTGCTTTTATATTAAAAACAAGAACAAACAAACTTCTTAAAAAGTGCTTTTTCAAGTTCTGAAATGGTTGCCAGGATTTCCTGTCCCATGAG
Source organism: Lagopus leucura (assembly GCF_019238085.1). Classification (NCBI taxonomy): domain Eukaryota; kingdom Metazoa; phylum Chordata; class Aves; order Galliformes; family Phasianidae; genus Lagopus; species Lagopus leucura. The sequence goes on from NW_024962264.1 coordinate 53,577,460, forward strand.
AAGTTAAGGTGGCAGCCACATGACATATGGGCAGGATTTTATGCATCCTGCAAGAGGTTAGAGAGTCTGTCTCACTTTCAAAGAGATGACACTGTATTTATAAGATGGCCTGTACCAAGGGAGAATTGAACAGAAACTTGCAGCGTTTACATTCTGTAATAGTTTGCTTTAATTAAAATTGGACACATTCCTCAGCAGAACTTCAGATCAGAATATCTTGTCTTCAAACTTTGGGGAAAATCAGATATTGCAGTGTTTCATTTTAAGCAATTAAAAAGAATATTAAAGCAAAACCAAACAAAACAGAACAATAATTTGACTGGACAAAAAACTTGCGGAGCTATAGACTCAAATTTCACAGAATCATAGAATGGCTTGGGTTGGAAGGGACCTCAAGGGTCATCAAGCTCCAACCTGCCCTGCTGCAGGCAAGGCCACCAACCTCCATATCTAATACTAGACTACCTTGAAAACAAAGTGAAACTTACTATTCAATTCTTTAGGTACCTGTTTCCCATGATTTATGATTCCCATAGATCAAGATCTGAAAATTTAGATCATACTGTTGAAGTCAAGAGCAAAAGATAAACAGCACTGACATTTCAGAGCACAATCCTGTCAAAGCTTGATTATCCTTGTTAAGGAAACTTCTGGAAGGGAAGAACAAAGTATGACTTTGAGGAACATGATGCTTCTGTTGATTTTTCTGAGAAGTATGTTTGATATCTCAAATCGTTTAAAGAGTTCTGAAACTTTATTTACTGGAGAATGAAAGAAAACACCTTTCCCTGATTTCTTAGGATATCATACTTGCAGATTTCATCTGGTTGTGGATGGCTTATTCTCTGCATAGCTGTGGCCAACAGTGCATCAAATCTGAGAAAATACATCTTCTCATTCAAATTCTCTGGGAATGAGATTCTTTGATTCTGTGAGATGAAGGTCTCTGAGCCAGGAGAAAGGGCAGGATTTGCAATCCAGCCTTTCCTGGAGACATCATTATTTAATGAGACCCTAAACCATATCTTTTAAACAAGTAGCAAAATTCATTTAGCAAACACATTCCTTCACCATTTAACAGTCAAGTGCTATTACCTATTTAATGAGTAAGTTAATTGTGATGTTGTACACAGCACAATCCCTTTGTATGTTCAATTAATTCCTCACAACTGGCCCAGGCTTGATGTCCTTCAGATACTTGCTCAGAGGTTTGAAAAGGTAGAGTGTATTTAACAGGAAGATGTAAAGGAGAAAGAGATTATTAGTCTTTTTCTTGCTAGACATTTGTAAAATAGCTTTTATCCTGGATGATTTCTTACCTTGGATTGTATAGGATATCCTGTCTGTCTGAGCAAGTGGGTATCATCTCATTCTTGCACATGCATTCTGCAAGTACTTGTAGCAGTTAATTACAGCTACATCATGTGAATTTTTGTTCAAAGCCTTGCGATATAAAACACAATTTCAAAGTTTATTAATTGCTAATGGATTAGGACTACTTTGGCTCATTTGATTTTGTGGAATTGTAGAAACCTTTTCATTTTAAAACAGTCTGTAAGATACAAACTCACAATCTTGCATATAACTTACACTGCCTTGTTATTTAGTCCAAAACAAGTTGAGGAAAAAAAAAAAAAAAAAAAAAAAGACAAGCCTTGCCAACAGAGAACATCAGCACTTTTTAATTATGCTCTTTGCGGTAAAAGGCGGACCAGTGAGATGACCTACAGGAGGAAGTCAGCACTTTTTGAGTGAGTACCAGCATATTTTTACATTTACTTCCTTCAGCCTTCTCTTTCAAATGGATCAAGTTCCCTTTCTTTGGATCTTTAGCTTTGTCCATTAGTACATCCCCAAAGAGTATTCTGTCAAACAAAGAAAAACACTGGAAGAAGATTTTAAGATCTTTTGAGAGTTATAGCCAATGCTTTGTTTATGTATAGTGATTATTTACTAAGTTAGCACTCCCAAAAGGCAAATCTGGGTAGATACCAGAAAAACACTTTAGATAATTGCTACTTGGTTTGATCTCCTGGTATTTTGTGGTATTTTACACTGTTTTAATAGCATCACCTGAGATTCTTTGGGTACAAAAAAATGTTTTAAACTGTGGTCCCTAATAAATTGTAAGGAAATGATTTTCAAATCCCTACAGTAAGAAGTTCTGCTGTTATTCTTGCGAACATAATAATAAATGCCTTTACAACTCTTACAACCATAAGAAACCTTAGAAAAAGAGAACATTATTGTAGAAAGCATAAGTCCTACAATGAAGAAGTGTTTCCATTTACTGTCTTTCCCAAATACTATGGAAATCAAAGGGTGGATTGCCACCTGATGCTTAGAAATTGTCTTTGTTCTCAGATGTTTGCTAAAAATTGCTTCTCTGTAAATAACATTACCTTTAAGGACACCATGAATACTTGGTTAATCTCCTCTGCTGCCTATTTGAAGGACATGTTTAAAAAGATATTTTGGGTAAAACACTTTTCCTTTTTTTCATGAGTTTATATGATGCCGATGAAGACAAAATCGCAGGAAAAAAAAAAAAAAGCCCAATATTTAGTAACTAATGAACTTGAATTATGAACTGATAAATATTGAACCAAGAAAATGTCAGCAGCCAAAACTTCAATAATTAAAAAATGTATAATGTTCATCTGTCCACGACATGAAAAATACTGTCAATCTCTGACAGATTCAGGAAAGCTGAAGAGTGTTTTGAGATCTGATGGCCCAGACAGACTCTTCTGAGATGTTTTTAATAAGAAAAATGTAGGGATATCACATCAGACTAGTTAGATACCAAACTGATGCTATCAGTGGTTTTTTGTTACTCCATATTCTACACACCTCTTTTGGAACAAGTACTGACCACATACAAAAACTGTATTGCTCTCAAAAATATCCTTTGCTGTCTAAATCCATTGTATTGCTTAGGAGATACTTAGTTAATTATTAAAACAATATCTAAAAATAATCAAATTCCAGAAAACTGGCCAGCCAGATTCTTCTCTCAGTCTTCCCCAGTCAGCACCACAATGTATTGTAATACATGAAAGTGGATTATGGAAAGCAGTGTAAACTTATGACTTACTGTAGTAATAATTTATGTGTGGGTTGTAGGAAATAGACTTAACTGCTTTACAAATAACCATTACATTCCTTACCTTTTCTTTTCCTTATCCTTTATTTGTGAGCTCCAAGCACAGCATTTGCAATAGGAACACCCGGGTACCCTTGCAAGATCTCTTTCATCTCTTGCTGTAGATAGGATCTGGCAAAGAAGGAGAACCACATTATTTTTATACAAAGACAACTGTCACATTATTTCCCTAGTGGCCAATCATCCTGCAGGGGACAACTTCATCTATATTGTACCTGCTTTACATACTTCATTAACTCTGTCAACTACCAGCTACTTCAGCTCCTTTTCTGTTGACATTACACCATTTATTGTTTCCAACTTCCAAGCAGTAACATCTTAAGACCCCTCTTTGTAATATATCTGTGTAAATAGCAGGACTTTTAGTTTAATGCAGAGAGCTTGAGACAGGGATTTCAGGTGGCTGCAATGGCCAGCAGATAGTTGGGATTGGATAAGGAACTGGAGATAAGGTGCCATTAAGGCTGGGACTCTAAACTCGGATATGATATAGGGAAAAGGGAACTACGAGTTCCAGGGAAACAGGTGTGAGGAGGCTCCAGAAATAGGAGGCATTTAGGTGATGTACCACTTATCATTGTACACAATTTTCTGCCTCAATATTAAGTTACAGTTGTATTAACTGGCATGAGTGAATAAGCCTGTATCATAGGAGAAAGCAAGATGGGGGACAGCGGTGGGTAAAAAGGGTTCCACTCAGCATCACAACACAATTCCCACAATTACTGTGGGAAAAGAACAGATTTAGAGGACTGCTCCCTACTTCCCTCCTTGATCCTTTTTTTTTTTTTCTTTCTTTTTTTCTTTTTTTTCTGCCTGGAGTATTACAGGCTTCTTCAAAGGAGACTTTTGAAACTAAGAAAACCTGTATTTTCACAGAAAAAAAATCAAACAGTAAATGACCTAATGCCTGTTACAAAGACACCTGATTAAAGCAAATTCAATGTACAGTTTAGAATAGACTAGCATCAAATGGTCTGAAAGGGAACAGATGAACCAAGAAAATTGAAAGTCAATGGAAATCATAAATACCTCCTGATTACGTGGATTTTTCCCAGTCACTTTTGAAAAGTAACAAGGAACATCTGATCTTTCTGCTCCTGCTCTAATTAGGTTGAAAGGTGAATTCTTCAAAAGAGGGAGGCACTGCTTGTGGTTACCTGCTGCCGCTGAAGAGTCTGTTGTGAAGTTGCAAGTTTTTGCACACTTCAACTTTCCAATAAATGTTTCCTCCAATTTGAATATTTCACTGCTTTGGTTTTCTTCATGACTGTTTCCTTTTTTTGCTATCCAAATCAGTGTGTTTTCTCCAAGTGGAGATGCTGCATAATTCTGTAGGTATTTGATCAGGGCAGTTTCTCTCATCAGTCAGAGAGCAAATGACATTATCTGTAACCTCTAACCATCCTGTGGCATTGTAAAATATGAAGTTTCAGGACATGAATTAGCCGTCAAATACCATAGATGCATATTTAAAAAAAGCATGTACCTATTGTCATATGCTACATTTGTACTTTTATTATTATCATTCAGTATACCCTTGGGGACATCACAGCATTCCAAATTGAGAAATAATGTGAATACAGTCTAAACACAGGAGAATGAAATGTCTCCATAGCAAGGATTGTCTCTGCAACAAATGTACATTTTTGAACACATCCTTACTTTAAAATACTGCTGTCTGGACTAAGGTTCCTTTTAGTATTAGTATGACAGTTATTTAAAGAAAACTCTATTGCCACAAAAATAAAAGCTCGTGATACTCTGATTTACCTATCCATTGAAATTTTTTTTTAATTAGTCCAGGGAGTTTAGGGAGTTGCAATACACAGTGAACTATCTCCTCTTCTGAAAAAGATGTTTGTTCAATAGCCAGATGTAGTATTCCTTTTTTTTTTTTTTCCCTTACATAAAAATGAATGCCGTGCAAACACTGACTGACTCCTTTTTAATCTGTCAGCACATTCCTTACATCTGTGCATAAATATTATTATCACAAACTCAGAGTGTTACTGCAAAAATTATCAGAATCCTCAAAATGTACTCTATGCAGCTTCCATTGGAATACAACTTCGATGCATTAATATGAAAACAAGCAAGCTTTAGGAGTTAAAAATAGTCGTTTCATTTTCACAGATGATTATCCAGGGTTTCCTTTTCTGTCGTATGTATGCACAGGGCAAATATTTTGTATTTAGTACAGTATTGTTTTCTAACGTGTCATTAGCCTTGATGTTATTTCCGATTACAATCATTTAAAATATTAACTACTTTCAGACGTAGACTGAGGGAGAATGATACAGGATATATCATATTTTCAGAGATTTTTAAAGAATCCCTTGTGAGAATGGAACCTCTAGTTAAGCATTTGTTTGCCTGTTTGCTGGAAAAAACACAATCATCCTTTCCATGTTTATAGGGATGACCTTTTATGCTATAATACAATGCTTTGAAGCACAGTTATTTTTAATTGCTTTATATGCCTACTGAGACCATTCTACATGTCACTCTGTTGTATACGACACTAAGTCGCGTATGTTTTGTCAATGAATCTTTTGGTGTTGGTGTTTATGTTAAAATCTAATCAGGAGCTGAGGAAACGTATTTTGGGTTTTGCTGTAGCTATTATTTTTTTGTTGTTGTTCTTGCTTTGTTTTTTATTTATTTATTTATTTATTTACTGTCATTCTAGCTGTACTCCAAATGAGGTGACAGAAAGAATTAAAAGTGACAGATTGTTTTGGCTGCAGCTGGGCCATCTGAGATATATTTTCCTATAATAAAGCTCAATAAACCTGGCTGGTGGAAAGCCCTCTGCAGCGTGATTCATTGCAGCAGCAAGGGTACTCATAGAGGTCTGAAGAGGAGCTGGTGGTGGGTGGGCAGCCGGGAACGGGAGCGGCTTTCAAGTGGCAGTGCTGAGAGCTGTAGAGGGTACATGACTGACCCTCCTAAAAATGTCTTATTAGAAGTTGCATGGGTTGGCTAATGCACATGTAGTTGGGTCCAGTACCTTGTAAAACTGCAGCTTCCAGTCCGTACTGCTTCAAAGTGCAGCAGCATCTCCTATGGATAGTGCCTCAAAGCCCAGGGGTGGTGGAGATGTGGTGGAGACCAAGAATCAGCATGGTGACAAGCATTAGCCTTAGAGTTTGCAGTAATAAATATCCTTATATTCATGTGCTGCTTTGCCATATCTCTGGTGGAACAATAAAGCATATCAAAAGAGATTCCTCAGGACAGAATGGTTAATTACAGGTGTTAGTCTGATATAGCCAGTATAATTAAGAGAAAAGATCTGTCATTTCATAGTCTGTGCAGAATAAATTCTAGGTATCTCTGCATAATCTTTCAAAGTGCCTTTATCTCCAGAGCCAGTGAGGGTCCACAGAATTCCCTGAACCCAATTATGTACTTTCTGATTATCATATTTTTATTTCTCGAGACACGGGGCTAATAGGAAAGATCAAAAAATGTTTGAACCAGAGTAATTTCAAATGTCAAGAACTAGTTATTCTTACAACGAGCTCCCAGGTCTTGACAATGTAAGCTGTTCTCTGTTCGGTTTGATTCCTCTTGGGGAGTAGAAACGAGGGACTAGGGGATTAAAAGTGACTTTGTAGAGTAAAATCAACATATGCTTTGGAGACCTGCATTTGACGCTGGCTTTGAGTTCTTCCTTCCTTTCTCTTTCCTGTCTTCTTTCTCTTTCCTTCTCTCTCTTTCTTGTTGTCTCTTTTTCTTTTCTTCTTTCTCTCTCTCTTTCCTCCTCTCTTTTGCTTTTTCTCTTCTTTTCTCTCTTTCTTGCTTTTCCTTTTCTTCCTTCATTTTTTTCTGAAAGAGACTGCAGAGGAATTTCCCCCAATCACCACCAGTGAGTTTATATTCTGTTCTTCATATTGGAAGAGTTTTATTTTCTCTACAACAAGAAATAAAACATAATTGTCTGTTTTTGAAATGTTTGTTTGAAAAAGGATTCAGAGGGTAGCTGATTCTGTTCTCTTCACATTTCTTCCAGTTCAAGCAGCAGCACATGTATGGCTACTCAGGAAAAAAGGACATGATTACCCACAGATGCTGTTCTGCATTTATGATCTTCTGGAGGAGGCTAAACAGCCTGGAGTTCTCTGGCTTTTGTCTACAAGACATAAACGCCACTGTAGCGGTTGGTTTTTTCGAGATGCTGGGCAGCCATAAATACAGATGAAGTCAAGGGAGCCATATATATCCGTGGTACTCTTTCAGATATGAGAGGTGGTTCAGTTCCTCATTCTCCAGTGAAGAACTGGGAAGGTGCTCAGTGCCTGCCAATCAGGGGCCAAGCATTGCAGGTGTCAGCAAGTAGAAGGAGCTAATTAAAAGTAAAAATTATGTAATGGGAATGGTAGCCTTGCTCCCATTAGGATTTGAGTGGAGAAAGAAAGTAAGAATAATTTTGTTTGGATCTTATCCCTAGGCTGACAATTGCACTTGCCACTTACTTGGGTCTTAGAAAAACTCAAAAATTCTGAAAAGTAAATAAAGAAAAAAAAAGATGGAAAAATACTGCAAGTAATCATGCAAAGTAGAATTCTGAGGGTAGTTTCAAGAGAACAAAACAAAACTGTTTTCGCTGATATCAATTGTATTTTTTGTTTGTTTGTTTCTGTTTTTAGTTCTAATTAACAGTGCCAAGCAGAAATAATAGATTAGACACTATTGAAGCTATTTTAAAGTTTAACTTATTGAGACCTGTTCTTTTCAATGAAGCTGCTCAGAACAAACTTAGCTTTTAGATTCTTCAGTATATTGCTCATAGTACGCTGAAAGGAAAGGAGCAGATGCGAATAATTCCTCTTGGGACCAAGATCATTGCAAAGAGTTCAGAGACTCATGTGCACACATTAAATTTGTCAAACATTTGAAGGCAGGGTGGAGTGGATCTGTTTCTTGATTACGTGAAAAATTTGCTGCTCCCCAAACTCTTCAGATTTGGGAGTCTTTTTCTCATTACAAGGATATGACAGGCTAAACGCTCATTCTGCTCTAATGTCATTTGAAAATGGATATGGTTTTAACAATCCTGGGCATTTAGGTTAAGCTTTCAGCAAGAAAGATAACTACTGCATCAGAGTGAGTAGGGATTTTGGACCACGCATCCTGGCAGGGTGGCTTCCCAAATAAAATTTTTGATGACAGCTGACTATGCTCTTTCTGTGAAGTAGTTAGTGGGAGAGGGAGAAATGGAAGGATTGGAAAAAAAGTATATATTCTTTGAGGGCTGTTTTAATTCACCGAGACCTAGGTTTAATAGGAAGGATCTGGGAAAGGAGAAGTTAGAAGAGAAGAGGAGGAAAGCAGGTAGAGAGAAATATAGAATGATAGAATCATTAAGGTTGGAAAAGACCTCTGAAGTAATCTAATTCAACTGTCAAACAATCACACCATTTCCCAGTAAACCATGTCCCTCAGTGCCACATCTACACTTTTTTTGAAAATGTCCAAGGATGATGACTACACCACTTCCCTGGGCAGCTTGCTCCAGTGCCTTTTTCAGTGAAGAAAGTTGTCCTAATATTCAACATGAACCTCCCCTGGCACAAGTTAAGGCCATTATTTTTCAAACTATTGCTAGTTAACTGGGAGAAGAAATTGTTCCCCACTTCGCCACAACCTCCTTTCAAATAGTTGTAGAGAGCAGTAAGATCTCCCCTGAGCCTCATATTCTCCAGAATAAGCAATCTCAGTTCCCTCATCTGCTCCTCACAAGACTTGTGTTCCAGACCCTCCACAGAATCATTACCCTTCTTTGGGCATGCTCCAGGGCCTCAGTGTCTTTCCTGTACTGAGGAACACAGTACATGAAGCATGGCCTTAGCAGAGCTGAATGCTGGGAGATGATCACCTCCCTTGTCCTGCTGAGTACACTATTTCTGATACAAGCCAGAGTTCCATTGGCCTTTATGGCCACCTGGGCACACTACTGACCCGTGAGGAACATCGCTAGTAACTGATTACTAAGTGGATTTAACTCCACTCACCACTACTCTTTGGGTCCAGCCATCAAGTCAGTTTTTCACTCAGTGAAGAGTATACCCGTCTAAATAATGAGCTGCCAGGGCCACATGCCAAGACATATCAGGGAAAAGAAGAAAATAAGTGGTTGGCAACTAGAACTGATTTTAAGCAGAAAGCAAGCATAGTAAGTTTTGAAAAATAGGATACAAGGAAACCATATATAAGCAGTGTAGTAATTCATTTTTTAGATGCTTTTATGTACACCTGTTTTATATATATGTCTCTTAACACCCATAAAAGAAAATTTATCTGCAAAATGCTAATATATACCTTTAAGAAATGACAGTAAACTAAATACTAACCCTCATCTGTACTTCTACTACAAGAAAAACAAGTCTTTGTTTCTTTTAGCAATTATGGTGGACAAATAAAAGGGGATCCATGTAGCAAACCAGTAAGTATTATAGGCATTTCATGCACTTCTGCCCAGGAAAAGTTGCAGACCAGCCCTGCAGTTTGAACGCCATTCCCAGCTGCAGTTTGTAATGTGTGCTTGCTTACCGGATATCCATAATTTGTTAGGAAACAAGCTGGTTTGTGTGAGCCAAACTCAATCCATGTTGTGAATGAGTAAGGCACAGTATGTGGGAGGGAAAGGAAGACTCAAATACTAATGTAGACTTTTTTTTTTTTTTTAAAGTTACACAAGCAGTTAGTATTTTTTCCATGACACAGCTTGCACAGCTGTCAGCAAACCCCAGTCATGACATTTTTGTAGAAAGTTACTTTATGTACAAACAGGTCACATTCTGAAACTTATTCAAGATCTACATTACACTTGTGTAGCAAACTAAGACTCCAGAAGGTTCATGCATTATTAAAGAGATACTGGAATTGCTCTAGAATCAGCTTTCATCTAAATAAAGGTGACGATGTTTATCTGTACCCTTTGTACTCATTCTTGTCTTGAGTGCATGGTGCTTCCTGTTACCATGTATGTAATTGATTTGCTGACTAATCTTTTTATGTGATCAGAATTGATTGTTACTCCCAGTCTATAACCTTTAGACAGTGATACTGAGGTTAAATAAAACACAGATGCAAAAATATAACAAGTTCCAATTCTGGTATTTCCTTTCCAGTTAATGCTTTAAGTAAATCTCTTATTTGACAACTAGAAGCAGTATTTTTAGAGAAAAGTGTAAATAGAAGATGAATATACAATCTTTAGTTGCTTAATATAAATTACTCAAGAAGAAATAGTAAGTTGCCTTGGGGAAATCAACAGCTTCTTCAATTTGATTGCTTCTGTCACTGCATGGACACAGTCTTGTTTGATGTCCTCCTACCATTTGTCTTGTACGGAGTCTTTTATCTAAATCCAAAGCAATGCAGTCATCACTGCTGCAATTCAATAATGGCTCCACGGGAGCTGTCATCCACAGTTTGCTATTCATCTTGTAAAGCCTTTGAGTTTTCAAAGTACCCACTAAGGTTGGTATTTCAATGATGTGGACAGACCACTTAAGATTCTTTTGTATTTTCAAAACAGGCCTAAATTGAGGATGAACTGATATTGAAATACCCTACTTATTGTACCTGGATGAAAAAGAGACTATGGAAGTGTCAGAAGGTAATTAGATGATCAGCCCCACCTCCCAGCTGATAATGCACCACTTTGTGGGCTTGAATCACATTTTGACTTGATACTGGCATTGCCTGTAGGGAATGAACTACTGAAACAAAGGGAAAAAAGAAAAAGGGTGGAAAAAATGGCATTAGCCACTAGTAGCCTCAGGAAGTGAAAAAAAAAATAAAAAAAAATTATGTGCTAACAATGTGAAGTCTAAAGCACAGAGAGAAGTTATTTCTACCCAAGTGGAAGAAGGCATTTATTCCACTTGATATAGATTTAGAAAGCAGGGGTCATTCTGGACTTCTAGGTTAGTGGCAATCCTGAAGGAACTCACATTTATCATGAGTCAAGAGCCTGGCTATAAGGCAACTGTTTAACAAAGAGCTGAGATTTAAAACTAACTGTTGAGATTCTCTTTTCTCTCCTCTCTCTCCTCTTTCCCTTCCTTGCTTTTTATTTTATTTTTCTTCTTTTTGCCTTTTACCTGGTCCAATCTGAACAATATATTTTCAAGTATTTTAATTGTTTTCTTTGCTGTTGTCATTTTTAATGAAAGTAGAGTCACCTTTGGGCACTAATCTGGAATGATTTAGTACAAAACTAGAGAAGTACATTCTTTGTAAGTGAGTTAGCTTGGATAAGAAAGCAGTTTTATTACCTGAGCTGAACTTTGGCCAGCATGTTGAGTTTATATATAGCCTTTCCTTATGAGAAGTTTACACATATTGGAGTTTTATTGAAGCCTCTGTTAGAATAATTTACATTGGTGTGTTGGGGGCTTTGGAGGAAGAAATCTTCCTCTTTCAGATCTAACACCACTTTAAATCTATCTTAGCTGAAAAGCAAACAAAAATATTTCACTTTTGAAAATTTCCCAGATCCATTCCTAATAATTTCTGAATTAGCCTTAGATCTAGGATTCTTTGGCACAACTGTATATGCCTTCCCTGTTGCCTTTTTAGAGACAAGTAACATAAACAACTTTCTTCTTGGTTTCTTAGAGTACAAATAAGCAGTCTTTGAGGGTATGGGAACATACGTGCTTTGTCCGTAGCCTCTGGCACAGAAGAAGCACAGATGGATGACTGGAAGGCAGCATCCTGAGCTACTGACCAGTTCCACCCTTGACAGAACCTGGTGCCAGAGTCCTGTGCTGATGTGCATGGATTATGCTGGGAGGCTCTGCAGATGCAGGTCTAAATGGAGGATTTCTTAACACTATGGAAAGAAAGCCCTGCTTTGTTTCTGTATTTTTGCTGCCCTCCTTTTCTGAGCTAAACTGTACAAATTTCCCTGACCAGAGCTCATTGCAGTGGCAAAGCTGTGACTCACCTGATATTTTCTGAGACAGCCAGGCATTCCCCTCTAAATCTCTTCATCCCCTTCAGCCTATTTTTAAATGCCTGGCCTCTGTTCTTAAGTGTTGGTATTGAGCAAAATGTAAATATAGTGCAACCTCCAGTTTTAACCTTGGCCTTGATCCTCCTTATATTCTAGTTAAATGTAATAAAAAAGAAAGGTAACATGAAGATGTATATTATTTTTTAAAATATGTTTGGAATTCTTTAAAATACATGAGTCAGCTAAGCATTTAAAAGTAAAATATAGATATAAAATTATTCAGACAGGGTGATATAATATAGAATTTAAATTGAGCATATTTTAGCAGCACTGGGAAACCTTACCCCAGAGCTAATAATGTAATAGATCTATCTCACCAACAACTTGGAAGTTGCAACAGAGTTTTATCCACAAAGGAGAGTTCTCTGGCCTACTTTATTAAATACCTTAGAGGACTTTGCCTGTAAGATTACATTTGAACAATGCGATTTATTAAAGTCTGTTCTTATTTTTCCTGCTGAAATTTTGGCCATTTTCTATGAAAAAAATGCATAAACAAATCCAACAGGATAAACAAACATTATTCAACAAATGTTTCACGAAAAGACATATAGGGAAAGCATCCCATAGTTTATTATCCAGCATCGCTTTTATGCTTGTTTATATTCGTCACCTTCAGACAAGTGATGCTCATCACAAGTACTTTTTCAAATCTGAAACAGAGCTGGGAAAATAGTGGGAAAAATGACCTATTAAAATACTAATTAAAAAAAATGAAGCAAGTTGAAACATTGTTGCTACATCTTTATAATGGAAGTAATTTCAATTTTGTTTAATAAATTTTAACGTGCTGAGTGCGAATTACATATCATTGCACAATGACACAGACAAAAGTTGCAGCTACATCATCTCATTCTTTGTTTGGGATGGACATGAATAATAAAATAACAGACCTTGATAAAGTGTTGCTAAATAAAAAGTTACATCTCGGGTTTCTGATTAGATTTAGTTATATATTCTAGAGTTCACCTTGGAGTTTTTATGTAATTTGTTTGATCTGAGAATTCAAATTCATTCAAATCAGTGAGAAGATATTAGATATTCAACAACAATAATAATTATTATTAAATTAGGCCATTTATGCAAGTGCTAGAGTGATGTAACTCCAGTTATATTAACATCAGTGGCATGTAACTCTACACAGACTTTTTTTTCCAGAGGAATGCAAAGGACATCACAAAAACATTTTATTGAATACAGACATACGCCCTTCTCAGGTGCCTACCTACCAAGTTCCAGAAATGCAGAGTGGCACCAGGAGAAAATGCAAAAGTGTAATTCTGGAGAATAAAAAGAGGATGTCCAAGCCACTTATCTGGCAATGCTTGAAAAACAGACATAGATAGCTAAATCTTCACAACAGAATTATCTGATTAAACTGTAACTTGTTCCCTGTGTATGGAGAGGTGCTAATTTGATAGAGGACTCTATCACAAAAAGGAAATGTGACAGAAGAAATTTCTATGAGTGCACAATTAACAAATGTACAGTTAGAAGAGTGGCATGCTTAGGATGGTATTTTACAGGGTTATAGTTAGAAATATTACCATGGTAGAAAGAAACAATCAAAAATGAAATGCTCACCCACATCCTAGGCTTGCAGTAGAAAACTCCAAAAAGAGGAATCTCCAGAAAAAGACCCTTCCCCACTAACAATCAGCCCTTAAATGGGGTCTAGGAGAGGTGCAACCAGGCTCCACTCCTTCTGGTCACATGGCTGAATTGCCTTCACCTGTGCTCCCATGGCTGACTCAATGCTTGCCTCGGGTGATCAATCAATCAGTTGAGGCCGTGACTCAATAGTTGTGATACACGAGTCTATTGTCATAAGCAGTTCAATACAAAGAAAAGTTCACATTCACTTACCAATAGCAGGTTTGAAAAGCAAACAGAAACAACCAAACCATCTAGTAATTAGTGACATGAAGAAAAGGTTGCAGGTAAGGAGTGTGAATGGGTGTGTGAGTGGCTAGAGGTCTTAAAGAGATGGGTTTTATTATGGAGCATAAAGATATAGTCAGAAAAGTCAATAATGCTTAAATTAATGTATAATATAATAATGTTTTAATATAGTAATAATAAATATATATGTAATATATATATAATAATGCTTAAATGCATGTATTTTGTTATTCAAGCAAACAAACAATTAAACAACTAAACAATGCTGAAATTCCTTATAAACATTAGGTGGTAAACATGACTTTAAAGAATATATATAAGGTTACAAAACTATATAGAAAAATACTAAATGTGAAACCATTGAGGGAGAGAATTAAAGGTGAGATCTGGGGATTTTTTTAGTCTGATTGTGAAACTCTTCCCAGTCTGGCAAACTCTAAACAACTAAAAAGAAAATCGAGAGGATAGATCAGGGGTGTACATAAATGTTTTCCAGGAACTAAAACCTGGAAGGGAGCTGTCCCTGCCACTCCTCCCCTGAACAAGGGCTGTTGGGAAGTGCCACAGGTGGAACCTGCCCTTTGGGCAGCAAGGTGCTGCCAGGGAGGTGTTATGGACAAAGATGGTTCAACAAAGGGAAGAATGAAACTGCAGCCTGGAGGCTTTGGATAGAAAAATGTGAATTTCCTGGCAGGTAATTCAGAATATTTCCCAAGCATAACCTCAAAAGAAATGGAAGGTATTTAGAAAAAAAATGACAGCTAATGTTAGTTTCGGAATATATATATATGTATATATATATATATATATATATATACACACACTTAATACAGCTTTACAGAGAAAAAACTTTACTTTCAGTTTGCTTTATTCCAGAATATGATGACAAATACTTTAAAAATTATGTAATTTACCTTATTGCGAGCAGGGAACAGTGACAAAGATGTAAAGCAGTTGGTAAAAGAAAATACGCAGTGGCCATGCTATGATATTTCAATCTTTTGGAAAGCAAAAATTCAAAGTGGTAGGTTGGTTTTTTTTCTTTCATGCAGTCTTGTATGTGTGTATCTGTATATCTGTGACTTGTTAACACATTTGGACATTAAAAGATTTCACGTGGGTTCTCTATTTTCTCACATACTGCTTTGCACTGGAATAATCCTTGTTTGGGTGCCATGCTAATATTTAGGATGGTTACGATATCGCTTTTGCATACTTGTTGGAGAACTGTTGAAGAAACAAACACACAGCTGAGAGACTGTAAAGTTGAAGCAGGAGGTAATGAACTGTGGTGGCATCTCTGAGGCCAGACAGTGTCTCATATGTCTTCTCTTGCACAGTAATGGAAAAATCCCACACAAGTAGGACAGAGAGGACCATTAAGGGCAGCCCTCTACAGCAGATTTTTTTTTTGCTGGTGAACTATTTGTTCCCAGACCTATCTTTCTTGCAACCTCATATATCTTGTAAGGAGGAGAATTTGTCTGGAATCCAAGGGGCAGGAGTTGGCCATTGCTTTCTGAAACTGCACAAACCCAAGCAAAATATTCAAAAAATAATAATGAGCTTTACTGTTGAGATATACTGCATTTATTGGAATACCTGACTCTGGTTATTTTCAGAGGTTGGATTTTCAGAAGCTGCCTGGACATGAGCCTGAGAAACCTGTGCAGGTGTGGGACCAGATGGACCCAAAGGTCCCTGCCAGCCTCAGTCACACTGAGGTTCTGTGAAAATAGACGTGAAATAAAGACAACTTGACTGGGATGTTTAATTTTCTGATGCAACATCTCTAAATCCTGTTAAGTTGTGGGTGCTCAAACACACCTTGTTGATGAAACAGCACTCAATTCATATAAATGAAGTACAAGAGATTTTCTGATTTCTTTCTGCTTCTGCACAAAGCTTCCAGAGAAGACCAGCATTTAAAGTTTGTCCAAGGAATGCCATGGAGGCATGATTTCAGAGTGTTCCTTGTGCCCTGAGATGCCTGTGACATCATTGGTGACATTCATAGTTTCCCACTGCCCTTGTCCAAGGGTTCTATGGCATGTACTGCTGTGCATATGCAGACTGACGCCCCAGGTTTTTCGTCTTGTGCTGTACACGCACAGTCTCAGTCCCAGACGTAATATTTACACAACAGATTGGATTAGCACATTTGCAGGGAGCTTGCTGTGAATACCCCTTCAGATAATTTTTGTGGAAAAACTTTCATTTGCTGATGCTTGCCTTCAGTCCAGTATTTTGGGGTGAAGTTTTTTGGAGTCTGAAGAGCAGGGAGGGGGAAATCCATATACCTGCATGAGATGTCTGCATGCTGAACTGGGGACACATAGTCCTGCAAAGAATGGTGGAAGGTGATGAAGGCATGCCTGATCCTTCTGGATTCAAACTACTACTTTTAACATAATACAAGCCAAGGCTGACAGTGAAAATGATAGACCTGCCCTTCTATTGTATTGTAAATTTTGTACATGACTGAACTTGGACCGCTCCTTGCAGTTCCTTGTATTTCTTGCCAGCGCTATTTCTCAGCTCTTAAAGGTCTGCTCCCAGTCTCAGGCCCCACATTTAATTGTTCACAATTATAAATACTGTGCAAAATCCCCATCTTCCGGTGTGTTCATGAATTCAGGAACACTTCTGATCACAGCAAACTCCTACAAAATGATCATGGAATCATAGAATCATAGAATCACCAAGGTTGGAAAAGACCCACAAGATCACCCAGTCCAACCATCCAGTGATTACCAGTAGTTCTCACTAACCCTTGTCCCTCAACACAACGTCCAAATGTTCCTTGAACACCTCCAGGGTTGGTGAATCCCCCACCTCCCTGGGCAGCCCATTCCAGTGCCTGACCACTCTATCAGAGAAGTGGTATTTCCTGATGTCCAGCCTGAATCTCCCCTGGCACAGCTTGAAGCCATTCCCTCTTATCCTAACACCAGTTACATGACAGAAGAGGCTGATACCCAGCTCACTGCAACCTCCCTTCAACTAGTTATAGAGAGCAATAAGGTCTCCTCTGAGCCTCCTCTTCTCCAGACTGATCAATCCCAGCTCCTTCAGCCACTCTTCATAAGGCCTGTGCTCCAGCACCAGCTTTGTTGCCCTTCTTTGAACCCGCTCAAGGGCCTCAGTGTCTTTCTTGCAGTGAGGGGTCCAAATTCGGGTGGACCCAGTACTCAAGGTGCAGCCTCACCAGAGCTGATTACAGGGGGACAATCACTTCCCTGTTCCTGCTGGCAACACTGTTTCTGATGCAAGCCAGGATGCCATTGGCCTTCTTGGCCACTTGGGCACTGCTGGCTCATGTTCAGCTGAGCATCAATGATAGTTATAAGGAAATAGATAAAGGAAAAATCCTACTCCCAAGATGAAACCTTGAACAGTCTTGAGTAAATGATACATTGGGGGTTAATATCAAGGGGAAATAATGTCAGATTTTAACGAGACTGATGAAGCACAAACTGTTTAATCCAGGAAGACTAAGCGAAGAAAAATATATAAAAATATCCTGTGTAGTCCTGATTTGCTGCCAGGGAGAAATTCACCTCTGTGCAGAGGGTCCTGCCCAAAGCCTCTATAAATCCTTTATTCTGAGAGCTTCAGCAAGATCCAGGCAGCGCCAGCCATTGTATTTCCTTAGACACATGTATAGATTTTGTTTCTGTGAGAGAACTATGGAGGTTTGCAACTGGCTTTGGTGGCAGCAGAACTGTGACATTTTTAAAACATTCTCTTTTATATTTTTCCCACAATACTGTCTCCATAGCAGTTGGTTCAAACCATCTTTCTTTTTCTCTCCTCAAGCAGATTCTGCAGGGGAACCATACTGAGAATCATGTTTCCAGCACAAAGAAAATTAAAAAATACCAGTGATGCTTCCTGAGAATTTATTTTAGTTATCAGGCAGCTTTAGGTTATTTGATCAACTACACCTGAATCTTCTCTTGATGTGGAAATTTAAACAAATATTTTTGCCAGCAGAGAAGAATGCCTCCAGTAATAAAAAGCATGTTTGATGCATGCTCATGACTCTTTTGCTCTGTGCTCCAATTTTTTGTGTCAGATCCACACAGCCAGAAGATCTGGATATACTTTCTTTGGATTTTCAGCTTGCTGCACTGTGTAAAATGACGCCAGCCAAGATTATCTGTGCTGAAGATACTGTGTGATGAAAGCTGGTTCTGAAAAAAGATTCCTTAAGAAATGGCACTTTACAAACTTTAACAGATCTCCAGAACATCCCGTGTCAAATGGAGCGTGCTGGGTTCCATGTCCCCCCTCCCAGTGAGGCTAACGTTAACTGCCTGAACATTAATTTTACTTTCTTTTCTTCTCTTTCATCAGTTGAATGTCAAGATGATGTCTATATTTCATGCACATAAAGCAAATGGGGAAAGTTTCTCTGTGGATACCTTTTCTGCTTTTTAATAAATTTTTTCTTTGCCTGAAGAGAATTAGAAGCTGGCTTTTGACCTCCATTAATTTTTTTAATTTAATAGTTCTCCGCATGCATTAATAAATATTATTAACCATGCTTTGTACTGCAGCATTTCCATTTCCTCTTTCTCCAGTGCTTTCTCATCTGCTGCAGTGGGTACTCAGTTGAAGAGCAGATTAGGAAAAGAGGAGGGAATAAGTAGAGGAAATCTGAGCCCATTTTCCACTTCTTCTTGAAGACAAAGACATGGAATCTTTGCATGCCTGCATCTACCTGGGCTGTTTTATAGCAGTTTGCTTTGCAAAGCAAAGCTGTAATTATGAACTCAGGGTTATTTGATAGCTTTCTGAAGGCAAATAACTGCACTTTAAATTCTGTAAGTTAAAAATGATCAGAAGTATTTTAAGACTGTGACCTCCTGGCTAGCTATTACATGTACTTGTTTTCAGCCAGACTCTTGGGCTGACATCCTTCATCTTGATTTCTGCAGAACTTCTCCTGAAGCCAGATATATTCCATTTAGAGGGGCAACCTCCAAATCTTGCCTTTAGTATCCCAATCCTTTCAGCAGACCTGAGTTACTCCAATAGCAAAGAATTCAGCTCCAAAGAAGGAAGAAGCTACAAGCTTATCACATATCCTCAGCTAAGGCAGTAGTTACCACTGAATGACAGTAGAAGCCATAAGACTTAAAACATTCCTTCGTATGGCCTTTGTAAAGCAAGCAGTGCATACAGAAGTCCAGTAGCTGTCTATTAATTTGCTCTTAAGGCAAATAATAACTTGTGTTTGCCTGTTAGAGATTGGGAAGAAGTGGCAACCAGCAGGTATTATTGAGAGGCTGCTCACTTACCAGTCTTCTGGATAAGCATTTATCATACAGGAACAATTGACCCCTCTAGTGGAATCAACAATGTACTGCAGTTATCTGTTTATGGGTACTTGAAATTAGCAATGCAAATAGAGCCAAAGGTTTTTACAAACCTGTAATGCTGTGACCTGCTTGCACAGTGTCACAACATGGATCCACCTTTTAAAAAATGCCCTATTATAAACCTTCAAAATGAAGGCCTCCTTTTCTTGATGATGTCCAGGAAAGATAAAAGAAGAGAAAAATGTCAACCCTCCTACTTATAACATCCTTTGTGCTTCTCAAGGCATATGTCTATTTTGTGACTGTCTCCTTTTCAGTGCACTCTCTTTTCTCTGGAAGCTGCATGAATATTATACAATGCCAAGTGCAGCTATTGGCACTTCACAAGGAACCTGAAATACTAAGTAAAAAGGATATGCCCCTAACCATACAAAATTGCTAATGCTTCTGGTATCATTTACATCAACAGTTTTCATCTTTTCTTCTGCAGATCCCAAAATATTTTCAAGTGGAAGTTGCTGTATGACAAATTTGGACCCTTCGGCAACAAACGCTTTTTTCAGTTAGCTTCTTCTGAGCCCCCTACAAGCTCTCTTTGAGTTGAATATATCTTATTTACATTTTACCTCATAAATTGTTAAGATTCAAATAGTTAATGATTGAGAAATAATTTAGAAGTATTTAATGAAATTCAACAATAATAAAGGATAATTTTGCATGAAAGTTTTTATAAAGCTTATTGTCTGAGGCAATGGTTTGGAGTACTTTTCCATAAAAGTAGAAAACACAGAAATGAATAGAATGAAGGAAGTGCAAATCACATGCACAGAACACACACGCCCTTGCCCTTTTCAAAAAGCTCTTTCATTCTGTTCCTTCCTGGAACTCCTCCTTTGTTTATCTGTCACCATTGGCTTTGCCTACATCCTTCAACATTTGAACTGCTGTATCATGCTTTTCATTTTGCCTTCTTGCAACATCTTCTTTGGCATTCTGTAGGGCTCGAGGCACTAACATCACTGGCTTAAAAGGTATATGGTAAAAAAAAAGAAGAGAGAACGTTTCTCACTGCAGGCAAACACACACAGCCATCTCCAAAACACAGATCAGTAACCATTCAGTAGAACAGTCCATAGGTTTCCAAAGTTGTTTTTTTGGCTAGTCAAAAAACACGTCTCTGCCGGGCATTTGTGCCTACTAAGGAGCAACTATTTGTTGCTCCTTAAGACTGTAATGTTTCTTTAAAAATATATGTCCAAAAAGTGCAGTGAGTTGGCACATGCTTTTAAGACTAAGCTTAGGTGTAATATCAATTAATGTTACTACGGTCAGTTTAGTGCTCCAGAAAACAGTCAGTGCTCATTAAAGAGGCTGCCTCAGTTTTGTAACACGTAGCTTGTGAACAAGACAGGGAACAGAAGTTTAGTGATCAGTAGGTCTGGTTCATCCTAGATATCTATGATCCTTTCTCCCTACTGCAGATGTATGTGAACATACACGTACGCATACACAAAAGAGTTCTGACATGGCCTCCTTATCAGTAGACAATTACAAAAAAAAAAAAAAATCAGTTGAGAATGCATGTTTATATATATCTGAGTCCACTTAACCACTTCTATGCCCCACATCTCATTTTGTCCTGAAGTTTTTCTTTTCTTTTTTCTTTTTTTTTTCTTTTAAATGCCAGCGTATACATGCATGCATGGTCTGTGATTTTCCCATTGACACTAAGGTCATTATTATTTCTATAGAAATGTCTGTAAGATGGTATTGTTATACAACTCACAACATGTTAGACAATAATGACGCCTTTTAAGACATCACAGTATGAAATGCTAAGAAGTATTTTGGGAGATCTAAATGGAAGTCTTAATGGCAGAACAGTCAAGGACAGCAACTCTATATTATCAGAGGATCATATCCCTTTCCTCTTTCCTTTTCTCTTCCCATTTGTCTTTCCTTTCCTTCATTAACTCATGAACTTCAGGACTGCCATTATCCCCACATTACCCATTACTTTTAAATTGAAATCTGCCAAAATTAAGCATTAATACTCATATAGAAATTCAGTACAAGTGATTTCTCCAGTACATGTGCAGGTCTCTCATAGGGAACACTTTAAAAAAAGATCAGTGAGTGTGGGGCAAGTCGTATTATTTGCAAGAAAAAGAGAAACCAATAGAAGGAGAGGGTTTAAAATATTTTTGTCTGATGCTGGCTATATTGTGGATTCAAGCCAGATGATTCATTGTCTTCTTCTTCTTCTTCTTTTTTTTTTTTTTTTTTTTTTTTTTCTTCTGCATTTCCCACAGTAACTGCACCAAATATCTGAACACCAGTGCAGTCTGGTTTTTCTCTCTGAGGAATGCTTTTTGTTTCAAGAAATCACACTAAAACTAAATATGTTACTGAAACACTCTTGGGTCCAGTCAAATCACAGAGCCAAAGAATTCAATGTCTTATCTGTGAGAGATAGCTCTTAGCTGTAGTGACTGTATATATGTTCTACAGCTGTTGAGAAAAGATCTGACATCAGTCCAAGATCAAATTAGAGATAACATCAAATTTGTGTCAGGAAATAAAAGAAATAGAAATCCTTGAAGAGCAGGTGTAAATTGGATAAGCTCAAATCCTATAAGATTAAGAGAATACAAGAGGTATTCCAAGTCAAGAACAAAAATTTAGTGTCTGTATACCAGAAAAGTACTATATATATCATAACAGGTGAGACAATATTAGGCAGAAAGATTTGACTTCAGCATGTATTCAAAGAGTTGATGTATTAAAAAAAGAAAAGTAAGAAGAAATGCAAGCACAACATTAAATCAAGCTTACAGTAGTAGGAATATAGGACTTATAGGTAGGGCAAAAGTATTATTGTAAATCATGTACGTGAAAATGAAACTAGGAAATCCATCTGTTACGGACAAATCAAAGTCAGTGTTTGACATCACACATAGTTGCAAACATTAGGCATCTGTGTCTCTACAGAAGTGTTTCTTGTGCGTTTAGAAGCAGCAAATTCATTTATAAATTGGAACAGTAAGCTAGAGAAGCCAGTAAGATAGAGGCCTCAAACTCAGAATAAAAATAAATCAGTTTGGTTAGCCTCTAACAGATTGAAATGCTGGCAGGGTAGGAGAAATACAAGGGCCCCGCTGTGCGGTGTAGGCAGGCACCATACTTGTCTGATGAAGGTAAATGCTGGTATACTAATGAACCATTTGTGCCTGAAAGGCTGATGCTGGAAAACTTAAAGTTGTTTATTACATTTAGAAGAACTCTACAATGCCTGCAACAATTTTGCTGGCATAGGAAGAGGAACATGGTGCCTTTACCCCATTTACATATTCATAATCCACGTCTGAGACTATAACAAATTACATACCTGAAAAAGAATTCATGAGGCTATTTTGTCACTGGATTGGAACATCACTGGTATCTAACTCATTACGGGCAGATGCAAGTCTAATACACTCATAAGAACTTACGATGGTGGCAACTCCATCACTTCATGTTTGTGAAAACTAGTTTCATAAAAAGTTTGAGATTTGTTCAGAACGTTTGGATTCTAAGCAGGTCATCACTATGCTGGAAGTCTTGCCCCAGTCGGTGTGATATAAATGTGATAATATTTTTTTCTAGATTTATGGTCACTAATAATGGAAGTATTAATAGGTGCTAGACTGAGGACAAACCTTTGTAGGAGCGTAACACAAATATGGCAAAAAGCCATCGTGATTTCCTCCTTCCAATATGGCTTTCTAACTGTTCCAGTCTAGAGCACATTTTCTTAATTTGCTTATACAAAACTTGTCATATTTTGATAGACTCAGTTAAAATAAATCATATGGCTTATCCTCTTTCCTACCTACATGGTTTCTATTTTCTTGTAGATAGAAGTACATTTGTTGTGCTATGATTTTGTGAAATTTCCATCAGGTTTAAGAAAATTCTGTTTTTCATCCAGGTTATTAAAATTTATTAAATTATTACACTCTCTTTGGGGACTACTCCTCTTTTTTCTCTCTTTCATTAGACAGACAAAATATTTATATATTTCAGCAAGGACAACTCCAACCCTTCCTGTATCTATTGCTTTCAGGTTTCCACACTTTCAGGTATGATTGTTAATGGGTTCAAGTTTTCAAGTTTTCATTAGCCTTTTTTTTTTTTTTTTTTAACAGATGAAATTTATCAGATGCATATGATTGAAAATTATCAATCTAGCATTTAGATAAATGCTGTGAATACTTTTATGAGGACTGCTCGGAAAGCAATGCCTCCAGATTTATGATGTTGGCCTATGACATCAGAGGTGGATGTTGGTTTAATGGCAGCAGAGGTAGAACCTTCCCATCAATATTCCATTACATTTTGTTGCTGTGTGACAGATGGCAGCAGAGGGGTAGTATGACAAAATGGTGTCTGACGCTGAAATGTGTGAAGCAAAGATGTGTCATTGAATTCTTCAGTTTGGGAAAAAATGGCACCCACTGACATTCATCAATGCTTGCTGAATGTTTATGGGGACCAAACAGTGGATGTGAGCACAGTGAGGCAGTGGATGGTGTGTTTCAGCAGTGGTGTCAGCAGTGTGAAAGACAAGCCATGTTCCAGATGGCCATACAGTTTTTTACAACTGTGGCATCCAGGTTCTTATTCATCACTGGTGAAAATGCATAGGTAATGGTGGTACCTATGTTTCAGAACTGGAAAACAGTGTTTTGTAGCTGAGAATGTGGTCTATCAAACAGTGTTATTGTGTTTGTATCTGTTGTAGTTTCCATGGAAATAAGTTGGAGCCATTACTTTCAGAGTGACCTATGTATAACTGGAAATATCTAGAGAAGACACCAAGCAAAACTGAAAAACTGTGGTAAATTTACTGTGTTCTTGTCATCTCAAATGAGTAGCTCACCTATTATGCTCTCAGAATCCTGTCTTCTTAAAGCAGATGTGTCTAATCAAGTGCATTTTGGTTTGTTTCCTTGCTGTTCTCATTTCTGCCAATAAACTTGTGCTACATTTTTACACTTACGCTACTTTCTAACCTAAATTCATTTTTTTAAATTATTATTATTCGGTTTGAAGTCTCGTGTTTGAATTTTAGTTTTATTGATGATGTGGTGTTTACTTGCTCGAAAAACCAAAGTTCTTCTGTGTGGGCCTGTATGAGCTGCTCACAGAGAAATCCCAGTTTCTTAGTTGTGTATACAGTCACTCAAAAGGAAAAATTATTCCTGATTGATGTTAGTCGAAAAAATCAGTAAGTATTTCCCTTTTGCAATTAATACAGTCTAATAATATCCATGTCCAATTTGGCTTGACTCTCTTAGCTTTGTAACACTGGTTTCAAATTGATAATTTTATCTTCTGTGTTCTTGGATACTGATTAAGCTCGCAAGAAAAAGGAGCCTAAATTCTAACAACGTCTGCCATTTATTAAAAGCCAAGGATATTACTGAAGTCCTGACATTTGTGATCCTTTAGTCCTTAAATTGCTAAAAATCACTCTAATAAGATTCATGACTTACACCAGTATTATAATTATTGGTGCTAATTTTCCTCAGACCTACTATTGACAAAGTATATAGACCAAATTAACCTCTGCAATCAGTTAAATTCTCTCACTGTGTTTCTCTGAAGATGGATGTGAATCACTGCGTAATGGAACTCATAAAAAGGTACTCCTTTTAGGTAGAGTATACAATTTAGGCAGTAGATGACAGTTTTAGGGCTCAAAAAAATTGGAGTAGATCCATGGATTCAGTTGAACTTTTTCAAGTGACAGTAAGTGAGGATAATAATTGTCTCATTGAGCATGGAGAGGAAAATATAAGCATATGCACACAAAACCAGCACAGTTGTTCTTGAAGGCTTAGATCTAATGCTTTGAACAAAAGCTAACACCTACAGCTAATAAGCCATTTTACAGCCTTTGCCTTTTTCATTCACTCCTGATTACACACTGGAAGGTGATATTAACTGATTTTACATCTGGGAGGAAAAATAATCAGGTAGAATATGTGTCAGGAAACCTTCTCTTGTTTTGGCTCAAGATACATGTCCGTAACTTCTAAAATTAACCTTCTAAGAAAATTCTTTCCCGTAATACTAATTATCAAGAAAATCTACATACAGAAACAAATGCAGTTCCTAGCAAGTGCACATACAAGTGTCACATAGGACAAGTTTATACAGCATAAATATGCTGCACATATGGAACTGGTGACACCATCTGATGATGTTAAAGCCAAGCTGGTCTTTTACCTGAGACACATCAATTTTCAGTGAAGTGGTTATTGTTGAACATTGGCTTAATTGTTTGCAACACAGTACATCTGATAGTCTTGATAGGAGTCACTGATTCCATTCCTACAGGATAGGATTCACTGCCTCTATTCCTAAAGGTTTAATCTTAGCACATTTTGTTAATAGGTATTTGTAGGAGATTAATGCTTTAAATGTGCTTTTAATTCCAAAGCAACAAGAATGTAAAGAAGAGCCCCAATGCATTTCATGAAAGTAAAACATCTTTTAAAATCCTACACACTTCCTCCTAAATCATCCTTAAGAAAGCCAACCACTTTATACATAGGCACTTGAAATCTATCTTTCATCTGTTCCTAGATAGGTATATGATTTGATACATTCACTAGTAGAATACATTACATTCATACAATAATTCTGCTTGATAGTTAACCCATTATGCACTGTTCACTTACTTCACAGTCATTTTTCACTCAGAGTTACTGCTCTAGCAATAGGAATGAGTTTACAAGTTTTGAGTTCTTTACGTGAAGATAAGGTACAGGATTCTTCTCTTAGATTTTCCCAAGACAGTTAATTCATTGGAAAATATCAAGCACCCCCTCAGAAAGCTTGGAGATGACACCAAGCTGTGTGGTACTGTTGATACTCCAGACACCAAGACATGCTCAAGCAACAGACCCAGGTGAACC
The DNA here is from genome assembly GCF_019238085.1 of Lagopus leucura. Classification (NCBI taxonomy): domain Eukaryota; kingdom Metazoa; phylum Chordata; class Aves; order Galliformes; family Phasianidae; genus Lagopus; species Lagopus leucura. The sequence continues at coordinate 53,603,854 of NW_024962264.1, forward strand.
TCATGAGGTTCCACAAAGACCAGTGCAACATCTTGAACCTGGGTCGTGGCAATCCCCCCTGACAATACAAGCTGGAGAATGAAAGGATAGAGCAAAGCTGTGACAAAAGAAACTTCAGGGCTTTTGTAGACAGGAAGCTGGATGTGAGCCAGCAATGTGCCCTCACAGCCCAGAAAGCCAACTGTATCCTGGGCTGCATCAAAAGAAGCATGATCCTGCTCCTCTACTCTGCGCTGGTGAGACCTCACCTGGAGTACTGCATTCAGATGTGGAGTCCTCAGTACAGGAGAGACATGGATCTGTTGGAGCAAGTCCAGAGAAGGGGCACAAAAATGCACCAAGGGATGGAACACTTCTCCTACAAAGACAGACTGAGAGAGCTGGGGCTGTTCAGCCTGGAGAAAAGTAGGCTCCAGGGAGACCCGTGAGCAGCCTGTCAGTATTTAAAGGAGGGCTATAGGAAAGAAGTAGACAGGCTCTTCAGCAGTTTCTGTTTTGATAGGACAAGAGAAAATATTTTCCAACGAAATGAGGGGAGATTTAGATTGAATGAAATGAAGAAGTTTTTTACAATAAGGGTGGTGAGGCACTGGAACAGGTTGCCCAGGGAGTTGGTGAATACCTTATCCCTGGAAACATTCAAGGTCAGGCTGGATGGGGCTCTGACCAAGCTGATCCGCCTGTAGACTGCATGGGAGTTGGACTAGATGACCTTTAAAGGTCCTACTCAAACGATTCTACAATTAACCAAAAACTCAGTGAACACTGTACATGCACGACCTTCTTTTCACAGTTAGAAGCAATGAGCTACTTAACAGTAACCTTGATAAGTACTCTTAAAGTGTACTTCAATCTACATTTAAACTGTTAGTGCAAGAATACAGTCATTGTCTTTCGGTGAGAGTATGACAAAATGGAATATATAAACCTACTTTTAGTAGAAAACAGTGGCAGAAAAATCCCTTCAAAACTATCTTCCTAGCTCCAGCTCAATTGTTTCATACTAAAAGCAATTCTAATCAAATTCCTTTTTTTAACCCCTTTTTTCATACCTGAAGTCCAAAGAAAATGGGAACAACAGTAGAAAGAATTCATTATATACATATTAGTGTTTTGAATTCAGGAAACAGGATTAATCATACCCAAAATACCCAGAAGAAAGTGTGTTTATAATCCCTGCACATTTTCATTAGCCACTTGAAACCAGACTGTGGAAATCTCTAATTGGGGAAGAAATTCTATACAAAATCTTTGCCCCAGAATTGACTGAATCAGGGCTCCAGGGGAAAAACAACATGATTAGCTTTGGCAGTTAGACTCAACTGAAAGTCTGCATAAGAAAACAGATTCCCTTAAAGAATACTGCTGCTGTTGGCCTATCTTAGAGCACATCTCTAGCTGTGGTATAGATGTCCTTACAGAAATAAGGGAATCTATTGCAATGTGATTTGGAGTCCAAGGGGAAAGGCTAAGATGCAATTTTTTGTTTTTCTGTTGCTATGAAGACTACAGTAATCACTGTCACTTTGTCTATATTTTAGCATAGACTGCACATGAAGCAGACTTCAGTGATATCCAAGTCATGGCTTTTTTTCTGAATTTATTTTTAAGAAGTAGCTTTTTTTTCCCTTATTCTCTTTCCCTTTCCCTTACCTTTTCTTCTTTCTAATATGCTAGTCTTTATGGTGACTTCTCATGAAACAATCTCTTCACTTGACCAGACCGCAGGAAATTGAAGAAATTAAGATTACACCAAGTGTGTTTAACTACCATCCCTCTGAACCTCTCTTTTCATCTTCAGTATCTTTCCAATACGTTCTGTAGGTTTTACAGTCAAGCCAGTAAACCTAGGATGGTAGCTGAATATCATCGAGCACACCATCTGTGACATCTGCATTATCCTAGCAAAAAAGAGGGAAGCCACTAAAATTACCTCAATAACAACAGCCTAAGTACATCACTGTTTTTCTCATCCTGCTCTTCTGTTCGACAGCAGAAGTAAAACTTGTGAGAGCTGTGGAGGCAGTAATGGAGAGATCTAAGATGGTGAAGGGTGAAGTTGGGGAACTATGCCACAAGCAGAAAATGTTTCAAATACATAAATAGTACTGAATGAAGACATTTTCAAAGAATCCTGCTAGGATGAAGAAGTTGGACAAAGTGGATATAGTCAGGTAAAGGACAAAAACTGAAAAAAATTGATCTCTAATCATGGGGTATAGGTGTGACTTTGAAAGACTGTGAGTGAAACAGATGCCTTTAAAATAAAATAAATAAATAAATAAAAATAATGAAAAAAAAACCAACACAGTGAAAGGCACACCAAAAGAACAGAGAGCAGTTCCATTACTCCTCTTATGATGTGGAAATGTGAATTGCTGTATTTTCTGACCAGGCATGTGTATGCAAATATATGTAAATTTTATGCAGATTGTATCTTCAGCTTTTTTGATGCCCATGTAGTCAGGCGTATGATATAGTTATCCAGAAGGAATCAGTGAATTCTTGCTTGCGAGGCAGAAGCGTTTGGATATGGATGGAGATCAAGTAGTTTTCTCCCAGTTCTACTTTAATGAGTGAATAGAAGTGAGTAACTCTCTGAATTAGGCCATGTGCTAAACTAGAAGTCATCTGTAAAGAGGATCAGAAGAGCCATGAAATAAAGGGACATATGTATTCTGCTGGGATTTCCAAATTATGAGACAATTTGTTATAAATCACACTTCAGTTTTTGTGATTCCTATAAGGAGTGGGGAAAACCCATCCTGAGTGAAATGTATCTTGTAGAAATTAATTAAATATACTTTACATGCCTTTAAAATATTTTTTCACAAGCAAATAGTGTATACAGGGAAATAAAAACCATCGTCAAAAAGTTTGACTTAAATATCTTTACCTTAGGTTTCACAATGAGTGTGTTGTTTTGATGAGTCCTGAAAGGTCAACTGCTTCCCACTATCAGTCCTTCAACCAATGAGGAGGCTCAGAGACAAGAGAAGGAAGACGATAGCAATAACTATAGCAAATAACATTTGGCAGAATATTCCCAAGCATTTTTTGCAAATAGTTGTTCAAATGAATGAGCTGTAATTTACTATTCACATCCTTTTTGTGTTTGCTTTCCACAAATATTCCAGCATATCAGTTTATTGGCAAGAATATTCAGTGCAGCAATGACTTTGCATTTGTAATTATTATTATTTTTACAAGCAGGAAGATCCTGAGAGTTATTCTCATCCAATTAGAAAATAAACATGTGATTGATATGTCCAATCGCATCCCCTTATGAATGTCTAATATCAGATAGTTTGGTTAAATTGCCTTACAATAACCTGCATACCAAATATATTTATTGAAATTATTCTACCAAAAAAAATTCAAATAATCACCTGCAAAGTTGACAAATAAAAAATGAAAAGCCCAATAACCACAAATGAATTACCATTCATCCAGCTCTGTTGCTAATATATGACTTTCCCCAGTATTTAGATATATAATCAAGTTTTTTAGAAACTTGAACTGCCCAGCGAATGGGTGAATTCAATGACTGCACTTCATCACTATATCCATAAAGTGCAACCAACAGTCAAGTTCAGCCTTGATGCTATCAGGGAAGTCTGAGTTAAGCTGCAACATGCTATTTCACCTGGGCTGAATCTTCTTCATCTTATCTGTATCCAACAGGTCCACCACCAACTGACAGAAGAACTTAAGATACTGGAATGAGAAGCAGGGGCTCCATGTGTGAAACAAGCTTTGCATTGCTGAATTTATAGGAGCAGAAAACATTCAGCTTTCTGTTCTACTTGCAGAGTAATGTTTCAGAGCGGAAGAAATGCAGTACCCCATTTTGGGATGTCCATTTTCACTCATAGCATTTGAAGAGTTTCCTTTGGGAAATAAACTTTATCCCAGGAGCAGCTAGCTACCTGCGTTAGTCCCATTTCAGACTATTCAACACCACACATGAAAGAAGTTTCAGCTAAACTCTGTAGGTGCTGGATTTTATTAAGTTTTTAAAATTTTATTAAAGTTTTTGTTCACCCCCTCTTATTATCAAATCTATAGCCCTCTAAGGCAGTTTTGTCACATCAACCTTCTCTTTGTTATGGAAAAAAAGTATTCTCCCTGTTGTTAAGGTTGTAGCCAGCTTTTAAAGTCCTATTTTCGCCCTTCTTTAACTTTTGCTTGGAAATTGGTTTGGCCTGAAAATTTCCATACTTTGAAGAAAAAAAAGGATAATTAATTTTCTTCAAACAGTGTATAATCAAACTATTTTTGATTTAGAGGTCATTTAAAAATTATCCTGATTAGAAATTTACTTAATGTTTTGCTACCTTTAACTCAAGACCTGCCTATTATAACCCCTTCAGACTTCTCTGTATTTAGATCCATTTGATAATTCTCAGCCATCTTAACTCCAATAAATAAATAATTTTTAAAAATCTGTAATTTTGAAGGAGTATGAGATTTTTTTTTGCAGATTGCCTTTGGTCATGTCTTTGTCCCTTTGTTTTAGCTGATGCTTGTATTTTCTGTTGGAGTCAATAGTGGTGGTTCATTGTGTAAGAATAAATAGAGATCGTCAAAAGAAATAGTAAGATGATTTTCACCAATTTTGCAATCCCAAAAAAGATCATTATTTGTGGGTTTTGGGATTATTTGGAAACAGAGAACAGATATTTAAAAAAATTTGGATCATGTCAGGATTTTATTTATTAAAAGAAGCCTTTACATTATTATTTCAGCTCAGGTCATGAATGTGTTCCTGAAGTGAGTCTTTGGATGATCCCCAATCACTAAACCTAGATATACCTCATTCCACGCAGCAACTGTGGCTGGAGCTGGTCCTAAGGAAAGAGCCCTGAGAAATGCAATCTGAATGCCAGATGCCCAGCACCCACCGCTTCTCTTTACAGATCTGTTTCAATTGCACCACTCGTTCCTCTTCATGCATTCAGGACACTACTGAAATCTCTGTGGATATAAAGAAAGTCTTTTTCTTTCTTTGCAATTCTGACGTCTCCACCTTGGAGGAGTCTGAGGTCCTGGTTCCATCAGTGCACTTCTACAATCATCACCAAAGTCATCTCTGGGTAAGAAAACATTCTGGCTAAGAGGAAAAATGAAGCAGCTGCCACAAGAGCAGTAGCACGTGGAGAAAAAGGGATATATAGGGAGACTCATCACAGTGAGCCCATAGTAGCAGTCAGAAATAGCTGGCAATTAACAAAGAAAGCTGAAAGGCATGTAAAAAGAGTTTCTGACTAGAAGGGTTGAGAAGGAATGTTTTAACTAAATCAGAAACAAATGAAATCCTAGAAATGGCATAGATCCAGTACTTGACCACGATTGTAAAATTGTCAATCACTATGCAGGAAAAACAGAAGTATTCATCATTAGCATGATGTATTCATCTCTTACAGTGATTAATTAAATACTTTCTATTCCATTAGTAACTGGGGAGGATGTGAAACAAAAAACATTAAGCATTTTAACATCTACTGTGCCCAATAACTTGCAGCCAGTAGTATCAAAAAATTGGCTTAAGATCACTCTGAATATTAACGTTGGTTTTGAACATTTTGATTTGTGAAAAACAGAAGAGATCCAGAGAACTAATAACAAGTGTTACTACTTTTAAAAAAGTGAAATGAGATGATACAAGGAGTTACAGGCTACCTCGTCTGATATTAGCTGCTCTTAAAGCTATGGAAGGGCTTGTATGGAGCACAATCAGTAAAAAATTCAGATTTTAGTGTAGTTTATGCCAGTTAATTTGATTTTATGGAAAATAGGTCTTATCAAGGAAATCTGTTACCATTTCTTCATAAGATATCTAAGTCTGGGTGATAAAGATTAAAGTCTTAATATAACATACTTAGATCTCTGTGATGAATTTTAGCACTTATGTTACAATGTGATTTTAAAAAATAGCATTGCACAGACTCAGTGAAGATCACTATAAAAAAATAATGAAATAGGTTAAAAATCTGCTAATGAATAAATCACAATTAGGAATTGGAAATGGGTTCCACTGTAAAGTGAAAGCATTTGATTCATAGCGACTGTAGGAACAATCTCAAATTGGTCTTATCTAATACTTTGTCTTCTACAACACGCGGGATGATTCAGAGAGAGGTGCTCAGAGAAACCCAACAGCAGGGATATGAGATGATTTGTGCCACAGTAGCCGTCCCTAATTCAGTTTGACTCAAATAAAAGCCTGTCCTATCTGTTGTTCCCTCTGAAAATCCTGGGCATCCATATACCTGTCAAGCAGTCTCTTTGTGAATGCTTATATGTTCTTTACCTCAGTGATTTCCTCAGTTTCAGAATCTAATGCAAATTGTGTGAGAAAATATTTACTTTTCCATTTTACCCTTTGTAATTGCCTCTCCTTATGTGTGTGCATGTGTAAGACACACCTTCCCTATATCCTTCATTAGCGCTTGTAAATGTGACATCCCTTTTTTCATGGTCAGCAGACCCAGCGTCTTTGATTTTTTTTTTTTAGAAGAGAACTTTTTAATGCTCTTGATCATTTCCATTGTCCTTCACTGAACCCTCTTAAATCAGCATTATTGTTTATAAGATGGAGTCACTGGTACTGCACACAGTATTTCAGATCAGTCTATGGCATTGGCAGTTTAATCCTTTCTCTATTAGTTCCCATTCTTTATGCATCTTAATATGTTTGCTTATCTAGTACAGCTGCACATTAAGCAGAAGTCTTTACTGAAGTAATTTACAAGGATAACTAGGTCCCTTTCTAAAGCCGGTACGCTAATTTAGAGCTCTGTGAGGTGTTGAGTAATTCATATTTTTTCCACCTGGTGTACCTTCCTTTGCTTTTGTTGATAATTCATTTGTCAGAGTGAGTAGGTCACACAGTTTTTTTTTTTTTTGTTTCAGAAGTTGCACACAATCATCTCTGAACTTTAACTGAACTATTTTTTATTCCTTGCAAATTGCTGCCTCACAGCTCTTCCCACTTCCTAGATGATTAATAAATAAGCAGATGAGCAGGAACCTTGGGGCTCACTGCTGTTATCCTTTGACATGATGAAATTGACCATTTAATTCTGCCCTTCACCTCTTTTCCCCCCACCGCTTCTTGATCCATCACTACTTAGCTTCCTTCGTAGCTTCTCGCAAAGAATTTTGTCAGTGGCCCAGAGAGGTTAGAATAAATTATGCTAGCTGCTCTTCTTTATTAACATATTGAAGGAGTTCTAGGAGATATTAACACAACAACATTTCCCTCTGCAGAAATGGTGCTAATTGGCCCTTGTTTGGCTGTAGTCTCCCCAGCGCAGTGCATTGTTACTTGGATTTAAGTTATTATTTCATGTAATTTATTAGGTTCCCCCATAAAGCTTACTGGTTTATTCACCCAAAATCCCATAGCCTGTTTAAGTACACAAGCATATAAAGATACATATTTGAAGACCACTCTCATGTTCATTCTAGTGCTATTCTCTATATTTATCAATTATCTGCAGCTTGTACTGCACTGGTAAAATATCCAGGAGATGGTTTGATGGTGGAAGTAAAACTGATGAGGATATGCAAGTTGCTAAGGATATGCTTTTTGGATAAGTAGGGTTAGAATAGCTGGCAGTATGGAGTTCTATTGCTAGCTAATATATCATTAATTACTTATCCTGTTTTTGTGAATACTTTGGTTCCTGGGCCCAGTCATCCAGGGGGATAAAGAGGCTGAGACAAACACTAAAAAGAGTTTGGAATTTTTTTTTCCATTATCTGAAGTACAGAGTAATTAGCGGAGTATTTAGGAAGCCTGGTCTACTTTCTACATTTGAACAAACAGACAACATAACGGTGTTCCACAAATATTTTAAAGGAGAAGCTTTTTGATTTCTCAAAATAGGGCAGGAAATGTCATGCAAAGTTAGGCTAGGACTAGAAGCAAAAGGGATTCAGCCTGAGGACTGCTTTTAGGAAGATTTTTTTCTTCTGTGCTCCCCCCAAGTTGATTTACTTCACCTGAAGCTTTAAAACCAAGAGTACCTTTCCTGGTAAAAGGAAGCTGGTGGCTCTGTGAAAAATTTACCAAGTGAAATTGTTGGTATGTGAATCCATTTATTACCATGAGTGATTGTGAGTTACTACATTTTAATTAATAACTAAACAGCATACAGCTGTTTGGTTCTGCCAGTGGCTTAAGCTGCCATCAAGTTGCTTTGCCTCAGCAGCTCAGCAATTCATTTGGTTCCTTTAGATAGCTCAGTTACCTTAATCAACATCTTCCCCAGCACATGTTTTTTCATGAGGCATTACTCAGTGAGATTGTTCCCATCGCTTTTGGAGCATATAAAGAAACATGCCTGTATCAAGTCAGAGCTTCTGCCTACAGACAGAAAGACAATAAATGACTATGAGGTTGAGGAGTAGAATTCGTCAACAGTTTGCAAAAAATTGCAATGGAAGTTTGTCAAAATGCTGAAAACTTGGTTATGATTTTTGAGGCAGCATTTGGTGCTGTTATGTCACAAGTACTATGCAGGTATGAGGAAAGATAGGCTAGGGAATCCAGAAACTTTGCTGACCTTAAAGAGAAACTTGCCTAAACTCACCTTGTCATTTACATAAATATTCTAATGAAGAAATGCTACTGTACTTAAGAACAGGAACACAGCAGATGATTAAGGTTGCCATAGTTGTAAGACAATTTTGCTAATTGGCACAACCTGTTAACCTGAGAATACATAGATTACTCCAAAAGTAATGCCTCCTATTTATTTCCATGGAAACTGCAACAGCTACAAAAAGCACAATAACACGATTTTATAGAGAAAATTCTCAGCATCAAAACACTATTTTCCAATATAGTCACAACCATTAGCTATGCATTTTCAACAGTAGACTGCATGTTGTGCTCATAAAAATCTGCACCAGAGGAGGTGATCATAATTGCTGTCACCGCTGCTGAAGAGCACCACCCACTGCCTCACTGTGCTCACATCCACTGTTTGGTCTCCACAAACATTCAGCAAGCATCAGTGAATGTGAGTGGATGCCATTTCTTTCTCTTGGAGGAATTCAATGACACACCTTTGCTTCATCTGCTCTTCCATGTCAGGCACTGTTCTGTCAGTCTGCCCCTCTGCTCCATCTGCCACACGGCAACAACACGTAATGGAATATTACGTGGTAGGAAGGTTCAGTCTCTGCTGCTATGCCACCAACTTCTGCCTCTGACATTGTGGGCCAACATAATAAAATAAGAGGCATAAATTTCGGAGCAGCCCTTTTAAATGGATTTGGGTTTTAGATTTACTGAGTAAAATGTGAATTATTTGCCCAGACCTCATCTGTGTGATTCAGGATAGTCTACAAACTAATCATGACCGATTCGATTCTTTGTTTGCACCTGCCATTTGTTTCTAAAACCATAAGGAAAAGAAAAATCTGTTCCAATAAATAATGATATCCTCAGGCCAGCCCACTTATGTTTGGTTTCACATTCATGCATATACTTTCCCTGGTGCTTTTTATTGATTTCAGATATGCTTAAAATACAGATTTTCTAGCAGATTTTGCTTTTAGAGAATATTTCTTTTAGGGACTGAACTTAAATTCTACATTGTTATGGGACTAAGAATCATGAGTGAAAGCCCAACATTATCTTCCCTACAGTGTATCAACCCAGGAAGATGAGAGACAGTACTCTAGTGCTAATCTGCTTTGTTTGTCCTGGTCTGTTTTCACTTCAGGTAGACGGAATAAGAAAAAAAGAGGAAAAACAAGGAGTCCCTTGCAAGCATGTATCTGAGAGAAATGGTAGAGAGACTGCTATTTGCAGATGTTCTTGCGGATAGAGTTTGTTCAAGAGTGTTTTGGCTCATGCCTCACATTCTAACTAGCTTTAGAATTGTGAAGCTTCATGTTCATTCACTCCACTATTCTCATCTGGAGATTTTATTCTATGTTGCCAAATAATTTGAATACAAGCATAAGATGATTTTCAGTAGCTAGTAACTTTACAGGCCTTTGAAGCATATTTTGGTGGTTTAGAGTAGGTTAACTTGCCTTTTAGACAAGGAATTAGATCCATATCCTGAATTAAGTTTGGCCTGCTATTGAGGGTGGTAGAAATTGAAGTCTTATTGTCTGCAGTGTAGCTACACTCTCAAGTAACTTGTCTCTCCAGTTCATTCCCAGGTTCTGGCCCACTGATCATTAACAATATGTGTGCACGTTACTTTGTCCATGGATTACTCCTCAGGAATAATTCTAATTCGGGTGAGATTTGGGGAAAGTTCCCTCTAGTAACAGATATAGAGAAGACTACCAGAGTTGGCTCATCCTGTTTTACAAAATTTTTCAAATGTATTTCTGTAAAATATCCAAGGTGATAAATCCATGGCAAACTGAATCCATTATTTTATCTATAACAACAGAATCCCTGGGAACATGTCAAAAGCATCACTTTAGTGGGCTGTGACAGTTCTCAGATTTCTCAGACAGTTCTCAGGCATTTTTAAGTATAAAAGGCACATGAAAAAGATGTATGTGTTCAGACCTTCACTGTGAACCAAGAGGATGTGCAGGGCCATTGGCTAGTCAATGTGGATGCATTCAGTCTGTTGTGGAGAGAGTTAAACCTGAACAATGTGAACATGAATCAGACTGCCACTTAGCCTGCTGCCAAGGGACTGACAGATGCCTTTTGCAGGGTAGGAGTAGCCTTTGTAAAGGTGCACCTTTGCCTTGAATCATTATCTTAGAAATGAGATCATGACACTTTCCACATGGGGAATGAAAACACTGAAGTCATTGCATGAAAACAACTAAGTGTGTTAGATAAAAGTAGAGAGCAAGATGAGAGATTTGTCCCACCTTCCATTTTAGTTCATCTTCAATTTTCTCGCTGAACTTTTGAAGCCCAACTATCGTTATATTACAGAAAACCCTGGGGTCAAGTCCTAGCGCAGTGTGACATTTGCTCTTGCACAGACTCTTCTCATGTCCTGCTGCAGCCTGGGAAGCTGCTCAGCAGCACCTGGCAGCACCTGAAAAGGATGACTGTCTGAAGGGAAATTGCCCACTGTTGAGGATGTGGCAGCAAGGCAGGATGTGCTGTGAGGCAGTGTGAGCCTTGAGAGATGGCATGGGGCTAGAGCCAAAGGGAGCCCAACAGGGGCATCAGGGAGCTTCTGCAGAGGTAAATTGTGAGGGAGCCACTTCTTCCTGTGAAAGTACTGGCTGTATTCATGGAGCAAAGGGATAGAAGCATTGCTCAGGGGAAACTAAATTAAACTACTCTGGAGATCCTTGGAGAGAAAATTTCATTTCCTAGAAAAAAATGTTTAAAAAATGCTTATCCTACCTATCTGTCCATCTATCATGGGTAATTCCAACTGCCTATCACTGTCACTATCAGTTCTATGTCGGAAATCTCTTTGCATCAACTCTTCTTGCACGATGTTATCAAAGGTTTCATCTAATCCAGATCCTGGGAACAAAAATAAGCTCTTTCGGCTCTGCAATTGCCTCTGATTTTAGCCAGATTAAAATTATAGGGAAGAGCTGAATTTTAATTCTCTTGAAACTCTGGCATAAAGGCCTAATTATGATGTTTCTGTTTTGAATGCATTTCATAAACAGGTGATATGAATAAATTCCTGAACAGAGGGTACTGTAGCAGGGTAGACAATGGATGTTTTGGCACTCTAAATGTACTGATCAAGTAAGGTTTCACAGATGCATGGTTTGCATGTTTACTGTTGTCTCATTGGACACTTTCTGAATACATATTATACAATTTTAAAGTTAACTCCCCTAAGCAGTAGGAAAAAGAAAATTCGTAAGGAATATAATAAGGATAACTTGTTTTTTTTAATTAAAATTCATTAATTCTTTTATAAAGGAAGGATTACTATTAGGTGTTCTGCTAGCTAACACTGACTTAATGTTGAAGGAAGGTGACTACATGCTTCAGTTCTGAAGAACTTCATTTTAACTTCATGTGTTTTTCCTTAAATATCTGCATCTATAAAATACTCTAACATGAAAAAAATTATGGAAAACTAGAATTTTAAATAGTAAGAAAAGGAAGGTATCCATTAGACACAAGCAGTAGAGGGAAGAATAAAGTGAAAGAGGCTTATGAAACAAATCTAGGAAGCAAAGGAGATACTAATAAGAGAGCATAGATTTGGGAAATTTTGAAGAAAATTAGATAAGAAACGCAAATACTTTAACACAGTGACATTACAGTGTTTCTTATCTCTTAAAAAAGAGAGACACAAAGAGAATGAAAGAACATTTCCTTTAGTTCAGTCTTTTTTTTAAAAAAAAAAAAGTCTCAAACATCAGCCAAGCATAGCTGTACCTCTGCCATTGCAACACCTTGTTTGTGTCTCAAGAATGTTGAAATTGAACCAAAGAATCGCTCTGTTGCCTCCATGTGCCTGGGTCTAGGCCCAGGCTTTCAACACATTTCCTTAACATTTGGCACTAAGAAACACAGAACAGAAATACATCTTCTCTATGGAAATGTTTTCACGTCACATCACTCTCTGTAATAGTATATTTTGCATGATGTTGGCAAATCCGCCAGCATTCCGGTTGCATTCTGGTTCTTTCCAGGAAAAGCCTACTGCGCTGTGCATCAGTAAAAGCCCTAAATACTACTTTAGGTTTTGACTTCATGAAAGAGCTGATCACACTGAAACCTGCATCAGTGACAGGGAAGTGTTTTAGAAACAAACGGGTCAGCCTTTAGTCAGCTGCTCACTGGAACAAAAGGAAAACAAAACCAACATCTAGGGCATATAAAATGTCACCTCCAGTTATCACTTTACAAAGAAGAATAGAACCCCCATGAGAGAAACAGCAGTCATGACTGCATGAGCATTTCTTACATCTTTCAGTGTAAAGTCAATCCATTTGGCTTACTTGACATTTTTGTTGGCAAGATGCATCAAGTATTATGCTTAACATTCATTTTCTCCAGTCAATTGTGGGTGCCGTGGACTTTCCACCAGAGCACAAAGAACGGGCAGTGAAGAAAGCAGATAAAACTGCCTCTTGTTGTTCTTAATCAAGAGGGCATCCTTGCCATGTGTGCTGCCTGCTGTAAGCATGTTCTTACTAGCCATGTAAAAGAATGCTAAAGAAACTTTCCAGAATCACCTGGCATTAAAACTAGTGATGCAGCTATTCTTTTTGGTACCTCTTAGTACACATTCTACATCTTTTGTTCTTCAGCCCCTAGAACAGCATCCTCTGAGGTATGGGCAGCTGTTGTCTTCCAGACCCAGATGTGCTAGTGCAACCAATTCCCTTCTGCAGTGCCCAACAGTTGTTCACCACTGACCTTCTCTTAGGGGTTATTCCCTCCTCCTCTCTTGCCCAAGTTCAGCTTCCTGTCTCCTGACAATTGCTCATATAATCATTCCCTAACATGTTTCTCTGAAGATGAGCCAGGTTGGCTCAACCTATTTAAATTACAGGGCTCACTTATCTGACTTGCTGTAACTGAAATGGGTTAGAAAGAAGGCCATAAGCTGTGGATTCCAAAGGGAATATTTTTCTGGCAGAAGAGATAAGATAGACAAGCTTGGATCACTAAAAGCCTTCTTCCAGCACACATTTTACAGAGTACATCTCTGGCTACACCTTTCAGAGACATCATCAGGTGCAGACTGAAGAGTCACAAACCTAGCCAGATCTGGCGAATGAGCTATTCTAATTCCCTGAACCCGAATTTACTGAGGTGGAGGTATTTAGCCCTGTTGATGGACAGACTACCCCCAGAGCAATTAGATTCCTATAAACCACCTGGAGCTCTTACATGGAGTTGAAAAATCAGATGGCAATTTTTAAAGGCTGGTGTACAGGAAGAAGGATATATTCAATTTCATAAAATGGAGTTTCTTCTTTTTTTTTTTTTTTTTTTAAATGTAGGCTTTTGTCAAAAGCTTGCTAAATAACAAATGGTTTTTTGTGAGTTGCTGCCCTCAATGAGTAGAAACTCCATTTTTTGTATTTGTTTTAAAGATTGGAGTGTTTCAGGGTAACAGAAGGAACTAAAGAACCCGAAGGTATAGTCCTCCCTCCTCTTTTTTCCTGTAATTCTGAAATAGCAAAATGATTACCATATATTCACTTTTCCTAAAGGCGGAGAGCAAGATGCAGCACTAGAAGTAAAAAAATAGCACTAGAGCCTCAGGTAAGCCCTAGAAGCTCTGACTATCCATGCCACTGAATGTTTTGATGAGAACACACACTGGTTAGAACTGGCAGGCTGGAGAGTATGTGTTTACTGGAGCCTGCTTGACCTAAAACTTTAGTTAAAATACATCACTTAGAAATTATACCCCATCCCCTCAACTTGTTACCATTAATTTGACTTCTACCTTTACAACATTTCAATGCATTTGAGAATCATAATTTAGTTTTGAAGTACAAAGCTGTACATCAGAGGAATATTTTATCCTAGTTTTCATACAGTACATGTAAGCCTGTATAAAAAATGTATGAGAAAAGTAGGTATTCAGTGATGATACTCTAAACTCTAGCTCAACTCCTTAACACTGAGGACATCCTATTTTCTTCACAGCCAACAATCAAGAGAATAGCTGAAGACAGCGTGAACATTTTCTGTCTTCATAAATTTCATAAACTGTATTCCAATTCATTGATCCATGGCCTTAGTTTGACCATGATCTTCCACCAAAAAAGAAATAGCATTTAAAAATTGCTGTATCACTGTTAGGCATCAAAACAGAACATCAAAAGCATCCTTTACCTTCAGAGAATATATTTTTCACCCTAGTTTACAACCAGTTAGCTAGTTACTTCCCAATAGCCTGAGGATAATTAAAGATGAATGTTCTCTTTTTAGAAGATCCACACACTCACTAGCATTGAAGAAATAACTTTGTGACAAGACCTTTCTAAATTCTGTAACCTATACACTACCATAGAATCATAAAATGGCCTGGGTTGAAAAGGACCATAATGATCATCTACTTTCAACCCACCTGCTACGTGCGGGGTAATAAAGGCAATGAAATATGTCTTGCATTGCTTTGGCTTCTTTTTAACAAAGGCTGTTTTCATGACTCAGTAGGGTTTGCCTATGGAATTGAAAAGAGGATATTTAAGCCAATACTAGTGCTCCAGCTAGTCAGGGATCAAAAATCCTCCATGGAAGCAGTTTAGTTTAAGTTAAATTCCAAACACACTTCAGTTAAATAAAAGAAAACAGAGATACATAGAGAGAAAACTAGAAGCAATCAGTAATCAAGCCTACCTAAGACATTATTTCAAATAACACTGTGAGACTGGTAATATCACGTAAGAGTTATTGCAAAACATTTCCCAGTATTCAGGAATGAGTGATGTAATAGAAGATTACAGTTGTAAAAAGCAGAAAGTTGTGAGTCCACATATATAGCATTTATTTTATGATGGCAGGGAATAAACTAGCAATGCTTGCTCTCATCTGAGGTTTTGTAACTTTTTTATACATGGTTTGAAAAGCATTGGACACAGAGACTATGATGAAACAGTTTTCAGATCAGCTCCAAGATGATATAGAACCAGATTATGAATCCTACACTTGGCCTTGATGAGCCATTCATTACTTGGTCCCATCAGAAGTAACACTCATACAAATGCTAAATCTTTATCAACGTTAGTAGGCATTAAACCACTTCTCTATTTTTTTCACTGTAAAGACATCAGTTTTTTCCTCTTTTTCACCCCTCTTTATAACAAATATATTGAAGTGCCTCAGATGAAGGTATTTAGGATAAGAGAATGAAGATCAGTTTGGCTTTACAAGTCCCCTTTGGCTCTGTAAGTTTTCTCCAGACCTGATCTGTGGCTGTCAAGGTTGGAGTGCCACAGTAGACTATTTTGTAATGATCTGAGGTGTGCTGCCAAATAATTTTTTTTTTTTTTTTTTTTTTTTAATTTCCACTCAACACATCAGAAAAAAGAAAAAAAAGCATGAAATTTTCCAACTCTTGTATCACACTGTTGACATATCTGGAGAATGATTAATTGTGCCCCCGGGGTCTATGTAATGTTCTATTCTGGACAAAAATGCTTTCAAAAATCTATCTAAGAACCATAATTATGAGTGAGGACAGAGACCCATAACTGTAAACTGGTTCTCTGTGTTTCTTATTTAAGTACCTGCCAACAATTGAAAGATGGAAAGCTAAAGAGCATTTTGTACCAGCAAGCAGAATGCAGCAACTTTTCAGGATAAATTCTATCTGCTGTGAATTTTTGTCCAGTAAGAACCAATGAATCTATTAATCTGTTCTGTGAGACAATGGATAGCGACGACCTGTCAGCTTTATGAGATACATCAACATCCTCCCATAACTTTCTGAAGAAGGCCTAAATGCCCTCTGCAGGCTCTGTATGATGCAATAGCATCATTAACACTGTCATTGCTGCTGTTACAGACTTTTCTTTCCTAGATTTCTAACAGTTGCTTCATTAAGACACATTACAAGGGGTTAAATTTTTTTTTTTTTTTTCTTAGAGTGATTTTGAATTTGTACAATAATTTTTTAAAACATAATTGAAATAAAACCCCAGAAGTCATTTTGAATTTGAATTTATATAGTTATTAAAAATGAACAACATAGAGGTGTTTGTTTTCCTATCTTTAAAAGAAAAGGCATGTAAAAAAAAAGACAACAGTGGCAGAGCTATTGGAAGTCTGACACTGATACATTCATTGTGTTGCATCCATATTGATTTAAAGGATGTGAAAAGAGAGTATAAATTTATGGGGACATTTTGGATCAAATTTTGCATTCATTTATTAAATGAAATTTATAGAGTACTAAACCATTGACCCTATCATTTGGCTTCACAGATTTATGTCTAAATCTCAAGCCTACTGAATTCAATAAGGGTCTTTTCAACAGTAGGCTTCAAATCAGGACCATGCTGCCTGACTCTTCTCTCACATTAAGCAGTGTTTTAGAAACCAGTGACATTACATCAGTGCAAAGCTACAAAGAATACAAATCCATTCCATTCTTCAAGGAAAGAGGTACATTTAGCAATTTTAAATGGATGTAGCTGTGTGCACGTATGTTCCAGAAATCACTTTGATTCTAGCATAAAGGGTTCAGAAAGCAGAAAATGAAGGGAGGGTTAAAAGATTATAGGAGGAGTAATAAAGAAGCTGGCTAACTGCCCATGAGATTTAACATGGGAAAAATGAAAGCTAATATACCTCAGAAAAAAAAATGATCTGCAGTTCAAATATTTAACTAGAAGTGAAAACTTGGAAGTTTTTAGGGTTGGAAAAGTCTGAGTGATTAGAGAAACCAAAGAAGCTTGTCTTAAAGTGCATGTTCTCCCACTTTAAATATATGATATATATTTAAAGCTGTACTACACTCCTCAAGTGTTCATTATCCTACAAATACCAACATGCTACATAACGATATAGATATTCAACACAGGAACAGAATTAAACAATCTCCGTCTGAAGTACCCTATACTAACGTTTTCACTTTAAGGTGCACACTATTTTTAAACAGCATAATCATCATCCAAATTATAGCACCATAACATTCAGGTACAGACCTGAGCCGCAGATACAAGTCTACAGTATAAGTCAATAAAAAATCAAATGCAATTTTTGACTTTGCAAGTTGGATTCTGATGCAATAACCTCTGAAATATGATATTTATTTGTAAGCATTGCATTATAAAATACATGTCATTAAGTTGCTGGCAGCTCAGTGATAAGCAACAAAATTACTGAGAGCTTGGGCCTACTGGCCTGTGAAGAAGAAGCTAAGTAGAAATGATAATGGAATGCTACTTTCCCCAAACTGGGTTTCCAGTGTGGTATGCAGCGTGGTTTAAAAGACAGGTTGAATGGAATTTGAAGCAAAGAAACTTGTTCTGTTTTCCTGTTCTGCAGAATGAAGGTATAAATACAGGCATTACTATGACGGCAAAGTTCACTAAGTGTCTTTTGCATACTCAGATAAGGCAGTAAAGTGTAAAGAAGAGAGGTTGGGTTGACATTCTGCCAATATTTGAAGGACATCTGTGAAAGAAGAGTGGAAAATTTATTTTAAGAGGTAGACTCTACAGTTATTTTTGTTCATAAGACAATTCAGATAAACGTTCCATGTCAGAAAATGTCTCTGACAAAGAGCATACAAAAGCAATGATAAAAAGACCCCTTGATTTGCCTTTAAACTTGCATAAACTGACCTAGAATACAACAGCATACTGTAAGAATGAAGAAAACATGATAAAAACACTTACTTTTCTCCTCTGATACCTCAGTCAAGAGTTTTAAAATGCTGAGTAATTAAGGTTTCCTTTCCTCATGCCAGATTTACCAGATTTATTCTGCCAAAGAATTTTACAAATGGCAATGAACACTGGCCATACAAAAAATTTTTGAAAATTACTTGATGCAAGGATTTGCCTGCATTGAAAAGCTATATTATGTCGAGTCTGAGCGTAGCTTTCCAGAATTTACAGGTCTTCCAAGGGACTAAAACATCAAGTCACTTTGGTAGCCAGCAGACTCCTCTTGCCAAAGTGCTTCATTCCAGCTGTATTTGTAGACTCTGCGGGGCCTCAGGGTAACTAGATTCAACTAGGTGCAGGTGCTGAAAATTAATGAGTTCAGGCCCAAGTGTATCTAATGCTCTCCTTATCTTGCTCTGTTATGATCCCTTAATGCACCTTCTCTTACATCGCGTGCAACCAAAATACAAAACTTTGTGTCCTGTTGACCTCTGGCAATGACTCTGTTTGTATAGCACTCAGGATAATAGGAGCTCACCTTACTGGGTCTCATGGGTTTTACTTTCATATGAATAATTATTGGTACCATTAGGATAAATGATCCGAGAAAATTATTTCCTCCACCTACCCCCCCAAAAAAAGCAGAAAAACTAGGCAAAGAAAAATAGCTCATTTGACAAGGGTATGTAAGACAAAGGAAATTAGAACAGCATGGAGGGTGGGGAAAATAATGAAAAACAAATAGTAAAATTTAGAAATCCCTTTCAAAGAGAGATAGGAACGCTTTTAAAATTTAATGGTCACAGAAGAAGGATCATTGCAATGCGTCATATTAATAAGCATTGTAGAAGAGATGTTGATTAACTCAGGAATGACTTATTATAATATAAATGACAGGACATAATGGAACCAAAGTGACAAGGTGTTCAATGTGTATTAGAGAAAATAAAACAAAAGCTGAATTCCTGAGGGACAAGTGAACATTTAGAAAAGTTTGTAGCAGGTTTGTTACAAACTGAATTTAGAAGTTTGTAGCTTACAGAAGATGAGGAAGTGGATCAGAACCTGAAAGAAAGCAAGGTTGTGGGTAAACAGCTATGCCTAGAAAAAAGTGCAAAAATCAAGTTATTAAAATATTAAAAGGGAAATGATAGCATGGAGAAACACATACACTATTTGAAGAAAGAGAGAATATTTTTTCTGTGTGTAACTCTTATTCTACTCCAGTCAAATGGCAGTACTCATCTAATAATTGACCCTCTGTAAATCTAAATCACAAAAGCTGCGTTTTAAAGAAGTCACATTTTTAAGATTAAGAGAATGCACACACTCTCTATCAGTGACCAAAAAAAGAAGATAATTTTATCAAAATGCATTAAAATACATATAATTTGATAAATGGTTAAGAAGGGTTACTACAAATGCTGTCTGTGGCATTAGGATAGTCTTTGTGTGCCAAAATAATATGACCACAAAATATATCCTAGTGGAAAATGACTGTCTTTGGTAAAGAAATAAAACAGAATCTGTGATAGTGTTGATATACGTAATTTTCCCATCTTCATAAAATCATAAACATATAAAATTACAAAATAACCAGAAGTTTTGTATTCTTTCAGCATTTTAATTTTTGCAATTATAAAATGACTAGAATTACAGCTACAAGGATAGTTTCAGAAAAGATATCAGCAAGGCTTACCAAAACCTGTGCATTTGCATGCTTACTGTAAAACAAGTCAGGGCAGAAGAATATATACTGCATTATGAGATATGCTATGCCTCATGAAATGAACACAAATTAAATGGGACAGGGAGAAAAAAAATGATGAAAAGGTGGAACTGAGGAGATGTGTTCAGACAGAAGAGCGACGGCTAAAGCTGCAAAGCCAAGCCTCAGCAGTGTGAAATGAATGTGTAGGTTAAATTATTTTGTTGGCAGGACCCTGGAAACTAAGAGCAGACATTTTGAATATGGCATATTCAAGACTTTGGGTATTATAAAAACTGAATATCATTGAGGTGAACTATAAAAAAATGCATAGAAGGCAATAAAAAGGAAAATACGCCATGAATACTAGCTGCAAAGATTAATAATATAATGGAACCAATGAGAAAGTCATTTTATACTAGATATCATAGTATTATTTTCTTCAGCTATATACTTTTGGAATATGTATGGTGGGTATTTGAAATGCTTGTTTTGCATACCACAACCTGTGAGTAGATTACAGAATGCCTGGGTAGCATTTGTGATGCATGGCTCACCATTTCTAGTCAGTGAAACATGAGTATGAAACATCAGTATGAGACATTCATACTGATTCAATTTCAAAAGTATTTTTACTAAAATTGGTAGAACACAGGTACAATTTCAAGAACACTAAAATGTTGCCATGGCTAACCTGGCAGTTGTATGAAATTTCTTAGAAGAAGAGTATTCACATTGCACAGCAGTTACATAGTTAATGTAAGCCACTCAGAGGAGTGTGATACTAACAAAATATATCCAAAGTTGAACAATTTAGAGTAGAATCATAGAATCATAGAATCATAGAATCACCAAGGTTGGAAAAGACCTAAAAGATCATCCAGTCCAACCGTTCACCTCTTCCCAATAGCTCCCACAATATTATAAAAGCATACTACCACTACAGTAGGAGCTGCCCTGCTAGTAATTATTCTTTTAAAACAAATTACTGGGACAAAAGTGAAAAAACAAACAAACAAAAAGCCCACAAGACCAATAGAGATGATTCAGACAGAGCATGTCAGAGAGGAGTCTGCAGTTCAGAAGACAGAATATGAAAATCCAGAGCCATGACTAATGTGGGCAAACATAAATGGTACCTGGCAATTCACAGAAGTCTTAGAAGTCTTTCAGCTGACAATACTATCCTCCAAAAAGCCTGCAAGAAGTTCACTCAACTCAATACCAAGGGTGTTGAGGGTAAAAAAGACTGAAAATCTGTAATATGATGTCACAAGAGTAAGACTTAACAGAATAAAGTGAGGGAAATTGTACAAGATAGATGAGAAATGACAGAAAAAATGATCAACAGTCCCAAGAATTTTAAAATATAGCACACTGCAAGTACTAAAAAGTTGCAGACATATAGTTTGTGCTGGAGGAAAAAAGAATTAGCAGAAAAACGATTCAGCAAAGTAGCAGCATGCATTATGCTTCAGGGAAGAATTCATTTCAGAGAGAGAAAAAAAAAGCCGTAGCAATTCTCCAAGAATTTCAGTTGTTGTTATAAGCGAATGTGTGTGGTCTAAAAGGAATGAAAAAATACACGTTTCCTCGGTGTGTATTAGTGTCCAATGGCAGGAGGAAGTACTGGCTGATGCAGATACTGCTCTCTGATACTGGAAACAGAAAGTTGAGTGCTAAAAGGTTAATGAGAAATAATAAAAGTTGACACACAGACCACTCCAGAATGTTTTCTCAGAGCAAAGTTATTGTGTAGTTGATACTCAATGTTTCACATGTGGGGCATTACACTAACTAAATATTCCTCTGCTTATATAAGGAAAGAGAATTTTTAAAGTTAAATTAATTAGAAACAGTATTTGCTTGACAACCAGAAATACTTTCACAGAGAGTTTAAAGATAAGTTAGGATACAGACTGAAGGCTGAAAGTAAACTTTGAAGTGGTCTTCCAAGGATTCAGATAGCAAACATCAATTAACATTAACAAGGCCTATGTTATTAGACCAAAAGGCAATTTTTAGAGGTAAATTTTAAATCTTGCCACAGGCATCTGCTATTGGACAGATGGGTATGTAAAGAATTATCATCTGCTGTAACTGAGGTGTTAAAAATGGAGCAGTTATAGTCCACTTAGGGTTACAGACAACTGAAGAACTTCTCACACACACATACACACATATTCCCAAGTGAATTATTTTTACCAAACTTGGAATAGGACCCCAATAAATGATTTTAAAACAGTACATAATTGTTGGACAAGTACGTAGTCTGTGCTGCCCCTGTTCAAAACTTTACAGTCTCCACATCCTTACAGCTGAATTGATATCCTCACTGAAATCAGCAGGTAATTTTCTATTTATTTGAATAGAAGAGATGCCTTTATGAAGATTCATCAGCCATATCAGCATTATTTTTCATTCACTTACAACGTCCCCTTCTGCTCTGGAGATTTCCATTCTCTTACCCTTTCAAAAGTCCTTCCTCTATCGCTGTTTCTCATTTTGATACAGTCAGCATTCTTTTCTTCCTCAGAATTTTCTCTATCTATTTGTATCTCCTCTGGCCTCCAATCCTGTTCTTTCATCCTTTCTCCTGAATGACAGCCAATCTTCTCCCTGTTCAAATATCCTTTGCTTGGTCTTAAAAAGTCAATTTCAACCACTGCTTCACTCTGATTATACTTTCTCGCTGCTATTCAGCGTTTCTTGGCTTTCATTTTGGTCCTCCTGATGCCCATGTACGCCATCTACCCTATTATCCTGTGAATTTTCCTTTTAGCTCTTCCTCCTACCCCTCAGCCTCCATCTACCCATCTGTAGCTTTGTCTTAGAGGCATATGAAGCGTTTTCTCTCTCCTGTTCACCCGGAATTCACTTCTTTCTCTTTCTGCTTTCTGGTCCAACTGCTTTTCCATCATTGGAACATCCCTGTCTTTAACCTCTTGCTCGAGGTAGTCTTCCACACTTGGGAGAGGGCCTTGCTTCAACATAGGACATATCAGCCAGCACTTGGCCTTCTTCTGTTCCTCCATTGCCACAAAGCACTTCATCTGTGTATTTTGTTTTTGTCTCAAATACCCACTGGAATTCCCAAGTAGATATTAGGTATCGTGGAAAACCATGAGATGTATCTGTGTGCTGGTATTCTTCTGCTTCCCAACAGCTTAGCACCCTATCTGTAGCCAGGTAATTCCCATTCTAGACCACAGTGGGAAAGGCATTCATCCTAGGTCAGAGTGAATGTTTTCAGACTAGAATATGAGCTGAACTCATGAGGCTGTACAGGAGAAAATAGTGTCCCATATACACAGCTGATATAAAATATGTTCTCTCAAGTATCACATTCTCTGACACAACAGAAAATGTTTTGACACAACAGAAAATATTACAGATAGCCTTTCATTGTATTTAAAATTCTTGAAGTTCTGCATGTCTTTGATGATATGAAAGCACTTCCTTTTTAAAAAAAATTTTTTTTTCAATTATTATTTTTTTTATCCCCTGGTTTGAAGCAGCACAGAGAAAAAATACAGGCTTCTGGTCTGAGCAGTTTTAAGAGTAAATCCAACACACTGCTTAATTAATCAAATTGAAAGGCTGATTTATGCTAGTAGCTTCACCAGAATGTAAATGGTCTTCTTGAAAAACAGTCTACTGAACTCAACCACAATGGGAGGTTCCATCTTCCTTGAACTTCCAGGGTTGGAAAAACATCTTGAGCACCAGAAGCAAATTAAATATGTGGACACTTAATGATGATATTGAATGGAATTATTAATGATATTGTTATAGTAATGATTTCCGTGCATGTCTCTTTCCAACAGGACCACTTAGGAAACCACACTTACATCTTCATCTCAGAAAAGTTCAGCAGGTTGGCTTTTTAGTGTTGCTCTCTGTTTCTCCAGCTCTCTGTTTCTCTATTTCTCTGATGCTGCACTTGTTGTGACAGATACTTGGCACTTGTCAGACACATTTCTTTCTCCTTTTTTCACAATCTATACAAATCTCAGTATTTGTTATGAATCTTCTTGAACAGAATCATAGAACGGTTTGGGTTGGAAGAGACCTTTAAGATCACCTAGTTCCACCCCCCCGATACAGGCAGGGACACCTCCCACTAGACCAAGTTGCTCAAAGCCCCATCCAGCCTGGCCTCCAGGGCGGGAGTGTCCACAACCTTGGTGGGCAACCTGTTCCAGTGTCTCACCACTCTCATAGTGAAGAATTTTTGCTTAATAAATTTCCAGTCAAAATCTACACTCTTTCAGTTTAAAGCCATTTCCTCTTGTCTCTGAATAAATTGTCCATATCTTTGTTCTTCTTTTCCTGTAGTAGGAAAGTACTACTTTTACTACTTTACTCATCCATACATTTTATTCTGCTTAATGTGACAATATAGAAGGCTTTGTTTGTCAATGAAAGTCATGTAATAGCTCATAAGCTACTGCAGTCAGGTTTTCATCTTGCTCTGTTTTCTTCAGACTACTTACTTCACTGAAAAAAACGTGGGAATTATACTGGGAATTTCATCATAAATAGTTTTCAGTATTTGCCTTCTGCTTTCCCAGAATTTAACTAGATGATAAAATATCTGAGTCTCTAATTTCTTTGTGTCAATTATTCCATGAAGTTAATCTTTAAAAAGTACTCTGCCCATCAGTGCCTTGAATCTTTTTCCACAATAAGAACTTTGAATGTTGGTGCTCAAAATAATAACTAGCAAGTTAAACTTCCCCCATTTGTAATAAATACTTGGTTTCATATTCAAATATCTAAGCTTCCACTAAAAAGTTGTGTGCATCCTTTTATTTGCCACTCTCTGAATTTACACGTGTATTTTCATTTGCCACACTTAAATTCTCCACAGGTTGTGAAATTATTTGTAAACAACTACATTTTATCCACAAGAAGCAGTGAAGTTTTATTTTTGGAGAAGTTGGAGTTGTACTCCCACCTCTGCCACACTTGCGCAAGTTCTAACTGATCATTTTGTGTGACTCAGTTAACCCTGAAGAAAAATAGACCTGTATCTATCTCCCCAGTCAATAATAAGGACAAACCAGTTTTCTAAGCAGAGCTTTAAAAGGGCTGTAACAAGAGTTTTAGAATGTGAGCTCCTTGTACTAGATAGTCACTGTAATTTATTGTGTTAGGCACCATAATTCGCATCACAGTTAAACATGTTACAAGTTAAGTATTCTATATGGTGTTAAAAGTGGACTGCAGTATGAGAAAATTAACTTCACTTGTCTGTGTGGATGAAGGGAAAACAATTCTCAGTATTCTCAGCACTACCAGTATGAAACTTATGAGTAATAACATTACTGTGAATAGATGCTTAAAAATAAAAATGATGTAATATTTGTATACACTAAAAAATAAAATATGCTTTAAATGAAACAGGCCGATTTTATTGATGATGTCAAAAAAAATAAAAATAAAAATAAAAAAAAAAAAAAAAAAAAAAAAGGATGTTTTTCCTGATGAAAAATCTGAACAGAGTCTAGGCATTGGTCAGTACTCCATCCTGAGATTTATTATGTCAAGCGAAAAACGGTCTTACTTTTTTTAGGAACTGGAATTTATCAGCTAGATCCCTTGACATACTATATACATAAATCACAGCTGTTAAGTTAATTTTAATAAAATGCAGTCAGTGATTGACATTGGCATTATAAAATCTAGAAATATAGATTTAAATCTGAGACTAATTCATACTATCAAGCCTTTTTCCCTCCTGCATGTCTACAAAGGAATGCTTGAAATTTGATCTGCAACTTTTTTCTATTTCTGGGCCTATGAAAAGTTCTTAATGTTACTTAAACTTACTTTTGGATTTAATGGATTTAAATAACCTGTTAAGGATTATCTGGAGACCAATAAACCATACAGCTGATTGACCTAAACTAATTGGATGGTAAATGTTCCTAGTACTTGAATAATGTTAGACTGGGTGAGCCTGAACTTCAAACAGAACGTCTGAGGTCTGGTTTATCTAATTTCTTTACATATGTAATGCCAACATACTCTGTTGCTCACAAACCAGGTTAAAATACAATTTGAACTTTACTGGAGATAAAGTCCCTGAAAAAAAAAACAAAAAACAAACAAACACCTGAGGTACATAGGTTATTCAAACAGAAAATCCAGACATCTCACTGTTACAGTGCAATTGAAGCACATTTGTCTTTACGAAAACAATATCTACTGTGTTCTAGTAGAAAAATGCATGTCAGCTAACAATCTAAAAGCAATAAACAATAAACTAAAATTATAGTAAAAGTCAATTAGTGTGCCAATTAGTCTACATTGCAAGCGATTTACATGAAAAATCTTATTTTTCACTGTCATACAAGGTGTCAAGGAATGAACTCTGTCATTTAAGATTCACTAATAATTACAAAGGGGTGCTTGACAGATTACAATGTGACTCCATAAAGTAGTAATGTAAAATAGCTACTCCATCAAATGGTAAAAGCCTTTATACTTCAGCAGCTTTTAAAAGGGTATATGTAGTAATCGAAACAGACTTTGCAAAAAGACAAATAAATCTGGGGATGCATATGCTTTGTGTCAGTTTCATGTGGTTCCTAAACAAGATTTTTACTGAAAATGTTCTCAGTACAGACAGATAATAACATTGAGAAAAACACATTCATCAAGTAGAACACATGAAAAAATAAAGCCTCACTTCATTCTTCTGGGATAAAAAGAAAAAAACTAATAATCTGTTCATAGTCACTAAGTTCACTAATCCAGATTTTACCAGTGCTTACATATATCTAATGGGAGAGAGTCAACTGGATGGGGCTCTGTATCCATTTACTTCTTCCAGTCCTGACAGTGATTTTGTATGGCTTGAACATCAATAAACTTTGACTAAGATTTTCCATCGGCTTTTCTCTCATAAAAAGCATAAGCAGCCTCAGCTGATGGCTCGGGACAGCATCTAATTACATCTATCCATGTAGACTGTTGTATGAATTCATATTACCTGCACTCCAGTTTGGCTGAAATGAGTAGGAACATATATAATCTCCCAAAAATTTTATCAAACAAGTCTTTAGAAGATCATTTCTGGCTGAAAAATTTAGGGCTCTGCTATGTTTATGCACTTGAAAATTGATTTTATTGAAAACAAACATCACCCCTGGCTCTCACAAATAAATGTTTGAGTCCAGCACAAAGTCTAATCTTTCCTCCTACTTTGAGATTTGGTAGATCTACCTTATTTAAATCCGTTCTTGAATTCATGCCATTTTTATGCAACCAAGTTAATCGTTTCATTTGTCATAAACAAATATTTTCTTTCGTCGTGGAATCTGATATGAGAAAATAAAAATACATTAGGGAAAAGGAGAGCATGAAGAAGCATGATTGATAGATGAAATCGTAGAATCATAGAATAGCCTGGGTTGAAAAGAACCATAATGATCATCTAGTTTGATCAACTCCCCTACTATGTGCAGGGTTGCCATTGAGGACATTTATTTATGACAAAGCATTGTCAGCAACTACAAGATGTCAGAAAGGAAGTAATGAGTTCTTGAAAATGTTCAGCATGGAAGAAGCAATTAACAACTGATGCTTTCTGAAAAATACAGACTTTTGTTTAAATTCTTTCCTTGGAACTAATTATCAATTACTATTACTCTGAGGATGAACCCCATATGTAAGTTTTAAATGCTTTGTATGAAATACTTGAGCCTTTGAGCCACTTGTATGAGAACTGGCTTTTAAAACATACAAAGCTGCTGAGACTTCAACTACAAACCATGCCCCGGGTTTTGGTCCTGTCAGAAACCCAGTGACCGAGAGCCAGTGTCACTACGCCATATTGGTCTTTGAGTTTGAAGTATATTCAGTGTTTCATTTGGATGGACAATAGGTTAGAAATGGACAAACAAGTTATTGTAAATGAAAGAAAAGCACATGCCTCTCAAATTCATCATTTGGATATGTATTTTAACTTCAAGGAAAGCACAGCAGAAGATAGGCAAATGCTCGTTGCAGTATTCCCTTTCAAAGCTTTCAGCAATGTTTTAGAAGACTGAAGCTATGCTAAAAACAAACAAAACCCAAGTGAGTGTTCAATACTTTTTTATTACATGACAGCATGATAGTAGGGGAGTCCTATTTTTTTTTTTTTTTTTTGGCCCTCAGCACCTGCCTGCTGCTGGCACAGGAGTGCTTTTTTCAGACATGCCAATCTCAGCTTGAGTTTGCCCTCAAGTTCATAGAATTGAAGTGCCGGAGAACACCTCAAGGACTGTCTCACTGTCACCGTATACAAGAAATCAGGAAGAATCTGGAAAGATTATTTTTAAGAAAACATTCATCAGGATGATAGAACTAATTTTAACAGTCAAGTATAACCTAGTGCTATTGTAGGTACAACTATACTCATAATTTAGAATGTAATAGATGTTCTCAGCCCCATAACAGAAATGCACTCTGATAAGGAATGTGTTCCTGTATTGTCAGTGTTTGGTTGCATGAAGATGATATTTGCTGCCAAATGTTGCTGAATTATTTTCCTGGTGCACACTTTGCAATGCATTTCTAATGTGATCACTTATTATTTAGTTCTCTCTCTCTATTTGATGAAAGCATAAATTAAGATGAAGTGCATCAAGGTTACTGATTCTTTCTGATAATAAATTAAAAATGTTGATTAAGCAGATGATGAGTTTAAGTCAACATCCTTTGTATTAAAATATTTGATGTGGATTTATAGACTAACCTCACAAAAGTTTCACAAGTATAAAAGAAACATTAAATAATGATAAAGATTATTTTACTTTAGCATAATTTAATATCTACAGTCTTAATACAGAAAGTCATTTAAGTAAGAAAGGACATAATTAAGTCCTATCAATATACCAAACTGTTTATTTTCCAGATTAAAACATCAGAAGTATTCTTGTTCTTTCATCTTGATTAGGCAGTATATTTGTTTTGGATATCTAATGAATGTTATCTGTTTAAATGAATTTTCATTTTCTCCTCCCCCTTCAGGGAAAAAAAAAAAAAAAAAAAAAAAAAGGAAAAGGAGCAATCTAAGAACTAAGCTTTGCCTTTTCTGTGGAATTTCCAGATACAAACCCAGCAGTAACAGTACTAGGCATAGACTGTCCTGTTCTCTACTTCTTGGGAAATTAGAATCAAAAATGAAGTGGGAGATTTGTTTTTTAATGATTTTACTTTATGCTTTTTTTGGTAGAAAAACTGTTGATAAGTAAGACAGGAATCACCATCTCTCCCCTAGGCTGATCTTTAGGCCACATCAGATACTTGCCCATGCTCCTTAAAAAAAAAGATGCCCCTGGGGCATGGTTTGGAAGGATTCAAGTGATTTTCCTTGGGAAAATGGAATTCCCAGTCATTTTGGATCAGATCTATTTCAGAGCAGAGGGCATATGTGGACAGCCATGGGTATGTGCTGCCATCACATGTCAGCTCCAGCTCTGCCACACCCAAAGAGTCCCGTCTAGATTCTACTTGTGGCCTCATACAATAAAAACACACAAACTCTCTGGTATGAACTAAGACTGAATTTACACATAGATGAGAAATGCCAGCCATAACTCTTACCACAGAGACTTCAAAAGATGAGACTATCCAATCCTCCTCCACAAAGCAGGATCCCTGTTGGTCCAGGATCCTTTTAATTTCAACTTCTCTTTGAAAAACACGTTCAATTTAGTACATTTTAAAAAGCATGTTCAAGTTATGGATTTCACTCAACTCCAAACAAACATCATGAATGAATATCGGCCCCTTTCTTTCTACAGACTTTCTTCCTCATACTTGCTTTGTATTCATGTAGGTGGATTAGCTCATTACAGCTGAAAGAAAGAGAATCAGAGAATCATAGAATCACCAAGGTTGGAAAAGACCCACAGGATCACCCAGTCCAACTATCCACCGATCATCAACAGTTCTCACTAACCCATGTCCCTCAACACAATGTCCAAGCATTCCTTGAACACCTCTAGGGTCGATGACTCTACCACCTCCCTGGTCAGCCCATTCCAGTGCAGAAAAGGAATAAGAAATGGTTTGAATATATCCAATAGCTGGTCAGTGTTCTTAGCAGCTCAAAAACTTCTGCTCATTGTAACAAAATCTAAGGTTATTTGATATGGTCTAAAATAAAAATAAGCTATTTCTCTAAGATACAGTAAATCTACTTGTAGTGCTGAATAGGAATGATCCATGGATTAAAAAATCAGTGAGAAGCTTTGCAGAACACAGCAAATAACTTCAGATGCAGGATGAGAATAATCTGCACAGAAGACAAGATGGGCTAGATCTACATGAGCTAAAAGAAATTAATCAAACTGTACTGCAGAGCTTGGCCTGAAATCTGGAAATGCTTTGAAAAGTCAATAAAGGAGGCTTTATCCCCAGCAGGAATAAATCTATCAGATAAAGTCACTGCAGCATTGTCCATGTACATCAGTTGAAGATCTGCCCCAGCGTTTGTAAAATTAATGGACTACACTATATTGCTTTCATTTTTTCTTTGCTGGTTGGCTGAAAAGGTAATTAGTACACAGCTGCATCCCCAAAAGTACTGTTTAATAGAACTGGGTTTTGACTTGCAGTGATGTGTAAAAACATATAGAGAGAAGGTGGAGGCTGGAGCGGTTGATTTTCCACAGCCTCACTTGTTGCACATGTGAATAACAGAGCCAACAAGTACACACTATTGCTTTCTGTGGTACACAGAGCTGAGAGAAACAATCCAGAAAATGGAAATGAAAACAAATATGGCAGGTAGGAGAAGAAAGATGGAGTTCTTTATGCAAGCACTGATATTTGCTAAATATTTTTAGTTAAAACTAATATAATTGCTTACTTGATAGATCAGAAAATTGAAGGGTTCAAAGAAGAAAATACAGTAAATGCTACTATACAAAGTATGTGTCTTTCAAGGAGAAAAAAAAAACCATGGGTATGCTACATAATAATGATTGATTTTGTATTAGTTTAGTATAATTGATCATATTTCATTTTATTTTTTCACTGCACTGAAATGCACTAAAGCAAGGAATTAATAAAGGAAGCCTAATGTGAAAAAAAAGAGAAAAAAATGTTAACTTCAGCTTACAAGAGAGGTGAGCAATTCCTATCAAAGCAGGAAACACTAAGTCTTTATCTCATAATTAAAGTGCTTGAGTAGGAAACACCAAGGGAATATTCTAAATACAGTGGTATAGCTGTTAAGTATGCTGAAAGTAACCCCACACTTTGGGTCTAGTTTTGACCCATAAACCTCAGCTAGATTGGTTACATTTACAATGCTGAAAATAAAGTCTTTTGATATGAAATATGTTGAAAATAGACTGGTGACTTCTAAGTGAAATTGATATTATGTAGAGCCAGTGTTCCTCCTTAAATATGAAATTACAAATGGGATTTTCAAAGGAGACTAAGGGAATTAAAGTTTCCAACTCCTGCTGAATTTTATTAGGATTTAGAAGTCTAATTCCCTCATGCTTCTTTGACAATCTCAGACTAAATATTTACCTCCTCTCTGCATCTTATGCCCTTTCTGCATTATTTACAACGTTCAGAGATACCATTGCTCTCTGGAGGGTACTGTGATTGTGTAGTATGTTCTCAACCATTTTATCTGCTTGAGCCCAGAACAGATTGCCAAAATTTGATGGTGGCTGAACTGTTTGAATGTAGTAGAAAAAGGAACTAGATGAAAGAAATAGGACTTTTAAAAATGGATCCTGTTTTTTACAAGCAATGTGCACTCTCTCTGATTTCCCCAAAGAAAGCAAGAATGAAGGAAGACTGATTTCATACCTAGGATTCTCCACCTCGCCTTCCAGAAGGACCCTACTGGAAAGACAGTTCATGCTCCTATCACACCCCTCTAAGAAGCTTTCTTCTACTGCCTATTGCTGTAGCCAAGGGCTACCAACCATTGGCTACAAAATACAAATTAAAACTCTTCCCTTTTATGTGTTTATTCAGCCCATTTAAAAATTCACAGGTATCCATCTGTGTTCTGATCGTAGGCTTCTCCACTGATGATATTAACTGCACTTTGTGTTTATCCTGAATAAACAAAATATTTTACATCCATCAGTTCAGTAAGTTTAACAAGGAAATCTTCACTCTCTATTTTCCAGATTGTCTTCTACTGATTAATTTAACATAATCTTTCCAGAGAATGAAGTTGCACTTGAATAAAATGGTTTATTATTTCCCCAAATATCTTCTTATGAACTGATTGACCATTTTTCACCTACTCTCATTTTGACTACAGTTTTCAGGATATTCTGGCTCCAGTGATTTCTTAGGAATCACCCTCAGAAAACTATGGATGCCAAAATGCTATGTTCTGAGATTCCTTGCACAGTGTGTGTGCAAGAGGAAGGCTTCATCTGAGTGATTATAAGCAAAGGGAATTAATATATTTTACATTCTGCATTAGGAAAGCAATTGGAAAGGCCCTCTAATTTGAACACATTTGACAATGGATATTAGAATATTTAATAACAATAATAATTATACCACATTTTTTAGGAGATTCTGCATATCTACTTTTGAAACAGTTTAGGAAGATGCATTCCACAAATATCACTGGAACTCTGCTACTTACCTTCTGCACGCCATTTTGCACTTATTTTTCTGTGTATTACTCTCCAAACATGCATCTGAGACCATTAAGTAAAACAGTAATGAATGCTATTGGTAAAACTTTAAAATAATAGAATGACTTCTTACAGTATGCAGAGCTAATTTTTATAATCCTTGTTCTCAGTTTAAAATCAAAGAAACACAGAAAGCATAGGGGCATTTTAAATTGTGTATCATAGTGCATCTCTGTTGAGATCCTGAATTAACTATCAACAGATACAGAAATAAAACAACAAAATGTGAAGTTGAGTTAATCAGCTTTTTAGAATATCCCTTTAAAATTCCATGTAATCCTTGTCTTTCTTTACTCCTTAATAATCCGTTTTACTATATGTAATGGAATTGGTATCAACAACTGATATCTAGACCCTTAATAGGTTTCTATCCTGTTAATTCCCTTTGGATAGAGGTCAGTTTTCTGTGGCACTGTCTCTCCAAGGAGCAGCTGGGAACTGATATCAAGTGATGTAACTTGTCATTTTTCTGCTCAAGACCTGGAGCTCTAGTCATTTTACAAGCAAAATCTACATTTGTTTCAGTGGGCCCTAGATGGAATCTGACTGGAATCTCTTTTCTTAAAGAGACATCATGCACTTAACTAAGTGTTATAGTTCACAAAATTTAATGTTGCGTATTTTGTATCTGATACACTAGAGGCAACTTTTCAAGTTCCTGCAGCTGCACAACCTAAATCTTGGCACAATCTACTAATATATCTTAGACAGAAATATGACCTCATAAAAGCAGAGTGTTATGAGTGCTACTTTTTTACTGTAGTATTCTGCTCAGTATTCATGGAATAGAGAGTGATTAAAGAACCACTCTTGCTCTTGGTGTGCTGATTCAATAATTACTGTCTTTGTTTCTTTTAATATATGCACAAAGTCTCAACCCACGCAAAACATGATATCATAAAGCTGAGATAACAGTAGAGAGACGTCTTTCATGGTGGTAGTAGCAAGTTCTGTGTGTTTTTCCAGTGTATATGAATAAATATCAACACTGTGTTTACAAACTTATTTCAGCATCTCAGAAATGTCTCTTTTCTACATTGAAGAGAAAAAAAAATCCCTTGGAATGATGAATTTAAAACAGGATAAAGAGAAGGCAAAGGTGACTTTCAGTTACTTTTATGCATGCAGACATCAAGGAATAGAAAAACACAAAATATCTTCTGTAATTTTTGAAGGCAAAGGCACAGTTTCAAATTGCTTTATCACTGTCTGGGATCCTTACAGATACAATGATCTTACACTGTCTCATCTCTAATTTCTTTTTGGTTATCTACAGTACTAAGGTGTTCACTACCACTTCTAGAGCACCTCTGTATGACAGCTTTTCAGGGCCACGTTGGGTGAGTTCTCCTTCCATGGTACATGAGCATTTCAGTGGAGAAATTTCAGCAGAAGCTCACCTGTGAGCTGCCTTGGCTGTGTTACAGCCAGAGCAGCACTTTGAAACAACGTGCTAAGGTAGCAACTGAGATCAATATCAAAAGGGCTGGAAGTGGCAAGCAATTAAAATGATTGTCTCTTTCATTTTGAATATAAGTGGTCATTTTGAAATAATAAAAGACAAGAATATTTTAAGAGGACTAGTACTTTGTGTGACACTACTTCATAAACATGGACATTTACAATCTAATGTTATGAGCAAATTCTTGGTTCTTTAACAGCTGCTTTTTGGACAAAATGATTGATGACAGCTGTGTAAGAAAGTGCCCTCTGATTCCTGTGGGCTGAGGTTCTGATCCTGGAAGTCAGACAGAGCCTAAATGGATGTTCCTTCCACCTGCTTACCTTTTCTTCCCTCTTTCTCAGTGTGTACTTTATGAGTTTGGGATAGCCATGATCTGACTCTTCTGGGGTCTTCTATTAATTGCTCTTCTCAGTACTGACTCTTTTCTTCTCCATATGTTCATGAAGCCTGGTGCACGCTAGGAATATCTTGTTACAATTAAAACCTATTAATCAGTACACACATCAGGTAGTTCGTGTTGAAACCAGAGCCTTATTGTTCTTTTTTTTGGTTTTTTTTGGTAAGTTATGTTAAGAGTAAGGTTTCATAGGAATCAATATGAAAAGTTTTTATTGCATACATATTTATTCCACATACTGCATACTCTTTCATTACTAATTTTCTTTTATTAAAAAAGCAATTGACTGTGTCTGGCAAGACTATTTGTATTGATTTACAAATAATGATGAAATACAAATTACAGCAGTTTCTAAGTTAATTGCACCTTTGACCCTGTTTTTGACTGCAGTAAGGTTTTTCAGATCATTCTTAGACACCTGGCCATCAGCCTTCTGGGACCAGCACTTTGCCCTAGATGCTTCTAGGTCTACTCTCCAGATTAGTGACAAAAATTGATAAGGACATGGGATCTTTCTATTCACTTTGACAACTTAGCAAGCCTGGTGTCAGGTAAGCATCTACACTCTACCTTCCAGGAAATGACAGCATGAAATAATGATCTCCAAAAGAAGTTTGATTTAGAACAGAAGCCTTACAGAGAAAACAGATAATAAGAAAATAAACACATCTAAACATGTCCTCTTTGTCTGGGAGCTGACAAAAAACAAGATGCAGAACTTGACAAGGTTAAGGCCAAATCCATAAAAGGATTTATGTGCCTGCATTCTCTTCAGAAGACTTCAGTACACAGGGGAGAGTGTTAGCTCTTGACTAACCTTGCTTAAAGCTATAGGTTCTTCCACAGGGATTCAAAGTTTGGTGCTCTTTCCTGAATGAAGACAAATATAAGAACTAGTGTTGGCAAGGAAATTCCTCCCCACCATCTTTCTATATTATAACAGTTCAAGAGAATTAAAGAAGAAGAAGAAGGAAAAAAAAAAAAAAAAAAAAGGAGAAATCATCTGATATTTCTTGAATTCACCAGTTTAGTAATTTTTCATCATTTTTTTTCCTTGTTTCTGTTTCACTGAAGAGACAAATGAGAATACCTAGGAAGAGCTTACTACCTCCATTCCTCTTGTTTCAATACTCTATGGTACAACGCCCTTTGAGGCCATTCCATTTGTTCACATGCTTGTAAATAGCAATATAAAAATTGTCCAATTGTTTATTTCAAAACTAGGAAAGCTTGGAATATTTGCCTTCCCTTTGCTGAGACGCTCCTTGGTGGCCTGACCTCCTAAGACCACTGCAGGAGATATATGATCATAGTGCCTTACACTAGGACGTTATTTGCCTCTGAGAAATGTACTTGTTTCCAAGAAGAGAGATCTTATCAGTCACCATACAGAGGTTTTATGAGACTACCTTGTCTATGAATCCCAAACAAAAGGAAAAGAGGACAGAAAATGAAGGATGGTAGCACAACTCAAACTTTTCATTTCTTGACTATGCCTTTCTTCCCTCTTTCCTTCATTCACCACTTGTAGACTGAGGGAAGCAATGCTGAGGGAGCACTGGCAGTAATACTTCCCTTCTGAAATAACATTTGTTACAGAACCAATCCTGTACAAACGCTTATAAAAGGAAGCACTGAAAACGCCTTACTCTAGCAATTATCAACAATGGGGATATTCTTATGAGCACTAGAAAGGCTGCATGATCTTGATTTGAAAGTAGTTTTACACCTGAGGATTTGAAGTTGTGGAGGTAATGGAAGTGGACATCAGCTAATAACCCTTCTGGGAACTCTTGACTGGAAACTGTGACACCTTTCAACCTCATGGCTAGGAACAGTCAAGCGTTTTGCTTTGTGTCGGAAAAAGTGCTAAGATTCATATATCTAAAAACTGAAAGGTTGTCAAAGATACCTTTATTGAGGACATAGTTTGTGGGAAATACAGTTAAGGTGGTAACAGCAAGAAAAACTGACAGAGTTTCTAGTTGCTCCTGTCTTCCTCATATTCATCTCATAACTCTTGACTACATGAGGTCAGGAAAGCTGTTGACTCTCGGATCAGGCAGCATCTAACTGAATAACTGGGTTCTTTTGCTAGGTTTATCCCTAACCATTTGATTAAAAAAAATGAAAAGCTTATAGCCACTGACATCAGCTTATGATTAACATCCTTTATTATTAAAATTGTTCATTAAAGTGCAGTGGGAGACAAGGCCTACCTCAGCTTTTTGTCAGTGTTTATACTTAAAATTTTGCTTATGGATTACTGCCATCAGAAAGAGTGAAATAGCCTAGTGCTAATGACAAAAAATAAGAAGACCACAAAGATGTACTCTCTTAAGTATCCTTAAGTGTCATATCTGGTTTACTTCAGGATTTCAAGTTTTAATTGCACACAAACACCACTCACCAGATATATAAAAATATATAAAAATATATAAAAATATATCATCTACATTGATGATATTATCTAATCTTAATTTTTAGAAAGCTTATTAAACAGAGGTAACATTATTATGCAACCCATTTCATAATTATACTTTCCATTCAGCTGATAATGTCATTAGCTTTCTTAAATTACAGGGCTGCCCCTACAAATGTACACAGTTTAGTGCTGTACTAAGAAAACTTCTCAGACCTGTGTTTTCCATTTTTTAGTTTTCTAAAAATTATACTATACTATATATATGTATAATATAAATTATAAAGGCAGAAAGCGAGGTGATTTCATGACACATGTAAGTACCAAAATAAGGTTTCATAATGGTAGTTTAGAGAATGTTTAGGGAATTTGGCAGTGGATGCAGAAAATTCCAGATGGACTTTCTTCCAAGGATAGGAACCTTCAGTGTTCTAGTAGCTCTTATAAAGTCCTTGAGATTTCAAAGACACAATCTATTTCCACATATCTTGTAGCACTGACAGATAGAAAGGAATGAGATGGATGACAATTACACCATGACTGACAGATTTTTCTTTTAGAAGCACATCTTACCTTTCAGTCTCCTTTCCACTTCTAGCTGAAGTGCACTGGATGTGCAGTGAGCATGCAAATCCCAATACCCATCCCAATGCTTCACTGCCATATGTGAGGAAGAAAAGTTATGACAGTGTGCTGATTCAAACAATGTAGCATGAGAAATAAAAATAGAAGTGGACTAACAAATAAGTGCAAAAGGCATAACTGCAGGCTCTATTCTCTCTGTCCTGTTTGATTCCCTTTGAGATTTTTAATATTAGTTGTATGTAGCAAGCTCTGAAACTAGCCTAAGTTAAACTATTCCTGGAAAAAATCTGTAACATCTCCATTGTTTACAAGCAAGCCTAAGGGTGGGGAACCTCTGTTCTGATTATTTGAAATAAACATTTAAGAGACACTGATTGAATTTCATAAATAGGTGGAGGTTGAGAAGCTCCCTGGTCCCAGATGTATGTTGTCACCACTGACCTACAGAAAATGGGTTCTCCCTTATGTTTAATCTTTATACTTCCTAAACTATTCACGAGAATCACTCAAACAAGGGGCCATAGTATTATTTGTAATTTATATTGCACCTAGAAGAGAGACTAGTAATATCCAAAATTGGCTTTCAGTATTTTATATAGGTAAATTAGATTAGTTGTGAACACAATTTCACTGTTACAAAAACAGCAGAAGAGAGGAATCAAGGTAGGATTTTTCTGCATGATACTTTTTGTGAGCCTTGGTAGAATAGTACAGTTGGATATATGCATGACCATATAGGTGTCAAAACTTTAAAAAACAGGATACATGAATGAGTAGGTGAGAAACTCCATGGATAGTGAGGATCCTAAGACTAGGCTTGGCTATATGGTGCCTATGATCATATGGTTATATGGTATATTAGACATGAGAGGTTCTGGCTGGGTCATTCAGTTTAGTTTTCATGAGTTTTTTAAAATAAATCAATAGAATGATTTCTTTAGATCTCAGTACTGCTGTTCAATATAATTAAATATGTTTAGTAATGAGCTGGTATATATGATTACATCTTGCCTTCAGCTATGTAACAACTTCCCTTTTAATTAAATGGGATTGCACCTGTGTAGGTAATGATAAAATTGGGCATATAATATATAATCAATACTCAATATCTTCGTCAAAAATCATTTAGTTGCATAATTTAGTGAATGTTAAATAACTATTTACTGAAATTCAGTTGTTCAACATCTATTTTCATGCAAATTATTGTTACACTTCAATAAATATTCATAATAATCAGTTTGTATTTAATTAACATACAATAACTTTCTCATTAAATCAGATTTAAATCCTTTTAAGGGGGGAGCATTTCATTTAAAGTGTAACTGGAAAGCTCTCTTTGAAAGATTACATAATTAATCTTATTTTTGTTTCCTGACCAAAAAAGGGCAGTTGATGGCTGTGAGGGACTGTCTGTTCATAGGATATGATCCTGTGCTTTGATAAAAATCCAGCCAAAGCATCTGAGTACAAAACAAGAAAGAAGTAACAAGTGTTTTATTTAGTTTGTCTGTGATTAAACAATTTCAAAATAATTTATTTGGAAGTCATAACAGCTTTGAAACTAGATGACAGAACAGTACAATTTACAATAATAAAGTTACAAACAATTTTAAAATGCATCAAATAGTAAATCAGACTGAAGATAAAAACTGATCAGACCTGTGAAACATTTTAAAAATTCAGTCCCTCTCAATTTTTCATTCAGTTTTCCCTTCCTTTCCCCCCTCCCCCCATTAAGTACTTTGTTTGGTCAGAATCATTATTAAAATGAATTACTTTCTTTTGGTGTATGTACAAAGTAGGACTACAACTATGAAAGATTCCAAATTTATCTTTTCCTTATTGCTATTTTATTTTGGTAGAACTATGGAAATTCTGTTATGGAGTAACCTGAAAGCTTTAATACATGTACAATATATAATAATTTTCACATATCCATAATTTGAAATGTACAATTTGTTCAAACAGAAATCAACAAGAATTTTGAAAAAATGTCAAATTCTCAATTCAGACAAAACAAAATCATTTCAAATGTCCTTCAAAATATCAAGGGCCAATATGACCTGGAATAACTTACCAGATCACACATGCAACCTCAGTTTGAGGAAGTTCTCCAATCTTCCTGATATGGAAAAGAAGATTTAGTTTTAGTGCCCCAGTGTTCTACGGTCAAAACTAGAGCCAGTCCTTCCTTCACAATGGAAGCTCAATCATTCCTAAAAGGTGAAGTGTCATCTGGAAGAAGCCTAAAAACACCAGTATCAGAAGAACTATTGTCTTCGTAGATAAGGTATTATCCTAGAGATTGCAATGCAGAAATTCCAATCCATCCTGCAATTAATCCAATTATTTTCACTAAGTAATTCCCTGTTATAGGACACATTAGCTTATACCAGAAATGTCCACCTGTGTTTGAGGAATTTTTCCACAAAGAATGAATGCTTCAATGATACATTTATGCACACACACACAAAAAGTATTTTTCTGAACCAGACTTTCTCAACACAAAATATTTATCAGAAAATTCACTAAGAAGTGATAAAAGCAGGTTGTAAAATTGCTTCTCCCTGTTTTGCTTTCTTCTTCTGGGTAAATACTGACTGCACAGATTGAAGCAGTAAGAGATCTGCACCCAAGGGAAGCAGATGGAAGTAACTGAAGCTCTGTGGATGCAGATATTACTCCTGGGAGCAAATGTTTTTGCAATTTGCAGTGACATGCTTTGCACTGGCAGAAAGGACTTCACTTGCCCTCAGACACCCTCTCTCTGCTCCCTCATAATGTAAAATTTTGAATCTCAAAGTTTCTGTATATAGAATAACAGGAAGCTTTGTGAATCTCCTGTCCCTAATATCTTATGGTCCAAACCCGAGAAGGACACCTCTGGGAAGGATGAGGTGAATTTGAAATCCGCCATGTAGAAGGCGCAACGGGAAGAGTGAATCTAGGCCATCTCAAACACACTTGAAAAAAAAAAAAAAAAAGGTTTATTATTTTCAATTGTATTAATGTAGAATTAGAGGCACAATTCAGTGGTGCTAACCTAGGTGTACAACGATGATAT
The DNA here is from genome assembly GCF_019238085.1 of Lagopus leucura. Taxonomy (NCBI): domain Eukaryota; kingdom Metazoa; phylum Chordata; class Aves; order Galliformes; family Phasianidae; genus Lagopus; species Lagopus leucura. The sequence goes on from NW_024962264.1 coordinate 53,644,463, forward strand.
ATGATTCCTAACTGCCAGTCCAGAAAGGTGCAGGATTGTGGGTCACACCTGCCAGCTCCACAAAGGTGACCCAGGACATGTCAAATGGTGTGAGACTCTCCTGTTCAGGCAGGTGAGTCACTTCTAGACATTGTATTTGGAATACAGTATCAAGGACGAAATAGATATTATATATTCTACAGTGTAGGATCTACCTTATACTTATCTATAAAGGAATCATGGCAAATCTATCAAGTAAACACATGTTCTGAAGGTTTTGGAAGGCTGTGGTGAAAGGGAAAAGAGAGGAAGAAACCTTTTTTTTTTTTTTTTAATCTTTTCCTATTAAGAAGGCAGCAAAACCTTGCCCAGCCTTGGAACCTGTGAAACTTACCTCACACTTAACAAGCTCTAAATGTTTCTGCACAAAGACTTGCTTTGTTGCCAGCGCACATCCTATTGTAATGCAGATTAATTTTTCTGTGTGTATAACTTGTCTACCCCATGTATAAGATTATTTAAATACTTCATTCTAATATGTTAGCCTTACCCGGGGCTCTTCCTTGGCCTTCTATTTTTTTTTCAGTACTCATCCATCTTTAATTTCAAAGAGACTACAAAATCTGTGGGGACTCAGTTCTAAAATATGCTTTGTTTAATTCCAGGCCTCAGATTACCTGTGCTCCACAGAGATGTGATATCTCCCTTTTTTGATGCTGAAATGAATTAAATTAGCAAAAAGAATTCCTAAATGTGAGAGCATAGATTTATTTACACTAAAAGAAGGCATCTCAAAGCATGTAAAATTTTCTGCATGAAGAATTTTTGTGATTCTCATCTGAGTATTTTAACACGTTGCTTCTTGAATTTGGGCTTGACAAAACAGAGTTGCACTCCAGCTGTAGTACTGATTTTCTTTCTTTTATTACTCACTTCTTTGTTCTGTACCTTTCACTGATCTTGAAATCAGAGGGAAGAACTTCAGTTGAATAGGACAAGGCTTTTAAAATGCATATAACTCCATTATTTATAATAAATTTCCCTTGCAGATCTTATCCCATAGATTATATAGAGCAAATAGGCTGTATGCTTTGCACTGTATTTTACAGATGAGATAACAGAAGAAGACTCAATAAGAAGATAAAATAAGTCTAATTTAAACTATATAACAAATATAAAAGGAATGTTGAAAATGTCCGTAATACATAGGAAATAAGTTTCATAACTCATTGGAGACTCCTCTGCTTTTGAGTTACTTTCCTTTCTTATCTTTCAGAAACTGATTATGACTTTCCTTCCTGTATTCACTATATTTATCTTCTTTTGTGCAGAAGAGTGAGTATACGTGAAGGAGGACATACATTTATATGTGTGTTTCTATATTTATGCATGCAAATAGCAAACACGTAATACCAATTCCTCCTCCTTCTTGAATCAGCGTGTTATCGCCTCACCAGACTAACAAACTAAAAACAATTTCCAATTTCTTTCACAGATACCTAGTGGCTAAGCATTATTAATGCTTTTCTTGGACTGGCATAAATTCAAAAATTGCTCAGTTACGAAAAAGGAATGTAAAGCATCGATTGTTTACAATCAGTTTTTGTAATCTATATTTTCCTCATGGAGGTGAAAGTTTATCTCTTTGTATAACAGCAGTTATAATTTTACTAAAACCATTCATCAAAACTGATATTTTGGAGATGCAAATCATTGCTTTCTGAGGCTACAAAGTAAGCAAGCTGCTCGCCTTTCTTTCAATACTCTCCTTTAAAAAAATAGCTGCCAGCAAGTTATAGGTTTATCTCATATATGTGAGAGTACTCCAATAAATCACTTCTGCTTGCAGCAGTCATAGATTATGAGGCTTTTATAATCATGGAATAAGCCCAATAGTCCACTGCCATTCTCAGAAGATTGAAAATCACTGCGTATTATATTCTCTTTGTGTGGATGAATGAGCCCCTTGTTTCTCAGGGGCTAGTGTTGTGTTTAGCTATGCTGTTGGCATGTACCTTGTATATCAGAAATGTTTCTTACAAGTTGGGAAACATTAGGGCATTTTGTCAATTTCTGACATCTGTTTCTGTGAAAGAATGAAGTGCACTTCAGGTTTTTTAACTCCATAAAATCGTTCTTTCTGTTCTTTCTTTTTCCCCAGGTACAAGATAATCTTCTATAAAACAGTTTTTAAATGCTTTGACACTGGAAGAAGTACATGAAAGCCATTGGAATGAAGTCTGTGAAGGAGGTTCATCTTAATTCTCTCTTGGAACAACTATGGCTATTAGATACACTGATTCTTTGGTATTGTTTAAACCACAATATTTGTAGAGCAATGATTAGAGGGAGCTTCTTAGTAGATCTAAAACAACGGGTTTGATGACATCTTCAGCAAAACATTTGTGCTATAAGCAAGATAATGATGAGAAATATCAAGGTATCAAGGTCAGTGTAATTACTTTCTATATTTAGATTAGCATTACCCTGGGTGTTATATGCAGACTATATACAAGCACCAGTCTACTGCTATCCTTTCTTAGGAACAAACTTTCTTACTTTACATTATCAACATCCATATATGTAGCAAAATAAAATTTTTTAAAAGTAATTTTCTTTTTTTTTTTAATGTTCCAAATGGTTTAGAAAGTGGAGAAAATAAAGAGAAAGGAAAAAGTAGAACAAAGTTGACGGTAAAGCTGTAGATATGCAAACTTGAAAATGCAGATTTCAAAAATGTATTTCATCCAAGAGAGCTGGATTGCAGAAATTAGCTAGCATTCAAAAAGGAATTGATGAGTAAGGTTCTTATTTACATTTCTGATACTCCTGAAATTAATAGATAGCTATTTGCTTTAATCTTCCCATATCAGTCACAAACTGCTTGTATATGTTTTATCACAATCATTCTGATAGGAATTGAATTTTACTTTAGTGGCATTGAGTTTCTAATTTTCAAACTCTAGTTATCGGTCAGTAATTGTGCTTGGGATGATATAAGAACCTTATGTCAAAAGAGCTCCAGAATTATGCTCATGTCTTGGCTGAACTGAATGAACAGTAGTAGTGTGCTGATTCAAAGGTACATATAAATGAAAAATATTCCAGTGCCAAAGTAACACGATCCTCCAAGCTGTAAGTTAAATTTAATATGATAACCAAAGACAAGGTCAGTAAAGCAAGCCTTACTCCTTCGGATTTTTTGTTTTAATGCTATTCAGTATCTGGACACAGTAAATTCAGTGCCCCCGGCCCCTCACCCACAACATATCTCCTGAACTGTCTTTGAAATTACTCATTTTTCCTCCAGCTGTGTTGCAATATTCAGCCGAGGCTATAAATAAACAGCTCTTTCAAATGCCATTGGCTAACATCATCCTATGCATTGATCATGGACTAACACTTCCAAATTGCTATTGCATTGTAAACTGGATGTTCCCAGCCTAAAATATGTGTAGCTTGTGATAATATGGTATGAACACTCTTGAGTCCATCAAGTTTTACAGCTTCTGCATCATCGGTCACAAATTTAAATCTTCTGCCATTTTCATACAGTAAAGTCATGATAAAATGACTCTTAAGCTACAAAGCAAAGGAAAAAAATACTCTTTTTCTCAGTGGTGACAGCTTGTCTCTCTCTATTTTTCATCCAAACAAGTAGAACGCTGTAAATCCTATCCAGAAGACACAGACTGGAAGAATTAATCATGGAACTGTTTATGAGCTGTCTGGAGCAGATTAACTGTTGTGTTGACAACGCAATTTACAAATTATCTATCAACATCAACAGAAGTATAGCACCTGATCCTCATGTCAAGGAGAGCAGACCTGAGTTCTCACCCAAGAACTAAGCCAGTGTTGTAACCTACAAATCAGAGTCTCAGAGGATGGTCTTCAAAATCTAGTATCTGTACTTGTGTGCTGTCACCCAACATCTCCCCATGGATAAGGAATGCTCACTGTACAAATAGTAAGCACAAATGTGCAGCTGGCTCAGTTCAATGAACAGGACAGCTTCTCATTACCTAGTGAAGATCATATGTCCTGAAAAACTAGAGTTCCCTTCTTATAGTATTTTGGTGTTAGTGAATAGTTTTTATAGATCAACTTTTTACTACAACATTTATGCTCCAGTTTTTGCAAGCACTATCATGGATGTAGAAAAAATAAAACATCTCTATAAATATGAGCCAGCAATGTGCCCTTCTAGCAAACAGTGGCCAACAGCCTTCTGGGCTGAGTCAGGGAGAGTAGACTGGGGGAGATGATCCTTCCCTCTACCCAGCCCTGATGAGATATAGCAGGAGTGCACAGTCCAGTTCTGAGCTAGCCTTAAGTGGAAATTCAGGATTAGAGGAACTGTGGATTATTTAAGGAGAGGATTGTGGGCAGCACTACAATTAGCAAGTTAGCATTAGAGTCGACAAATTTTTTGTGCATGTCTGGGTTAATCCAAACCACCACAGTTGCAACACAGCCTCCAAGATAATGGACTGGATTTTCATCATCTGATAACTAGCTTGACAATGGGTATTCAGTATTTATAAAAGGTTGAGTAGAAAAGGAAAAATTGCTGTGAGAATTGGTTTACTTCATCTTCTAGACATTCCTATACAAACAACATGAGACTCATTAAAAATATTAGCACTTGAGAATTTTGCAGTACTTTTCAAATTGACTCATTCAAGAAGTGCTGTATTTCTCATTGTCTAAATCAATTCATTTGCAAGAGGCACGGTATTTCTCACTGTTTAAAGCAATTCATTTGCATCTGCTGAATACTCTTAAACTACAAGACGCTTAAATTGTGAAAAATAAGCCCTTTCTTCACGTTACTGGCAATGTAATGCAAGCAACAGCATATGGAATAAGTCATGATGCAAATGATTTCATTAGGTTATTAGATTCATAAAGATTAATATTAACAACTAACATTGCCCCATGTAACAATAGGAGATTTTCATTGCAATAGCTAGTTTTAAAATGGAGTGTTGTTGTCCCTCTTATCATTTAGTACCAGATGAGAGTAATAAGAAAAGCACATCCTCTATCCAGCAGCTGGGAACCCCAGCCTCATTGATAAGAGAGGTTGCATTAGTTCTGACAAAAACTAAAATGTCCTTAAATTTTTTCAAGGAATAATGGGATCCATACAAAAATGCAAAGGACAATTTAACAAGTTTGTACAATCATTAATCTTATGTTTTAAGCTCATCTTGGAAAATGTGGACCTGATTCATACTTCCTGTAACTTATGGTTTCTTTCAGATTTCTGAACAGTCATATGTGGATATTCTTTATCATTAGGAAAAAAAAAAATTAAATTCAGTGATCAAAACACCAAAAATAATTGCTTCAAGCTGAAGTTTCCAGAGTAACGTATTGGCATTTTAGAATGTGGAATTAAATGTCTGAAACTTAAATGCAAACCTTTCTAGCGGAATAAGTGGAAAAGGACATCCACTTTACATTTTAAGACCTCTTTTCAGCTTATTTTTGGCAGGCATAGGACATATGCATTCTTTACTGTAATTTATAAAGATTTAGAGAATAATTACTAGCCAATGCAACCTAAAATCCTTGAAAATGTAACTACTTGCATGGGGACTTAATATATCCAGCTGCTTTCATCATTTTCCCTTCCTGCTTGAGGGACCCTGAACAATGTCATAAAACATCTCCATCCCAGGCCAATTTGGTGTGGACTCAGCAATGCATTTTGCCTCTCTCAGAATCTTGTGAAGAGTCACTTGATTATAGCTTGGAAAAAACAAGCCTTGGTAAATTTAGGTACTTAATACTCCACAGTATTTTCTTTTGAAATTGATCTCATATGACCCAGAAAAATAAGTCTTTTTACTTGCATGTATTTTCCTAGTTTGTCAATGTTTTCAAGAATTATTAGTATAAAAACAAATGCAAACAAATACAGTTGATGATGTGGTCCTAGAGATGGCTGCTGAAAAGGTATCTATAATGAACTTATTAAATATCAGTTCCTCTGTGCACTGCTGACTACAAGGCATCTTTGAAAAACTTGCAGTGCAGTGGCGGAGCAGCACTTTGTGACCAAGGATCAGTCTGAATACACTTTTTTCTTTTTGAATGTTTACTTTAAAATCTTAAATAGTTCTCACTTGAGGTCTTATAATATAAAATAATGACTGAAAGTTGCCAGAGAAACACAAAATGCTGCATTAAAGGCCATGGCACTTTCCTAAAGAAACATTTACTATCTTATTTTACACATAAAACAAAAATGGAAGCAGAAACCAGGCTCCTATCAGCAGTGCGGTGTGAGCACTACTCACTGCATCTATGTATAGGGAGATGATGATGCCCATTAGAAAGTAGGAAACTGAGAACAGCACCAGGAAAATACAGTTTTTTGTACAGCATTCTCACCTACAGCTGTTACTGGGGACTGTAAAGGAGAGTTAGTATGACACTTTGCATTTTGGAAAAAAATGAGGCTTAGAAGAAAGAAGCAGCCAGACTAAGCTTAGAATTATGATTGCAGCTGGAAATAAAACCAACAGTTTTTCTATTACTGTAAAAACTGGTAAGCTTCTAGAAGTCATGTGTTAATAGACAGATGCTGTGAATATGTTGTAACACAAAACTAAAGGTAAGTATCTTCAAATAGATAAGAAAGGTGAATTGCTGACATTTTTCCAAATCCTTATGTGACTGCTTATTAAAGTTACCACAAAAACTCTACATTGAGAAAAGTGTTACTTGGGTTGCAAAGTCCGGTAGCTTTGAAAGAGAGCAGTAACTCATTTATATATTTCTCAATATTTTTATTATAAAAGATTTTGCTAACAAAAATAAGTTTTCTTAAGAATGCTATCACTTGTGTTCTTTGTAGCAAGTACTTAAAACGCAGCAATAAACAAGGTCTTGAACTATAGAATTACCTTTCCTTTGTCTCTTAAAATTCCATTTGTGTTTAACTGAAGTATCAATTTCTCATTCTTCATCACCTGTTTTTTAAAGGAATATTTAGCTTTCTGCAGATGTGTTGACAGTGCACATTTTGAAGGTCTGGACCGAGGCTGTAACCAACACAACGCTAGGTAAATATCAGACATAGTACTTACTTAGGCACTTGCTTAGGAATGACAGACATGCAGATGAAACTTGGCTGGCCTTTTTTTCTGATCATTCCCTCTACCACTGTAGTAGGAGTTACTTTCCATTGGCAGCTGACTGACTTAACACCAGTACGCCAGTTTCCAAACTTCACAGCTGTGATGCAACAGTTAATGATGTACAGGAAATACATTGTGGTTGCGCGCATTGAGAATTTAAAACAAAACTTTTTGCCAGATTGATGTTAAAAGACCACAATTTATTTATAATGGTGAATCCCTAGGAGGATTAGAAACATCTGTTTATGTTTGCCAGGCATCTTGAAGAAGGTCTTACTCACATGCTTTGAGAGCAAAACCCTATGCAGAGAACTCCTTCCTCTTTCAGGTCCACGTAAGTACAGAGGTAGGGCATAATTAACACCACATAGATGATTACATCTGGCATTTCTGAGCTTAGTTTGGCACCACAGATAACTTCTTCTTAAATATGTGCTTTTTGAGGTAATTATAATAATTAGAAATAGGTGGTTATATTTTGATTTTTCTTCATTTTTTTATTAAAAAAAAATATTCCTTATTCCAGGGATGTGTTTAAAAAGACTGGGGGGAATTCCACTGGGGGAATAAAGGTCCTCCCATGAAGAGCAGCCTGCAGGATAAATGCTTTTGATTGCAGATTTTATGGAGAGGATATTTCTTCCATAACTTTTTCATGACAGCGCGGCACACTTCAAATGCATGACAATATAAATGAGGAAAATAAAGGCATTTTGGATAAAATTGTTTGGATATAAATTTTGCCTTTGGATACTATATCCTCATGAAACTAAAATGGGTTTCAGAATCAGAGTGTGAGTATCCACAGGATGTATTCGACTTTTAAACTATTAATTGCTCAAAGCAATTAGCTAATTTAAAAAAGCTTTTTAACCATTACCATCAATGTAAAATAACCTTTTACAAATTCTAAGAAAATATGAGATAACCAGAGTACTGCTTAGGCATTTTATACAAAAGCACTCCTAGAGTTCATTACCACTTGCTACTGATGAGAAGGCCCAGTGCTTTTTATTTACTAAGGAGTTCATTCAGCCTATGTGTAAAGTGCATTAACATAAAGTGGAACTATACAGATATATTGAGGGGAAAATAAAGACTGTATATTCATTGCTCAAAATTATCATTTAAAAGTCAGATGTGATCCTCTCTCTTCTAGTAATAACTAAAAATAATGCTCTTCTGTTCTGCCTTTGAACATACAGTTTTTTGTGCATAGCAGTTAAAAAAGAAAGGTTATTGCAGACCTTTCTGTCAGGAAACACACTATGCACTATGGGGCGTTTTGTTCCCTGGAGAATGCTTAAACTTTTTCAGAATGTCTTGTGTGGAGCAAACCAAAACCCAAATAACCCGTGGAATCTTTGGCATTAAAGGGAAGATCACTTATACTCCAATATGGCTCAAGACAGTTTAAAGATATTGGCAAAGATGATCTTCCTGTCTGAAGCACTTCACTTGAGTTGAGTCTCTGCTAATGGAGTAAATGCAATCAGACATCCAGAAACTGCTTTGACTTCAGAAGCTGAACTTTCTACCCTTGGCTCTGTGTAATCACTAGTAAAGACACAGCCCTAATGCTGAACATAAACTCCTCAAGACAAGCTCCAATGAGAGAATAACAGACAATGTGAAACAAGGTATGGCTAAGGCAAGACCCATTTGAAACACACACATGCATTGCTAACTGTGTTCACAGTTTGGGGAATATCACTGTCTCACTTTTTAAAAAATAAAGGTACACAAGAACAAAACTGGAATCTATTTGATTAATGGCGGGAATGCAAAAGTAAATCAGTCAGTATATAAAGAAAAAGAACAGAGCATTTTTGATTCTCATTTGGATATAAAATTACTAATTTTATTTATTTGCTGTTCAAATTCAGGTTGAATGGGTGTTCAAATATCACAACTCATACACATCAGGGTAATTTTCTCTAAAGCCTGTGCTTTCTTAGTAACAGTCATAGTAGGTATGCTTTCTGCTGCATTTGTTCAATTAATTACAGATGTGTTTTCCCTGGGAGATATCCTAAGCATTATTTTCTGCAGACACTGTAAATCACAACACAATATACAACTCTCCTACTTAAAAAGACTCAGATCCCTCATATTTTCCTGTAACAAAGTTTAACAATTACCTCAGTTTTCAGTTATTGAATTGTTGAACTCTATGTAATACATAGTAGAAAGAAATAATCTCTGGTCTTTCAACAAAATACTGTTATTTACAAGCACATAGTATGGCTTTCCTTAGGAAAGGTCAATCATTCTGAGATACTCAACGATTTTACTGACTACGTAGGAGATCTTATTGATTACATCTTTGGATAATATTTATTTTTTTGTTCTGTATCTATTTCTTCCCTCCATTACAGATGCTTTAAAGCCAATTATCAGAGTTGATATCAAAAAGGTGAGCAATCTCATTGCTTCGCTCCTGTGTATAGGTTTTCCTTCACTTTTACAAATAATGATTTATGCAAAGTCATTGAGACAGCTATTCCTTCCATTGTGAAGTTTATTATCTCCAAGATGAACAGACAAGTCATTAAGCTCTCAAAGACAGATTAGCATACAGAAAGATCACTACATTGTGATTTTCTGGTTACGTGGTTCAATACAATGACAGTTTAAGGAAGTAAAAGGCAATTTCAGCACTGTCATAGAATACCATATGTCATAGATAGGTGGTTATAGATACTGTTACCAAGAAGAGCTGCATCTCCATGAAGTGGTCCTTCTATCAGGTAGTGATGGGGTCACTAATACATGAAAATGATTTGTGAAGAATAGTTTTAGGATTTAACTTGCGTATAACCTAAATATTTCTTCAATTATATCTTTTAATCAAAAAGTTTTGTAATAAGGCAGACCTGCTCCTAAAGGTTCTTCTTATGTCAGTACATTTTCTCTTAACAGATGAATTTTGTCCAAAAAAAATCCAACCTAATTAATATCTTAGGATGAAATTCTGAGTACTTTTTCCAGCACTAATTCAAAATGCATCTTGCACTTTCCATTTAGGATGCCTCTCTAGCATATTATCTGAGAAATTGTGTCCATTGCAGAAAAGAAATATAATGTTTAGAATTTGTCCATATTTAATTAGAGTATACAGGATGCAGGAGAAAATAAAACACTTTCAACCAGGTTTTATGTCTAGCTTGGTGTGAGAACATTCAGAACAATGCTCTATTGTGCAACACAGAGTAGGGAAACATTTGATTGCAGGTTTTAGCAGTCAGAAAATCCTATAATACTCACCAAAGAACCAGTTGGTTTTGCCTGATGGAAAAAATTTCACTAACTTCAGCATGCCCTGACAGCCAGTACATATCAGTGACATCCCAAAACTCTGCCTTGTGAAGATCACATGGTTGAAAAGCACAGCTCTTTCTTATGGATGGAATCTGAGTATTACCATTCCCCAGTACATCATAGACAGTGTCTGGTCAAAATCATTTTAAAATCATTAGTTGTTCCAAACATAATGAGTAAAAGAATGCCTTTTGTTGTAGTCTGTATTAAAAAAGATGCATACATCTGTTATAGGTCACATTAAGTCATGTGATATGTAAAATACAATCCTTACGGACCAATCTTAACCTACACGTTGATAACTCTGAAACATGAGACTCACACTGATAAAAGGGAAGAGATAATATAAATATAAATGAAACATAAATGTTAAGAGCAATAAAGCTGGTGGGGGGTCTGGAGCACAAATCTTATGAGGAGCAGCTGAGCAAGCTCAGATCGTTCAGTCTGGAGAAAAGGATGCTCAGTGGTGACCATATTGCTCTCTACAACTACCTGAAAGGAGATTGTGGTGGGGTGAGTTGAGGGTCAGCCCTTCTCCTATGTAACTAGTGATTGGACTAGAGGGAATGGCCTGAAGTTCCATTAGGGGAGATTCAGGCTGAAATACTTTTCCAAGAGAGTGGTCAGGTGCTGGAATGGGCTTCCCAAGAAGATGGTGGACTCACTATCCCCTGAGGTGTTCAAGAAACATTTCAATGTTGTACTGATGGATGTGGGTTAGTGGGAAATATTGGTGTTATATGGACAGTTGGACTGGATGATTTTAGAGGTCTTTTCCAACCTTGGTGAGTCTGATTTTATAAACACTGTGCATCTGTCCCTGAGGCTGTGGAGGGAAAATTAAAGCCTTTCATTCAAAAAGCTAAGCTTCAGGGTGAAACAAATTTCTGGAAAACAGTTAAGGTGATAGATTTTGTGAAATCTGACAGAAAATGAATTCAGATTTAGGATATAGAAACAGACATTCTTTGAGATTAAGAATTCATCTTCTCTATAGCTGTAAATAATAGCTGACTGAGAGAGAAGCAAAATTGCATAGGACAGCAGAGAAACATGTTTGATGAAACATTATCTATTCCTTTCTTGATTTCCGTTTCACAGCTAGTGGTGTAGTTTAACTTAAAGTCTTAATTTAATCCTAATTTATGTATCCAATAAGATGCAGAAATAAAATCACTCCAATCCAAAAAAAGATAGTTATCAATGGAAAGTAATTCAAATCTTATCTTCCATCACTGACTAGAAGAAAAGAGCCTTACATGTAATTTAGGTGCTGCTTAGATAAAGCAATTCAAGTCCATATTTTCTAGATCTGCGCATAAGAAGTTAGACATGCTGCTGTATTGTGAAAGGGGACTCCAATAAGATATTTTACATCCATGGTAAATTTATTGACTTTCTGAAGAGTGTGCCACAGCTAATTTAGTAAGCAGGAAGTAATTTATCATTAGGCGGTTCACTAGCATCCAGTGGCCTAGAATGATGAAGCCATAATTAAATATTAAAAATTACCAGAGAAAAAGTGTATTTAATAAAACTTTCCTTTGCAGTAGGCCAAAATATATAAATTAATAGATTGTAACCCCATGAGAGGCTCATAAAATATACTAGTTTGACTTCAGAGCTGACATAGGCTAAGGAGCATCAAAATTCTTGCATTTAGTCAGCAACTGTTTTGAGTACACAAGTTCTTAAAAGAAGATATTCTATATTGATGTAACGATTTCTACAAATGGAGACTCTACCACAGCACTCAGTAAGTTGTTGTGGTGGTTAGTTATTCTCACGACAAAGAAAGCTAAGACAAAATTCAGCTTCTAGTCATTTGACTTCCTAATGTCTTTGATAGGTTAAAGAGCTGTCTGCTATCAAATAAGACTGCTTCATGTAGGTACTTCATTAAGTCACCTCTTAAATAGCTGAAGAGATAAGCTTTAAATAGCCATTTTGAAATGAAGGAGTAATAAACTGAAAGCTTTATAAGAATTTTTGCTCCTCATATTTTTATGTTGTTTTAAACCAAAAAAAGTTTATCATTAAGTACAGGTATACACATAATCATTAATTCAAGTGACCTGAACTCTGTTATATTTTTTTCCCTACTCTTACTTCTGCATCAAGCCTCCAGCTGTTTTTAAAAGGAATGCAGAATGTTATACAACCACAACAAAAAAGCAGTTGAAGTCTTAAATTCATTTTTTCTACACTCATATAAAATTTTTATATTTTCAATTGAATTATCTTATGAGTCACAGCTTTAACAACATGCTATTACAAAGAATAAATGCTATAGGTACATAGGCTGCACTGCATCATTCAGGTGTTCAGTATTGTGTTTACCATAAGAGATAGTGATTTTAAAAGTGGGATTCATGGTGGAAATATTTTGAATTCTTGAGAAAAGGGTATTTCTGAAGAAGCTTGATTGTCTGATTGGAAAAATGTGCAGTTAGTGCTAAAAAATTAACAAAAATAAAGATATTTAAGGCTCAAACTCATTCTCTCTAGATATACTGAATTTGAGAATTGTTCATCACTAAATATTCTGCAGCCGTTCTTATAGAGTATAATGAATAACGCTCAGCAGTGAGCACAGCATCATCCCTTTTCCTTCAAAGCACGTTTTCCTTGATTCATTCATCACGTCTTCCAGCTTTTTACAGTTACTCCATAAAATCAGCCACACACTATATTCAACAAAAAGGTTATCAAAAACAGAAATGTCTTGAATGTTAAATTTGTTTAGTAAGTATCACAGGTCTATGAATATGGAGTACATGAATTTATCATATATAGTACAGAAATATCCAAAAGGAACTAAGATCTGTCAAGCCAAACAAAAAACAAACAAACAAACAAAAAACCCAAAAACAACAACACAAGAATTTATGACCTCAGGCTAGGAAACACTTACAGAAATACAGATTCTTATTTCAGGGTTTCACTTCTGGCCTTCCGTAGCTTATCTTCCCTAATATTAGTGCTTTAGTGTTTAGGAGGTAGTAGGTTTTCAGTACAGCTATTTAACACCAGTTTTGAAGTTTGTTTTCCAGCAACATTTTTAGTCTGTTTCACTTTCTGATTATAGACTTCTTGGCTGTCTTGATATTATCTAATTACAAGAGACTAAGCAGAATACTAACAGTTATAGTTGTTGCCCCTTAGATATTCATATGGGGAATGATTTCTAAACCTTTCTCAAATAAAGAGAAATTTTAAGGTAAATGAGGTCTATTTGCCATTTTGCCCACAGATTGTAAATGCAATAAAAACAGCAGAAAAAAAATCTTACTGAAAGCATAAAGCAATGGTGCTGATAAACAATATTAAATTAGCTATATACTAGGAGAGTAGAGAGTCAATGAAGATAAAGTGAAAGCATTTAACTGCTCAAATACAAAGAAATATAAGCTAAAGCGCAGCTGTGGAGTAGTCCAGTAGTCATTGAAAAAGATCATTAATTTCCATGCAATTAAACATAATTAATAAATCACCCCAGGAGTGTGTGTTCCTGAGAGATAATGTCAGCCCTTAGGTGTGACCTACCATGCGATGTTATCTCAGTGTGGCTGAAATCCCACACTGCTCTTAAGCTAATAAAATCAAGTTTTCATTCTAAAGACTACTTTGCTAACTTTGGTCATTGACTTTCATAACTGTTTGCAGCTTTACTATCACAATCAGTATAAACATGAAAAACAGTACATCCATCTACCTGATCACAGGCTAAATAAGTATTAGAGGTTGAAGACAGGCTGTCCCAGATTTGACTGCTATGTCATGTACTAGCAGAGCTCTGATGAAACTTTTGAAAACAAAGAAAATATAGTAGTTCAGTAAGCCAGTTAGCAAAACTGTATGGCTCACCTACCAAAGTGAATCAAAGTTTAGAGTATCACCTGAAATCACTGTTGTCTTGATTATACAAGAATGCCTACATACACATTAACAAAATTCAAATTCTTACTTAGCACGAAAAGGCTTAGACTGTAAAGGAAATACAAAAACAGCTAGAGATTGTGAAGAATGAGCTGGACGTGGGTTTTGAGTACCAAGAAAAGATGAGAGAAAAGGGGAGAATGATGCAATGAACTGCTAAGACAGCAGAGAAATAACCTCTGGATATCTAGGTGTGTTTGCTGCAGCACATCAAAGGAAGTCAAAATTGGCAAAGGAGGCAAGGTACCACAGAAACTAATGCTGTTTCACAGGGAAGTTGCAAAATGGTGACAATCTCTTTATAGCAACAAGCCTGATCAAAGAACTGCAAGGCTCATCATTCAAGAAATCAGTAATATTTATAGTTGACCAGATCTCAGACGACCTCACTAAAATAGAACTTGAGAAGTAATAAAGGTTGTTCCTCAAATGCAACATTATGGAGCTCATTAGGTACTTGATGAAGCTGGGAAACAATGTCATATGTACCATGCCCCTAACAATCAGGTGTATGGTGATGTCCAATGTAACAGCAAATATGCTTAAATTTGGAATCTTCCATAACAGTAATAAAGCCAGCTCAAATCATGATTTCAGTGATAAATGGCTTTCTCCAAACACATTTTAAACATTTCCAGAAGTTCAAATGTAAAAGAATAATCTCTTCTTGTACACCAAAATTCAGTTTTCAGATGCCAGCTTTATCTTTCAAGCACCTGCAGTACTTGCGAATCTGATATATCTGATCGTAATGACATTCTCCTTCAGAGTTTATATGATTATGTTAATGATGAAGACATGAAACATATCTGTGCTTTATTATGTATGGCCTATCCAAAGGATCTCCTCTCTGCCTGTGAAACACTTTATTCCAACACACTACTAAATAAACCTCTTATATGGATTTTTGAACAGGTTTGAATATGGTATGTAGTTAGCTGGGAAGCGCACAGAGCTAATGATGAAGAGACTTGGCATAACTGAGTATTTATTAAGACGCTCGTTATGTTAATGTGCGTACAGCCTTAGGCATATGAATATGCAATTATTAAAAATATAAGAAATATTATTATATCTGTTTTGAGAGTTCAAAAAACATAAAAGTAGAGCTAATTCCTTAGCTGCATTTAACTAAAAGACTGTTTTGCTCTCACTGGAAAGTAATCATTGGAAATAATAAAATCTCCTGTATTTAGAGATATCATATGCTGAAGATACTCCTTTGGTAACAAATGAGGAGACCAGATGTCCCTAACAGAGATGCAGTGTCCCTGTTTTCTTTCTTTTTTAAATGGGTCACTTTAGACGAGGTTTCTCATGCCTTTAGAAAAAACAAACAAACAAACAAACAACCCAGAAATGGCAGCTCTATCATCTTATCTTTTCAAATTCTGCAAGGAATTTCCCTGGAAAAAGGTGATGTTGGTTTCCAAATCATTATAACAGCTTTTCAGTTTCATAAAAACAAAATCTGTTGGGATGGAAACTGCAACAACTGAAAAAACAAAGGATTGTTTAAAAAAGCAAATTAAATTAGATCTGCTACAGTCTCCTCTGCATATGTCCTCTCAGGCAGTCTGCCAAGACCATTTTAATATAGTAGCCATTCATTCATAGAACCTTAAACTGGTATATGCAATTACATAAAGCTTCTAATGACTCTGTTTGTTGCTTATCTAATTCCTGTAGCTTGCAGTGGTGAAAAGGTGACACCTATTGACACCTGGCATTGAACACGGAGAAGATTGGTCCAGAGTTGCTTCAAAACTCCAGGTAAACAAAGCCAAAGTCAATTCTGATAGCATCAATATGAAACGTGGGATCATATTCACAGTGATCAATAGAAAAGACTGAATAAGACAAGTCTTGTTTGCATTTTTAACAGCTGAAATTTTAGACTTTCCATTGAAAGTCAGGCTGGTGGTTAAGCAAACATCTCAATTGATAGATGAAATAGTAAAGCAACTGACATGCTTACAGGAGAAGTGGCTGCGTTGGGAGCCACTGAATGTCAAGTGAGTGGGAAAGCAAACTATGCATTTAAAGTTTAGGGATTTAGTTCCAAAACATATTGGAGTTGGGAGATTAAAATATACACAAGGTCATTACTCACTCATTATTATTCCTTTTCCAGGTAAAAGCTGTAACATCTCCTTTGACATCCATCCTGATTTTTCAAGTTTATTTGAAGTAAGGTCTAACTGTAACTTTCTTTGGAGGACAAGGCATTTACAAGCAATGTTTCCTGTAATGGGAAATAGGACATTCCTAGGATCCCATAGCTGTGTTTCATCTCTTTGGGGTTCTAAACGGGAACTCGAGATAGTTCTGTGAAACATTAGATAATCCCTAGGCTTTTGCATTCTGTTATTTCAGATGAAGGGTTACAAGTATATATTTCAACTCTTGCCCTCAGGTCCCAGTGGATCCACAGCTCAAGTATCCCTTCTAGCAACAGAAGCTAAATGTCCTATTTCAATTATTAACCCACTTCTAGGACTTTTATACCCTTCTTTTGATCTTTTTGGAGCTAAATAAAATTTGAACATAGAACCATTAATGCAGCACCAGCACATTTTTACACGACTGTAGGAATCTTATTCTCACTGAGGCAAACAGGCAAAGCGAAATATCACTATTTGTTTGCTTATCTCTTCAACACAGTTCATCTCCTATTACACAAAAAAACTATTCCATCAAAAAGTTTGCTAATATAAGAGAGATCTTGGAAAGGTAAAAATCGATATTTGAGATACATCTGAGAGAAAAATACTCAAAGTGGATTCAAACATAAGGTTGTATTTCTGAGTCTTGCCTGCCTACTGCTTGCCAGGGCTGAAGTATCATCTTCCACACTGAAGAGAAGATGGCATCTAGCATCCCACCCCCACCTCCCAAATGACCTTCTAGCTGAATGGCTACGTAAGGCTCTGTAGCTGGGTGAACTGGGAACCAGGAGTAAAATTCAGACCTTTGGTTTTGAATAGCCTGCCTTCGCTTCCACTTTGGGATGTGCATGAAACTAGTAAGAGATTATTTTAATGTGGGTTTGTAAACTGTGAAGAAAGTATCAGCTAAATGCCTTTGCCTCTGTTTATTTTGTCTTTTTAATGTTACCTAAATTACAGGTCTTAGCTGAATCAAAGCAGCACGTTATTTCATAAAGCCAAGAGTTGTTTTAGAAACTAACAAATAAAAATAAGAGATATTTCAGGGGTAATACTTTTGACTGAAATTCTCTCTCACCAACTAACACATTAGAATTACTCCTTTAGCACACATGGGTTACTCTCAGCATTGTCCAGGACCAAGCATGCTTTTGTACTTACACTCACCTAGGTCTCAGTGGAAATAACACCTTCTATTTATTTTCACAGAAAGTACAACAAATACAAACAATAACACCATTAAAGCAAATTCTCAGCTACAGAAATAGTTTTTCAACATAGTCACCACGTATAGCAAAAGAATGCAATGACAGTACCTTTTAATAGGATACAGGCACTATAGAGCAATAACAGGCAACAAAGAAGGGAAATCGGCTCACCCCCTACCAACAACCAGCAACAGCTTGAGAGGAGTGCAGTCTCTATCTTAAGAGACATTGCTTCCTCAGCCGCTAACCCTGAAATGAGGGTGAGGAGGAGTAGATCCAGGCTCACTACATCCAGTTACTCAGCTACACTGCTTGCACCTGAGCTCCCTGGGTTAGCCATGCCTTCTGAGCCTGGTGCTCAACTGTTGGTTCAGGCTATGACCTGGCAATTCTGCTGCACACTGGTACCAGTGACTGTTTATCACCAGTAGCCTACACACCATTCTCATAAAAATTTGCACTAGCCATGATGATCACTGTCACCTCTGCTGAAACACACTACCCACTTCCTCACTCTGCTCACACCCACTCTTTGTTCTCCAGAAATATGCAGCAGGTGTTAATGGGTACCATTTTTTCCACTTGGAGGGATTCAACGACACACATTTGCTTCATCAGTGCTTCCATGTCAGATGACATTCTATCAGACTACCCCTCTGCTGCTATCTGTCACATGGCAAAGTAATGTACCAAAATGATGATAGGAAAGTCCAGTCTCTATCTACTGCCATATCACTGACACCTGCCTTTGACGTCATGGGCCAACATAATAAAATTAAATGCATTATTTTTGGAGCAGTCTCTGTAAATATTTCTCTCCCTTCAGCTGTTATTAGGATGGCAGGATATTTTCAGGAAGAAAGGAGTGCCAGGTTCTTGTTCTACCTCCTGAAAACTAATCAAAGTCTCTTTCTGAGTGACCACAGCCTCTGGCACTCACAATATGCTTCCACAGTTGGGTAGTCGGCAAGACAAAACCACTGTCTGGTGAGAGGGAGCTGGGGCTGTCTCAGGGTTTACCTGTCTTTTTCCATCTGTCTCTACTCATCAGTTCTGCATGAGCCCTTCAGGCAGGGACAGCAGAGATGGATGCACACAAAATCTCTCCTCAGTGTTTCCAGTGCAAATAATTATGTTGGTGGGGCTATGAGAGGCAGAGAAGGAAGACAGATGCACTGTTTTGTGCATGGGGAGAATTGAATTGGGCCTTGGATCCAGATGAAAAAAGATGAGTCCTTCCCATGCACCATTCCTTGGCTCCCAGAAAACTGTATCAGGAGACAAAGATGCTGACAGCTACAACTTTGTCTTTCACATTTATGTCAAGCTCTGTGGAATAGCATTTCAGAGTCTTTGGAACAGACAGACTGACAGACACCAGGACTACTATTTATTTCATCAGCTACTAAACAGGTTTGAATGCACATTTCTGTCAGCATGCCTTCCTCTCAGCCTCAGGTATGGAGCTGCTCCAAAGTTCAGAACATTTGAGATGACTGTAGATAGAGAAGAAGGGTAGAATTTGTCACAGATGATCACATTCATTTTGTGAAAATAACTTTATCATACTTGGCGTAGCAATAAGAAAGCTTGGCTAGCTGACCAGTCAGCCCTAAGAAAAAGTGAGCAGCATCTGTTTAAGTCTCTGAAGTAACACAATCCATGCATGGCATTAGGTTATGTTGCATCATTTAACACAACATAAACCTAATTCACCTTTTCCTCCTTCCTATTGCCACTTTCTTCCAGTTTTGTCTCATATCTAGCTGCAAAAATGCTTAAGTGCCTTTTCTGCTTTAAAATTCCTGCTTTTTTCGCCTCTAACTCAACTCAATTTTTTTCTATGCTGCCTCTCTTGGTGCTGTTTAATCAACTTCCAAGAAGGATTATCTGCCCATTCTGCTTCTCATCCTAAGACAATTTCTAGATTTTTTTTTTTTTTGAAAAAAAACCCACTATACGAAACTAAATTGTATTATTATGCCTAAGTCATTATGCTACAGAAAGAAGCACAAATCATATTTAATGAAATCAAATTTAACGAAAGATTGCCATCAGGTGTCTAAACATCTCACTTGCCTGTTTAGTTGAATTATAGCCAACAGTTGTACTCAGGAAGTTAACATATGTAATAATTCAACATTGTTTTTTATTGTCCAGACCTACTTTGTGGCAGTTCTATTGAACTAATTTACAATAATGGGACTGAAAACACCCTAATTCAAATACACAATAGAAAGAAAAAATTATTTATTTTCCTGTTTCAGAACAATTATTTCATTTAAAAATATTAATAAACTGATAACTGAATCTCTTCATTATAATAGAGTGCTCTGCTACATAGGGAGCTATTCTTTATTCAGTGGGTTAAACTCTGGTATATCATGGGGAGAGCAGATGTATTAGGCTGTATTCAGAGTTCATATAGAAAATGAAACTGTAGGGTAATAGAATTGCATCTTTTATACCAGTATTGCTGTTTGAAAATTTAATGACAAATTTTGAATGGAAAATCTGAAGCAGTATCTGGGAGAAAATCACATCTACACTTGTCCAAATGGCTATCTGCCTACCCACACATGAGGGGTGTGTTAGTTAGGCATTTCCTCACATAGTAGATTTAAGCCAGAAGGGCCATTGGAAATTTTGCTTGTCTGTGCAGTTACACAGCTTTTATAACCTCTTTTTGACACCTCAAATATTTTTTGTTATTTCTATTATGGGAAGAAACCGTGCTGCTAAACAGTAGTCTACTATGAATGATGGATAAAGGCAGAGATAAAACAAAGATGAAGGGGATGAACCAATAAAGATTAACCACAAGATTACTTGAGTTAAGCACACCCACATATTTTGTTTTCAGAGCGTAGTGAAGGTCTGCACCAAGGAACGTTGTATCCAGAGGTCCACGCAGCAGAGCCTGAGTTAGGCAGAAGCCACGGTGCTGTACAGCAGGAATGGTGGCTACATATGAGAAGCATCCGCTCAGTGCTCTTCCCGAGTTAATTAGCCCTATTCTTCAATGAGCTAATTAGCCTGAGCACAGCCCTGCACTGACACAACCATACTGGTCCTGAAGCTGACTCATTAGCTGGCTTGATATTCTCTTCATTCACTAATGTGGATACTTGCAGAGCTCAGAAGAAAAGTATGTCCTAGTAGTTAGGTACTAGCTCCTGCACTAATTAGTATCTGAACATTTTATAAAATGTGGAACAATTTAAACAGGAAAAAGATCACTTTCCCAAATCTCAGTGGTTAGAGCCATTGTCTAGACATGGAGGGAGGAAAGCAAATCAAGCTCTTATTTTCAGAAACAGACGTAGGTAACATTCTAAGTTCATTTTTCACCCTTCTCAAGAACGCTCTCAAAATGTGTCTTATAGAACCTAAACAAACAAACAAACCCCACCATATTTTTCACTATGTTTTATTTTCTTTAAAATTCTTGATTCTTCCACCAACCCCAAATTCAATTACCAGCAGACCTCTAATAGCAAATACATATTATTGACTGAACTTGAGGCCAACCACAATGAACTGCTGCCTGCAGGTTAAAGCCATTCCTTGGATTAGGTAATACTGCCTGAAGCCAATTGCAAGTAGCGCTTTAATACCTCTGGGCAATAGCTTACTGCAGTTTTCCTCAGACCCAGTCAGAGATTAATTAACTGTTTAGAATCTTCTGGGTTAATGGAAAGTTTGCCCTGGAAAGCTCCGAAGACTGAGACATGAACTGAGACCAGCAGCAGCAGTAGCAGAATATACATGATTCCAGTAGATGGAACACTGTTTTCAGAGGTTGTTAGGCAGTTGCTTCAGCCTGAAGCCAGTAATATGCTGTTTGGAGCCAAATGAGTTTATGTGAAGTTATCTCAACTACCAAGAAAGGTTTCTGTACGCATAAAATAACTACTGTTTATCTTACGGCTGAAAATTATCTAAAACCAACTTAGTTCAATTCTATGTGTTTTGAAATTATATGGATATACAAGGATTGGGGAATTGCCATATGGGAGAGACAGAGAGCAACAACAAGGAGCCCAAATGGAGAAATTACGGTTCATAAAAAAAGATGCTTGTAAATTGCATTCAATTAATTATATCCCTACTACATCCTAGGTTTGTCCAGGTAAACAGGAGCTTGGGGTAGGATCAATCTCCAAGTATGTTCTGGAAAAGTACTTCCACCACTCAGTAAAAACATCTTTAAGAAACTGTCATCTCAACAAGTGTCAAGAATAGCTAAACAACACATTCCTACTAGATGCCTACTAACTGCCAGTAGAACACTTACTCGAGATTTCTGCATCCCTGGTTCTGAAACTGGTGCCAGTTAAGAGACTACATTAAATGCAGTTCACTTCTGAATCCCTAAAGCCAGCACTGCAGCAAAACATTTAAAAGATGACACAATGAGTTACACTCTGCCAGCTTGGCACAGATTCAAAGTGGCAGCAGCTGAGGTGTGCTTTAAAAGTAGGGATTTTTTTAAATTGGATTCAAAATCAATTAAAATCCCATTAGAAACATAATTGTAGTTACAAATTGTAGATACAAATCATAAAATAATATCTTTTACAATAAACTATAAAACTGAGGAAGCTTACATAATTAATACTGCTATGTATTGCACAGACCCATACCTTTCAATCATATACAACCAACGCGTCAATGGGATGTCTTTGAAATATAGAGTATAATTTCAATAGGAAATCAACATGCATGGCATAGGATTAGGAGTGCTGCATCAAATAACTTTGATTTCCTTCCCCTCTTCAAAGCACCAGATCATATGTTGCTTTTGGAGATTAAATGCCAGCCAATCTAGATTGTAAAACAATGACATGTGCCACACGATGGTGGCTGTCAATTCAGTAAAGCAGCTAGTAGCCATCCATCACATTTTTGATCCTTGCGTAAGAAAATAATCAGTCAATTTTCTGCTGTGTGAAGTGTAAAATTTTTCCACTGTGTAAAGTCAGCGCAGGTCTTAAGCTATGAAATTTTCTCCCTTTATTCTGACAATGAATGTGCTTTAATTGCTTTTTGATGGGGAAATGAGGGTACAGGTAAGAAAATGCCAATACCATTTATACCGAATAGCAAGATTAAATTTTGAGTTTATTTCATCATTAATTCCCGTTTTCCTAAGCTGTCAGTCTTGCTTGGCCTTTTCTAGTAAAGCCACCCCCATGGTTCCAAGTGCTGGCACTCAGTTCTTACACATCATGCTCTAGGCAAGGTTGGATTATTATGTGTTTATTCTCGTGGGCTTGTAGTGCTTTATGACAATGTTTGTACTACGATGAGTAAATTAATGACCCGTTCATTTTCCAAGGAGGTAAAATGAGAAAGACACCTTTAAAATCAAGCTTTCAGATTTATAGTATACTCAGCTTTTCAGCTTCCTCCTCAGTTTTTTTTATCTTATACAGAATTTTTGAAACAACATTGCATTAGTAAAAGCTGCCAGTTATGATAAATTATCAAATATTCTTTTTTATTATTATTATTTTGCAACGATACTCAAATACATAGCCCTGTAAAGATTAAGTGTATTATTTAATTGTCCTTGTATAAGACGCAAAAGCCACGATTCCCCACAGCAGCCTATTGACTCCTTCAACCTTGCCTCTTGAAACCTTACTGAACGCAGAAGCTGATACTGCAGGTTTTATATTTATAATGATTAATTAATTCTGCACTAAGCAATGTTCTTGACTGCAAGAACAAAATCCACTTTAGAAAACATAAATGACAGCTTGCCTAAAATAATTAACACCAGTGCTGATAGAATTGGGATGTTCTCCCTCTGCTTTACACTGGCGTATTTCAGAGAATTTAATTACTAATATTTCCGACTAGCAGAAAAATTGCACTAAAGAAGCATTTGATGTGGTAGGATTGAAAACTCATATAAAATATGTTACAGAAATACAATGTGGATAGAATAACTGCTGGTTAAAAATGAAGATATAATTAATACAGCTAGAAAAGAATATTTCCATTTTTTGGAGGAAAACAGATGACGCTAAAACAACCTGCATATGAGTATCCTCTCACTCCTCTTCCAGTCTAACAACCAGGTAGGGTTTGGCTATTCAGCATGATGAGCTGAATCTTTTCACCTCTGCATAGAAGAAGTCTGATAAGCTCTGTCCTATTGACAGGAAGGTCTCACCAGTGAGCAAATCATGGGTCCTCTGAGCCTGGAAAGGACCATCCTTCCTGCCCAGCTGCAGCAGAGGCTCTGCACTCACTGTTCATTAATAACAGAATTTGGCCTTTATCATATTGAGTAATATAAGCCTACATGTTAGCTTGCACAAGGTCTTGAAACAGGACCACTCTTCCCTGGAAGGGGACAGTGAGTACTTTCTGTGGGCTAAATGGCTTTATCTGCCAATTCTAGTATTACGTTGAATTTAACTTCAGATTGAAAGCTTACGTGACTGGTTCCTGTGATATAAATAAATGTGTCAGGAGTACATAAGAGTCTACAGTATTTTTCTTTGATTTTCTGGGGAGATTAAATAAAGTTATGAGAAAAAATGCAGACTTTCAATCAGAGAAAACAACAGAGTCACTCCAGC
Organism: Lagopus leucura; assembly: GCF_019238085.1. Lineage (NCBI taxonomy): Eukaryota > Metazoa > Chordata > Aves > Galliformes > Phasianidae > Lagopus > Lagopus leucura. The sequence goes on from NW_024962264.1 coordinate 53,668,831, forward strand.
TCTCTCTAACGGACATGGCTGTAGTGGGTGCGGTTGTGCTGCATTGACAGTAGAACCAGATGACCTTTGCGGTCTTTTCCAACCTTAATGATTCTATGACCATCCTCTCAAAGTGATGTCTTCTGTGAGTAGTAAGATATGACAGCACCATCACGACTGTTAATCCCTACCCCCATAACCTTCCTATTTTACACATGCACCATTTAGAAATCTGAGTGTTAACAATGAAATTCAAATCTATCCTTACAGACAAACCCCCATGTGTGTTTATTAAGTAGAACTGACACACATCTCCATCTGCAACTGATACCGGTTGTTTTGTGAGTGGTGTTCAGGAAATTCACCATGTTTTGGAGGTGCAAGCTTATGAAGGTGTTAGTCCCTTCTTTTTTTCATTTTTCTTCCACTTAGCACAAAGGAACTGAAAACAGAGTAAGTCAGGTATTGCAGTGTGTCCTTCTCATCTCATCTAGGTAGACTTCCAGCACAAACATCATTCTTTCTTCTATTCTTGATCTGGGGTATCAAAAAACCTTCAGTGTTACAGAAGATCCAATTCCAGAAGACAGAATAAAAATAAAATGAATAGCCATCTGGTTTATTTTCCAACATATTCTGTCTTCTCTGGTGGCTTATAGGCATATGTTTTGCCTACACATTGCCTTGCTTAAAGGTGTGATTTTACATTGCCTGTAAACATGTCCCATTCAATTATGAGCGGAAAAAGGGAGAACCAGAAGGCTTGATTTACCGAAACAAATGGAGGCAGATGTAAATTGTAGTCCTAAGGCAGTACATTCTCTGCACCTTAGGTGGGATTCCTCCTAATAAGGGATGGGGAAGGCACGAGAAAGCAATCTGTATACTCTAGGTATTACTGCTTAATACTAATTATTACTTAATAATGCATAGCATTTGTATTTCCTTGTACATGTTAAAAGTGCAGTAAAAGCATTAACTGGTTAATTCTCAGGACACTCTTGGGAAGTGGGTGTATGAGTATTGCCTTCATTCCATACTTCTTTCATAATAAGGGAACAATTAAAATGAAATCGATCAGCTAACTTTATAGAGACCCTAATTCCTACAAGTAGGAAATAATAGGTCTAAATGAGTATACTTCTGGGTGTTTAAAAGCAGTATTCATCAGCTGGATTACAGCTGATTTTTCAGTGTAATTAACTTTGTATCCAAAAATCAACTTTATTGGTTCGCTTCGAGTATATTAAGCTCAATAGGAGGGATGCCCCATTTTCTCTGGCAATAATCAGGTTCCCTTCAGCCTTGTAATTGATTCAAGCAGGAACCATATTATTGTCTAGTAAAACAGAGCATCCCTCCTATTATCCCTTAAGTAGCAGTCAGTCTGGGAAGAAAACAGTTACAATGATATATGAAGTTAAGACAGATGCCAACTAAATAGATATCTGAGTAAGCTAGAAAGAAAGAATTAAATAGCTTAAAGAATCAATAAAGGTACTACTTCAGCTAACCATTGTGCAACTCATCAACTAATCTCTCATTATTATCGTTCATATCCTGAGCGCCTGACACATAGCAAGCCCAAGAGGCCTCACAATCTAATTTGTCAGCTTTCATTTAGTTCCCACTGTTTTCGTACTCTCTTTCCTGTAGCATTCTAGATCTCTGCATTTTGATGTCTCCACATTACTGCATTAGTGTTCCCATTGCCAGAGGATCAGAGGACTCGCAGGGCTGATTCTATTGCTCACTTTCTTATTGTGAGTTAGGTCCAGAGTTCTGGGACAAAACCAGCTCAGTCATATCAATTACACTTACTTGTTTGATTTTTTTTTTCTTTATTTATTCACATTTTCAGTGCAGTATAGTAATAAAAAAATATTGTGTCTTTATTGGAAAATAGGCATAACACAAGCAGTGTTTTATTGCAGGTGAAGGAACCTCTGAAGGAAGGTGAGTGTTGTGGCACTGGAATATTATGGCAGTGGAGCTTGGGCACAGCAAGAGTAACAAGGTTCTCCTAGTAGAGAAGCAGGAATCTGAGAAGTTATTCACTTTCAGTGCCTGAAATGGAGTCTTGAGGACTGCATCCATAGCAGTGAGCAGCTCCTGCAAGGAATACTAGCAGATGGGTTGTACTGGCACTGGCAACAGAAAATGGAAATCTGACCAATACGACATGAGGATACCTTAATACTGGAATGACCTCCTCTGGCGTAAGGAGAGTACAAGTTCGTATTTGTATTCCTACCTGATCAGCTTTGGACAACAACAGTAGGTGACCTGGCTGAGAGGCTATGTGAGGAAATGTGACTTAAATTTATCACATTTTCACAAGTCAAAGTTCTGTCTCATCACAGTACTGCCTAGGCTTCCAAAGCTTCAAAGGAACTGCAGATTTTTGGAGAAAGTAAAGACTCAGGACTTGGTGAGCATTGGAAAACCATGCTACAAGTCACTACATCCCAGCTGAGATAGTGCTGGATGGATAAGAATTTCTCAGTGCTTTACTGAGAAATAAAGTGCACGAGCATCCAACACTTTGATCCTCTAGCCAACTTGCAGGACTTTGTACATGATCAGAGTGCATCCCACTGAAATACTCACTGTTGGCATGACTGCTGGCCTTCTCTGCTGGGAAGGAGCCAGGGAGAGTACCCTGTATTTCAAACCAGTTTCAACTACAAAATAGTGATTCTTCTCCTCACTCCTTGTGCAAAGGCAGCAAATAAGGATAAGCTGTCTTATCCTTATGAAATGAGTTTTCCCATTTTCCTGAGTGTTGGAAAAATAGGAAGAAGACTCATATAGCCTGCACAGCCCTTGATCAGGGAGCACCAGTGTTCCACCGAGCTGAGTTGTGTGAATGCCTTTGTCCTAACTTGGATACAGCAGGAGGCTCACAAGACCAAAGCTCAGGCTCACACAGAAGGTGCAAGTGAAGATAAGGGAGGAAACCTTTCCCTTTTCTATAAATTTGGCAGGGCTGCAGTTATAGATAGTGTCTCTGATCTGCCCACAAATAGTTGTTATACCTCTCTTCCTCCTTTGCCCCTCACACTTCCCTTAATAAAGGAAAAATGAATCTTCTGTTTGCTCTTAAAACAAACTTAAGAGCTGTTTTGGGTAGAACTGGTGCAGTTATTTTATTTTGTCAGATCTCAAATAAAAGCACGATGTATAAGGGGGAAGAGAAGGGGTTGCTCTCTGCTACTGAATCTCAAGACTAAATTTGTTGCACATGAACTAAGTAGCTGTGATCAGTATTATGCAGTTACATATTTAGGAGAACATTTGAAGCATTCAGAGACTTCCACACCTTCCAGGCCACCAGATGGTTCAGAAGCAAATAATCAAAAGGAGAAGTTAAAAGACAATTGAATAATGCCAGCTCATTTCAGCACTGATCTGTACTTAGGATAATTTACTCACATCCAAATGCATTTGTTTGCCTAACTCAGTTCCTGTTGTCTTTTTTCCTTTGAGACACAGTGTGATGGCTGCAGCTGTGCAACCTTACCACTTTCCTCATTTATGTGGGAGAGTGGAAGTATCAGGTTCATTCCATTTACAAAAAGCCACGTTGTGGATAATTTGCCTCAAAAAGTTCAGATCAGACAGCTACAGACAGCAGGAGGACTACAAGCCTCAAGTCAGAAAGACTATTCTTGAAGGAACATAGACATTATTATGGTTACTACAGCTAAAATTACCTTGTTCCTTGACATTATTAAGCATAACAAATGTTGCCCAGAAGGTTCATAGAGAAGAGCTGAGCATTTATTAAAATCAAGTTAGCAGTATCTCAGTCTTGTACCACATTCCAAAAATGAAGAATGATATTTTATTTTACCTTCCATATTTTCTGTAGAATAGCATGCCTATTTGTTAACCATTTCTTTTCAGAAGAAGGAAGTTCTTCTCCTCTTACATTAAGATTGTCCTTAAATTCTTGATTGTGAGTTGGAGCAATGACATTTTCAAGCTAGTTTTATAATATTATCTTTCTGTTTGTATCGAATCCTTTCATGGATTCTGGTCTTTGAAGATTTATGGTGTGTTGCTACTACTAATGAAAATGGTTGCAAATAATAATTTTTAAAAATATAAATAACCTCTCAATATTTTAAATTCATTATCAAGATGATATACTGCTTGCTTCAGTTTTGCATTGCCTATGTTTTTAAAAATTTGCAAATAATGTTAATTAAATGATGAAGAAGCTACTCATCACATATAACACTGAACTGTCTTGGTTAACAAAGGGAAAGTCAATTGCCTTCCACCAGATTGCATAGTCTTAAACACTGTGTTCTGTCAGGTGTCTAGCTTTGTATAAAGTGTTACAGGGAGCATAAGAGCTGTGCTGTTTCAAATATTTGGATATATTATAACATTCTTCCCATGTGAAGGACATGGAGATGCCAGATCAGATGAAATCATCTACTGAACACCACTGATGGATTACACAAGATTTCTCTTTGCCCTGCTAAGCTTACAATCTCTTCATGGAGAAAAGTTATCTGGAATTCTTCATTCATTTTTGGTGTATTTTCCACCTCCAGAGGGAACTGGAAAGAGTACTACTTTAACACTAAGGCCACAATAAGTCAAAATACCTTTTCTCCACATTGTTTATCTTCACTATTTTTAATTGCGATTTCACCAATGTTTGCCCTCCTCCCCAGTGAGGGAGCAATCAATCTGCTTTACAGATGAGGAGTTTGCTCCAGTTGTTGGACTAAGTAGCTCAAAGCAAAGCTACAAAGTTCTATCCTGGAACAAAGGATGAGAACAGGAACACTGGCCCTATTGCAAGTTTAAAAAAAAAAAAAAAAAAAGTTGTGAGATGGAAGAAAAGATTTGCGGCTTGTTGAGTACAAAGTACTGTGAAGCCACACGCTTCCAACCAAGGAAACTCTTAGCAATGTCTCTGCTTTTTTTTTTTTTTTTTTTTTTAGGAAAACAGATGGAATATGCATTTTTTGGAGACCTAGTGGAGCTAAGAAAAGTAAATTATAAAAGAATATATTTGAGCTTTAGCACTGATTTCTTACCAGAGCAAGAATGAAACAGAAAACCACAAATCCACAAGACTCTGAAGATTGGTAGAAGGGAGGAAAAATATTACAAATATTATTTTTCTTGTAGCCTATAATACTGTCTGCCATCTTTTTACTGATGTAGCCAGGATCTTACAAGCTTCATACTCCATTTTACTATAAGCCTTAATAGAAATGTAGTAGAGTACAAATAAATAGAATGCAGAATGAAATTCAGTAAGATGAGGTAGTTGTTGTTTGCTTGCCACTGGTACATAATGAACTGAATATAAAAGACAGAACAGTTTTGAGTTGAGAGAATATGTAGATTTTTATCAGGGGATACCTTTTCTCTCCTTTCCTCTGAGTCTCAGAATTAATGGCGAAGGTGGTTAAATGCAGAGGAGCTCATTAATCTGTCTCTGTCTGGAGCGTTTTACAGAGATACCATGCAAATCAATGCCTGTGAGGTAGTTAGCATTGTGCTTATGTAAGCAGCACTACACAGGCACAAAATCTACTGTTCTTTAATTGTACAACGTTTGAACCAATATTTATTTAATTTCATTTAATAATGTCAGTAGGCAGCATGAAACTGCTAGCTTTTTTCTGAAGGAGGTAAGTGAACTGAAAGCTCCCACGAAAAAAAAAAAGCACTATTGTAGACCCTTTTTCTCTGTAAATTTGTCACTTCAGTTGGAACAGAGTTTAAATTCTGAAAAAACATTTATGCACTTTTCCCTTCTATCCTTACGGCTATTAGAAACACACGTGCAGGAAGGTATCTCTTACTGTACCCTTAATGTGATTAAACATTTCCTAGCTTTCCAGTTTTACAAGGCAGAAAACTGCCAGTGCATTTTTCATGGCATCAAATAAATGCTCTACATCTTTAATTAGCAATCTATATCAATGCTGAGGCCAATGCAGACATAAATAAAAGCTATGAATGCTGCTGCACACTCAGTATAAAACAGAGCATAAAGATTAATAAACAAAGGAAATCAAAAAGGTTTCTGTTGAGTGCCACAAACAGACATGCTGAGAACATCAAGTCTTCCTCTGAGGCATTAAGCTCAAAGCATTAAAAATGTGTCAAAAAATGAAAGATTTTTATACTGAACTAAATATTGTTCAGTGATAAAAATAGCTTTCCTCATTCTTGGTTAAACAGAAAAGAAGTACCCTCAGGGTACTAAAGGGCCTTATCAGCAGAGAATAATAGAAAACTGATGGAGGGAAATAATCTCTCTCATCTCAGAGGGGTGACTATAGTTGTTACATTACACTTGTTGCCGTTTATCTATATGCAAGACTCTACAGTATCTTTCAGATTAATTTAGTATCTTAGGAATCTGCCATACCTTTGGGGGAAGTGACTCAATTTGGAGATTTTTAGTGGATGTGAATGAAGGCAGCAGCATTCATTTCAGAACCAGTTGCAATACAAGTTGGAATGATTTGATGCAGTTGCGAGGCTTTTGCAAATACCTGATGACAGCAGTTATATAAATCATCAATGTGATTTTGACTAAAAAAAATTAAAACTTGAATTTCATGTTTGGGGAAGTGAAGGATTGAGAACATTTACAGAATCACAGAGCCATAAGGATTGAAAGAGACCACTAAGATTATCTAGTCCAACCATCAACCTGCCATAACCATTCGTCTGTTTCACCACTGACTAAGGCTCATGGAGCCTACTTCTCTCCTCAGAGATGGTTTCAGTCCCATCACTTCACATTGCTCCGGTTGTATCAGCTCAGGGCAAAGCAGCAGCTCCTAAGAGACTTCACCCACAAGTAGCAAGGCTTTCCTACTCACTGCAGAATTAGGCTCCATTGTGTAAATCTTCTGAACACAGCTGAGTTCATTTTGCAGGTGGCATACACCTGTGATCCAAATTAAGTCCTCTTCATACATCATTTACTGCTCTGGGTTCAGTATCAAATACTACAGTTTGGCTGAAACATGTAAATGGTTTACACCTAAGATTTTCTGAAATTAACTTAGAAATATTAGTCTTCACTCAAAACCTGACTTTCCTAAAATTTAAATAAAATCCATTAATCAGGTGTGAGATCAGTGATGGTGATTTATTATGCTGTAGTGAGACTTTAGGACATCTTTGCCATATATCCTCCAACATGAAAGGTATACAACATTTATAAATGTAATCTCTCCCAGCAGACAAACCTAAATGAATTAGAGATCTAGTCCAACTGCATTGTAATGATTATTAAGGTAGATAATCAGAATAATTATGAGTTTGAGAGTTAGTTTGAGCACACAGAGGTTGAATTTTCTGTCAAGATATTTAGAGAAAGAAGCAACTAACTAAACAGACAATGGAAATGGTTGAATTGCAAAGTGTTTCGCCTAAGGTTTAGCCCTACAGACAAATATAAGAATGATTACCGAAATTTTAATACAGAAAATATATACTGCTATGGCTTGTGAGAAATAATTCCACAACTAAAGGAAGAAAGGCACACAGGGCGTCACTTTAAGATCCAAAACTATCAGTCATAAACAGGCAGGCAAACTATGGTACTTCCATAGTAATAATAAAAGCACTTACCTCTGTTTCAACTACTGAGACTTCTCTTTGCCCAGGACTCATGCATACTTCTCAGGAGAAGATAAATTCACATGTAATGTATCACTGGTTTTCAATTTCACTGTGATGAGCCCTCCAGGTGGATAACATAGTCCATCCTGTGTTTTACAGAAGAGCTAAATTACATTGTGCCCTCCATGTGTTCCAGGAGATATTGATTAGACTGCTTCAGAGTTTGAAGAAGAAAAAAAGAAAATATACTATGAATTTCCTCATCTACATATTTTCTTTTCATCTTCCCATTTTCTGGCAATAATTAGTTTGCAGAAGTCAGCAGGGCTTATTTATTTTCTCGCTTGAAATACCACAGATGCATTTTTAAAATAGACCTCAGGAGATCAGGGGAGTGTATTCTTCATGTAGAAACTTAACCAAGTGTTTGGGAATTCTCACCCCTTATTCTTTTGTTAGCTTAAATAACAGACAATATCTGAATGCCTGTTTGCTTGCAACTTCTACAAACAGAGTTATGTGAAAAAAAAAGGACCACAGAGACACTCTAATATGACAGGGCAAGTTGGATTGAGAAATATTTAAAGCCAGTCCAGAGATTCACCAGCAAAAAACTGCAAATGAAAATTATTACAATGAGTATAAAATTATTATAAAACTGTCACATTTCCAATATTTCATATCACTTCTGACCATAAGCTCTGCAGCTATAAAAGCAGTATCTTTTATTTCTTCAATGTGCACAGATGATGGTTTGCCTTCTTCAGGACTTATCATGTTAAAATGCCTTTAATTATGTCCCAGATAGCTGTTCAGAAGACATTCTTAAATCTCTTCAAGGTCAAAACCTTACTTCTTGCTGATCCTCAGATCATCATTCTATGATTCCTGTTTCACTGACGTAATATCTCTATTATTCTTGGGAATCACTATAGTGCTGTGGAGGCTACAATGGCATAGGATTACATCAACTGTGCCCAAAGGTTCAAATGCTGCTTGTTGATGTCTATTTCTCTTTTATTAATCCTTAGAAGGCAGATGGGTAGAAAACTAGTGTATGTGCTTCATATTTGAAAAAGACAGTAATATTGCTAAGCTACTTTTATTTTTGCTGCACTTGGGTTCATGAATATCAAACATATGGTAAACCGAAGAAGCACCTTACAAACTTATGTTTCTGATGACATATTGTAATGAAAATGAGAAAGAAATGATTGGTTGCCAATCACAACTATAACTAGGCACCTTGAGATCCCCAGTCCATGTGTAATTTGTGTTGAATTTAAACGATTGCTAGCTATATAGCACACAGTAATAGACTCTACTCCCAAACTATTAATTTTAACTTAGACACAAAACCTCAAAGAAGAATCTTCTTCATGGATCACTGCCCTTGTTAACAAGTATCAAATAGGATAAATTGTATATTACAGCACTGTCCACTATCACTGCTACGTTCAAATCTTTCTGTGTTTCTGTAATTGCAGCACTCTTTTCTAACAGAATGATCACATCCACCAGTTAAAGAAAACTGATATCAAATGAAATTTTACATACTAGAAGTATGTGTACTCCTCATATATTCTGGTTTGTGTACAAGCCAAGAATATTAAAGAAGCAAACTTCCAGCAATCCACACCTGAACTTCCCCAATGAACTTCTCATGCAGAATCTAATACACACAAACAAGAGACTCACTATGAACATATTACTGCAAGCATGCTTCAATTCATTAAATGAGACCACAATACAAAGTACTTCTACAAAGGTGAAATATACGGCAGATAAACAAATATCACAGAATCACAGAATATCAGGAATTGGAAGAGACCTTGAAAGATCATCTAGTTCAATCCCCCTGCTGGAGCAGGAACACCTAGATCAGGTCACACAGGAATGCGTCCAGGTGGGTTTTGAATGAATCCAGAGAAGAAGAGCCCAGAACCTCTCTGGGCAGCCTGTTCAGTGTTCCATCACCCTCACCACAAAGATGTTTTTTCTCATATTTATGAGGAACCTCCTGTGTTCCAGCTTGCACATATTGCCCCTTATCCTGTCACTGGATGTCACTGAGAACAGCCTGGCTCCATCCTCATGACACCCTTTACATATGTATAAACATTAATGAGGTCACCCCTCACTCTCCTCTAAAATAAAGATACCGAGCATAACACTGTTATATATAAAGTTAAGGATTATTTTCACCATCAGTCTGAATTCATGCCTACATTCCACTCGTCGAAATAAGAGTCAAGAACCAAACAGTCCTTTTGAAAGAAATTCAAGTTAGAGTAACAGTGAAATCAAAAGCAGCATCCTTCTTTCATGTGTAAGATAGTACTTAAATTAACAAAATTTCAAATCCACACATATCTTCAATTTTTTTTGGTTGTTGTTAAATGACTAAAATGCCCTATTGATGTCTTTCTTGAGTAACAAGCCACTCATGTCTTATTAAATTCATATTATGCAGACAGTAATTCCTAATTAAAAAAAAAAAAAAAATTGCATTTCATTCTTTTGGTTACTTAGAGGATGGTTTTGTTTACCAGTTAAGTAATAGTCCTGCAAATTTTGGTTAGAAACTGGAAGGAAGTAACACTTCATAGCTTTTCTAGTTTTTAGAAAATGGAATCCAACAACTTCCATTCATGGGAACAGAGTTATGCACTTCCATCTCCCCATTGTACTGGGAATCGAGTGCTCTCAATGTCACTTTAAGTGTTACCTTCAAACTATATAGAAAGGGCTTGTTCAAAAATAAAGATATAAGAGTTTGCAAGATGCAATGTCAAACAGAAAGCTATAATGGGTCACACTGGATTTTAAATACAAGAAAGTATATAAATAATAAATAATTAATGAATTGCTATCTGTGGATGAACATACTCATTGATGCCAAGACTTGCAGACTACTCTCTTCTTGACTTGGCTTTGACTTGCTTTGCAGATATCTTGTCATTTGGTGCACACTTAATTTTGAAATAAATGCTTAGGAGTGAGTTAATCACTAGTCCACATTTATTAATGAGTTCTGGAGGCAAATCTACAAATTGAGAAAGCTTTTTTGAAAATCTGACTGTACGCTTTTTACTCATTTTCATTTTGAGTGCACAAGATTGAAAAGATAAGATTTTTATTGGGAGACAGTGTGGTTGATTACTCAAAAGCAAGAAGTCTATTTTAATGAGAATTCCTCCTCTTTTACTTATTTGCAGTAATATTACATAATGAGATTTTAAATGTCTCCTGTGCTATATAGTTCTATAAGATATGATTCCCTTTAAAGCAAAATGTTATTTATAGCATGAAAAGCACAATGATTCTTCACCCAGAACTCTTTCATTACAGAAGCCTAATGAAAAAGCTAGTCCATCAAAGTGAAGAATATTAAACTGGTTTGTTTGTCTAGAAAAAGCATAATCAGCTCTTCCCACTGTTGTTGCATTACCTGTAATTAATACTAATTAAGACTGAGGTACTCAAATATAAAACTACAGGCTTTGGTTTCCTATTTGTCAACTTCTGTTTGATAACAGCAGGTTAAATTCTGATCTGAAGAACATTTAGCCTCAAACTATCATGAAGATTGTTTTGTATCTATGTAATTGCTAAAACTGCTTTGGTCAAAATTCCTGAACACATTTTATTGCTAATTTTGGCAATAAACCTGTTAATTAGTTAATTGTAAGGCATTACTGAATCAAGTAAAAAGGATCCATCTGTTTATAAAATAAGATTTCTTCTGGGCATAACATTTACAAACCACAGCGGTAGACACAGTATCACCTATTTGCTGATAAAATCCCTTGCTCATATTAGAGATAAAAAGTGACTTTAAATGAGATTTGTATTATATGACGCACAGTTAATACTACCAAAGTTGTAACATCATCAGGAGGGCTTGAAAAAGTGGCAAAGAGCTATACCCCCTCTCTTCTCCATGTCACTGAATCAGATCTGGCATAGAGAGATAGCTGCCAGAGATGTGGACATATTAAAGGCATTTAGTTCTTAGAGCAAATTCATGGTATTCCAGTTGGGGAAGATTTTTAAGAACATATCACATCTACCATTGCCATAAGGATTATTTCTGTGGGCAAACTCAGAAGCCAAATGAAGTACCAGGTTTGGGGGAATTTTACTGTAGACTTTAATGGGAGGAGGATCACAGATTTTTCCAGGTGAATGCATAAGCAGCCTAGGAAGCTTACACTGCTGTTACTTTTCCATGGCCAATTAAATAGGCTTCTTTTCTCAGAGCTGTCAATGTAGCAGCTTTCATGAGCACTAAATTCATCCTTTAAGGAGAAAAATATGTTAAAAATGTAATGCCTTTTCTGATCTAAAGATACTGTAAAAAAAAAAAAAAGACGTCTTTTCAATACAGAAAACAAATCTCTTGTATATTTATGTGGATTATAGAATAGTTTCCATACAAAAATATTACATTTCTTTTATCAGAGCAAAGATGATACAATGTTCTTGTCTGAGATTAAAAATATATAAGAACGGAATACTGATAGCACCATACAATATAAAAGAGGATTGGATGATGTACTACGGGTGCTGATAAGAATTATATGGGTACTAGCAGAGAAGTAAAATGACATAAAAAGATAGAGATGGATGGCAATAGGAAATGCATCTATAGAGGTACCATAGGAGTAAACAGAGAACAAGTTTGGATAACTCGGCAGACAGGCATTTAAGGGATAATACTAATTGAATTATGTATTGTAGCCAGATAGAATAGACCAATGTTTCCAAAGGAAACCTGAGGAGTCTTGGCCTGCACTGCTAGCCTACATTTCCCTAGTCTTTCCCCAGGAGTTCAAAATCTGCTAAGAACTCAACAGAATGACTTTAGACCCACTGTCATGAGGTACCTGCTGAGGAGATATTGATTTACTAGAAGTGGTTAGGAACAATTCACAGGAGTAATCGTCAGTTGGAAAAGTACCCTTTTTACAATGTGAAAATTTTAAATGAAGAAACACTAATCTGACTTCAAAGAAAACTGATATGCCTTGTGACACTGCAAAGTGGCTGTGTCCTATGGATGACAGCTGGCAGCTGGCAGAGGTGCATTGTTAAGGGCAGTTTGGGGACAAGGACATGGCCTCGTCTGCTGAAAACATGGGCGGTAGGATGATACAGAGAGGCTCATTTGTAAAATCCTGTCACTGGGAATGTACAGTCAGGAATATACTTCACTGACATTTAAAGCTAGCTTCAGTTCCTACTTCCCTAACAACAGCTTTCAGTTCAGGCCTGGTGAAAACAGCATGTAGCACGATGCCTTGTTGCAACTGCAAGAAATGAAAATTACTGTTTAAAACCAAAAAAGCCAATAAACACCCTAAAAAAACACATGCAAAAAAAACCAAAAACACCCTACATAGCAACCTTTTCTTTTTGTGAGCCATGCAGCATTCATGAGAACAAACTGATTTCAAGTGATTTTAAATGTCGCCTTGGGCTCTTTGATTTGGAAGAGCAATGAGTGGTACTTCTCAAAATGTTGTCTGTGGGCTGAAAAAGCAAATGCTTTCCTAGCAACTTTTCCTCCAAATCCTGTTACACTACTTCATTATTACATTGTTTCTTATAAATATTATTCATTGAAAATCTTTATTTTCAATATGAGCACCATTTAAAATATTTATTTTATAATACACTGGCTGTACAACTATACATAATATACTGGCTGTAGAACAAGTTAGTGATATTTTAGAACAGGTGGAGAAGACACCATCCTTGACAGGACTAACAATACCAATTGTAAAACTGGTACCAAAGTAAAAAGAATGGGATTACAAAAGAAAATCCACCAATGAGAGCTTTAGCCTATTCAGAACAGTACAAATATAACAGACTGAATGAATCAGGTCAATAAATTTCTGTCATTGCAGAGTACCCATACAAGGTCTCACGCACCAGCTAAACTTAAATGAGGTCCTTGTACAGACCCTGTGAACAGGAGTGAATTCTACCCTCAATAGTTGAAAAACTACCTTTTTATTCTGATTGCATCAGAAAATTCATTTGTTCCATGCTCCAGCAAAAAAGCAACTGGTTCAGTCACCAACACAATATTTTAAATAACACTTTATACTACATTTACAAATAATCTGGTATCAGGCTAATTTAGAGGGTTTTTAATGTTCCACAGTAAAATCTGTTTAATAAAAATACTAACACGTGCAGTGTATCAACTGATACAAGTAAGAATTATATAATGAAATAAGACCTTGCCAATAACACTGCTGAGGCCCATAAACATATACTAGTACAAAAGAAAATGAAGAAAAATGTCAGGAAAATTACTGAAACCAAAAAAGTAGCGCTTTAGTAAAAGAATAAGGAACTGGAAAGGATACTGAACAATTATGGAAAACGTAGCATGTTCTGGGCTCTTCTGGGTAGGAATTGAAGCAAAATGGCTAATTCTAGATAATTTAAAAAAAAAAAAGTTCCTGTTCCTCACCTGTTGTAAATTATTATTTGTCTTTTGTCATGGAGTTGTAAAAATTTACAGCCCATGGCCTAGCTGTCATAAGCAAGGACTAAAGATAGGCACTGTTGCCATTTCTTTAGTGTTGAAAAACCATAACCAGTGAAGATCAGCCATGGGGGGTGCCAGTGTCCTCTCTTAGCTTACATTGCTCCCATGGGTGACAATCAATCTGTTTTGCAAGAAGTCCATGAGACCCCATGAGGCAAAAGATTGCCTCCGTGGATGGGCCAGAGCACACATCAGCCACATTTCTCTCCAAAGGGAGAGCAGAGCAGAGAGTTTGAAAAGTACTTTTAAAGAGTGCTGAGTACTTCATCCATGGCAAAACTTCTAAGGCTCCATTGGCTTAAATATTGTCCCACAGAAGGTCTGTATACTCCAGCCTCCTGCAGAAGGGTTGGTTTCACTCAATATGCATATCGCATCCTCCTAATTATCCATCTCTTTGTATTAATGATGAAATAATACAATCTTCTATTTTCTCTAATTAAGTTTATTACGGAGACATTTTTATGTGCCTATTTTTGAAAAATGAAATTTCATTAAAAGTCAGTGTATCTGATTTTATTAATTCTATTACATTACAACATGAAACGTTTCATCAGGAAAAAAAAAGACTGAATCAAAACCAACCCTATACTTTGATAATACAGATAAAAAAAATCTACTGCTTTCACTTTTCAATCTCATTTTAAACAGTGCAAAACTTTCCTTGTGTGAAGTTTTTAAATCAATAGAGAATAACTTATCACATTCTCCTAAAGAAATGTATTTTGTCTAATTTTCTGGGGATTTTTCCTCCCGAAAGCACTATGAAAGGCCAGTGTACCTCACTAAGCCATTTTTTCTTCTTCTTGTAATTACGAAATACTAGATAAATAAATTGATATCAGCTACCTTTGGGAAAACCAGGTTGGACTAAAAGACCTTTTAATAATTGGAATGGCAGTGCACTTTGCATGCTGTCAGTGCTCAGTGACAATTGCCACAAGACAATTGATATGCAACGACATTTTCTTTGTCACTGCTGGACAGTAGAGACTTTAGAGCCAATGATTTTCTGCCATCATCTTAAAGTGATAGGGGCCTATGAATGGTTTTAGCAAGATAAAGGATCCCTTGATATCCCATAGAGGAACTGAAATGCTTTGCTACTCTCCTGACTTGTTCCGCAGCTGTGACTCCAAGCACACACAGCTGAATGGTTTTGCTGAGGTTAGGAGTCTTCTTTTTCCTGTGAAGCTACTCCTCGGCATCAGGAGTGCCCTGCTTGCATAAAGGATAGATCATGTGGGGTGGTAAACAGCAGCAGAAATACTGGGCCTCATTTGTTGCTGCCAGGGGTAGAGGGGTGCCTATTTTACAGATTTAGAAGAAGAAGCCATAACCCATTTGGACAGACATAGCAGAATATATAGACTGTGTCAGGAGAGTGAAAATTTCACTTGTAAAACACACAGTGGAATTACTTGTAGCACATACCTAATTGACTCAAATTGCTTATTTTGTTTTTCTGTAAACCACAAATTTATGTCACATAATTTCATCTGCTTTCCTTGAGCAGCAGTTTGTCATAATAGAAGGATGTGAGTCCCTGAAATTCCTCATACAAAAACTTTCTCCAGACTTCTTTTTCTTGCTGGCATGACTGAGATAGAGTTTTAAAGATTTAGGAAGGATAAAGGACTGTTTCTGATAATGCTTGATCCTGCCTATTCCTTCACTTCATACCATTAATCATAGCAGGTGGAGTTTGTAGACAACATTTTTAGCTCAAGTCACCCCCAGTAGCCATCTCTTTTGCAAGTAACTCAGAAGTATGCTGTGGTTGGACAGACTGTCTGGCATTAGAAGCAGTCTGTTCAGGAGCATCTCACTCCATGTCTCTTGCATTTGTACACATACAGTGAATACACGGACAGCAAATTAATCATTTACTTGAATTCAATGCTTCCTATGAACTAAAGATTCATTGCAAGTAAGGCCAGGAGTGTCTGGCTTTACTTGCACAGTACTCTGATGCAGATAAAGCATTCACTGGATGCACTGTTTTGCAAATGGGACAGTAAACAATGGGGACCGTTCAAAGACATGCTTCCCTTAGGGCTGAAGCAAGGTTATACAGCCTGCCATGCTGAAAAGTCCAGAGCTGTACCTAACATTTCTCAGTGAGACTGGGATCAGGGCAGTAGGCCTATCTCATCCCTGAGCTGACCTTTGAAAGAAAGCAACTCGTTTTGGCAACTCTCTCCCAACCCTCCAAACTGCATAGCAATAAGGAAAAATACGGGCAAGAGACTAGGAACGTGCCAAAATGAAATGTAAGTCTGGCTGATTTTGCCAGGTGGCAATTTTCAGCACAAACTGACAAATAAATGAAAATGGGACCAAAAAAAAAAAAAAAATCCCAATATAAACATTCATGAAGATTTTCCTTTTCCCTGCCAGATCCAATGAAGGTGCTGTGTCAGTGATGGCAGTCACACCCGCAGTACTTGGCAAAACATCAAGCATCTCAGGCACAGTCCTTCTTGGAGGAGATGCAAAAGGATGTTTCTATCTGTTTGCCATCAAAAATTCATTTCAGCAAGTAATCAACAAGTAAAAACAAACAAAAATCTCCCTTCCAAACAATGCAAATCCAGGATAATGGATAGGACGTTTGACTAGAAGAATAATTAAGCCTATCAGTACCTGACCTTGCAGGTCCTTCAGAGATTTCACTACTTACATGATCTTCACAGCCAGCTTCAATGCTGTAAACATTGCCTTTTGTGAAAATCAACACTGAAACACATTTAAGACTCTTCATTCCAACTAGCTCTTCTCTATGCTGGTCAGGTGATAACTCTGCAAAGACAAAGAAATGCAAGGAGACAGTCAGATATGGCACAGCATGCAGGAAGCTTATGGTTCCACAACCCAAACTGAAGGCATATGTACAAAGTAACTATCCTCTGCCTAATGTTTACTGGTTGGTTGCTCTCATTTTGTTCCAGAATGGAACAAAATCCTTCCCCTCTAGAGGATAAACAGGGGCTGTGAAATTGCTCTTAAAACGCAGCCTTGATGTGAGCAAGTACATACCTCTCACTATGCTTCTAGGAACCCAAGCAATGTAGACACCTTCAACTGTCTCCAATTCCAAGGTTATCCTTTCAATCGTAATGCACCACTGAAGCACAGGCTCTGCTGAACTGTGTAAGCTCTGAAATGCAAGCATCCAAGGACCCGTCTCACTTGGGGCATACAGTTATTAATACACTTGAAATTGGGCACAGTATAAATCAAGCTCCAAGTCCCTGACCCTCTGGCTGAAGACCAGACTGCATCTTTTTGCTTTCTCTACTATTACTTTCTCCTTACTGTTTAAGAATATGATAAAACCCAGAAACGCTTCTAAGGATAATCACTTGCATAAAAACATGTCACTGAGATGATCTAGAGAATCCAAGATATCAAAAATAACAGAGGATCTGTGGAAGAGCTGAACCTTCCTAGAATGACAGGTAGGATACCTCAGTATTTAAAGTACAGCAGAGTGTCTGTATTCATACATCCCTCACCTACATCTTTCAGTGGGATGAGTAGAATTAAAACATATGCAACAAATTCTGGTCATGTTGCTTGACAAATCACTGCTAACAATATCCAAATATTGCTATGGTATGAATTATTACTCACTCGTTTCAGTTCTTGGAATTTCTCAGATAATCTGGTGAAAGACAGTTGAAGAAGTGGCTTTTGGATTCTAGGTGCAATGAGAGTTGCTTATGAGTCAATTTGATTTTTTGTGTGTGTGTGTCTGTGTGTGAAGGAATTCTGATTTAAAAAACCTTACACTATTATTTACAACAATAAAAACAAGATAAAATGACTGCTGTTCTAAAGGCTAATAATGCTACAGGGATTACAAACTGCAGTTTCAATAGAGTTGCCTTCATTTGCCTGCTTGAGAAGTGGCCTTTTTACACTATGAAGAAGCTAACAATTTCTTAATATCAGTACTGAAAGAATTGCTCTTCCATTATAACCCCATTTTACGTTTAAGGCACAAAGCAGAGTCTCTGTTTCATTATTGCTTAATTCCAGAACAAATGTTATCCTCAGCCTTTCAGAGAATTATAAACTGTGTCTTTATTTACTTGCATGGCACAATTTTCACACATTTGACAGACCATTGCTCATGTTCCTTATTGTCATGGTATTAGTGAAATGTAGCATAAGCTTTAAATTTCCAACTGCTGTCCAATCAATGAGAAGATCACACCACCCGAGTAAAACTATGATATGTGACATTATCTGTTCAACTGTTCTATTCCTTGGAACTTGAGAATACTGTCACAATGAAAATGAACACCATTTGTACTGACAGATTCTTCCTCTATTCAAGACTTTTAATGAATGTATTTCAGAATGAGGTATCAGATTAAATAACTTTCATGTCATATTAAAACAGAGACATTAACATTATTTGGAGCAGCAAAGTTCCAAGTAAATTACACTGAACTTACATATGCAATGCATTCAGCAAGAATAGGGTTTTCAAACATCATAAATTTGTTGGATGTCAGCTTGCCATAGAATCAATATGTAGACCTTA
The DNA here is from genome assembly GCF_019238085.1 of Lagopus leucura. Classification (NCBI taxonomy): domain Eukaryota; kingdom Metazoa; phylum Chordata; class Aves; order Galliformes; family Phasianidae; genus Lagopus; species Lagopus leucura. The sequence goes on from NW_024962264.1 coordinate 53,687,550, forward strand.
TTCTCCATATTTTCATGACAAGAACAAGGTGAGCTCTGGTATAGTTTTCTAATGCATCAAATTAGTATCCAAAGCAGAATTCACTACTAATGCTGGAATTCACTAAAGATAACTCAGTAAAAGACTAGTGTATTTTTGATTGCCAAACAAGGCTATTATTATGCATTCTTGACGTAAGACATTCTATAGAGATATTTTTTTCTTGTGGCTATTCCCTTTTAATTCGTGCATTGCATTTAATAGTAGCTTTTTTATAGACTCACATCATTCATGAAAGAATGGCTCATGGTTTAGTTCTCGTTAGACATACAAAAACCTATTCGGCATGGTACAGTTCCCATACACACAGCAGACTTGTGTGGAATTTTTTTAAAATGGATACATATTTTGTTGAGTAAGCTACTAGGTGCAGGAAGGCTTTCAGAATCTTCAGGTAAGTGTCTCTGTCTTTCAGGAAAGACAGTCCTAACAGGGTTAAATGAAATGTATGGACTTTTAGGTAAAGTCAACACCGGAAATTATGATTAGAGAATGGTGTATCAAAACTTATGCAATTGGAGAGTGCTTCAGCAGCCTGTTGTACTTTAAGAAAGGAAATTGCAAGAAAGATGTAATTCTAAGAACTCCAGTCTCACTGTATAGGGCAAGCAAATCAATTCACAGTGCATTAAGGCAATAAGAAATATACACTGTAATAAGACATTTACAAGAAAACTGGAAATATAATGTAGCATTCCCACCACAAACCCATTTATTATTGGTGTGAGGTTAAAAAAAAAAAGTTTCCAGTTATGTTTGACACTAGCTTAATCACAGAATCACAGAAAGGCCAGGATTGGAAGGGACCTGAAGGACCATGAATCTCCAAACCCCTGCCACATGCAGGGCCACCAACCTTTCCATTTAATACTAGACCCTAGGCTTCTGCAAAATTCTCCTACAGTAAAGGCTGGACTTTCATTTGCAAACAAAAAAATGCTCTCTTTCTTTATCAGCTTCCTTCCATAGGTCTGCAGATGATGAGTAAATCTCTACTCAGCTACTCTGAGTGGCCGCCATACTTTCCGAACCAAAAAAGCATGTAACCATTTTGGGATCATTGTTTTCAGTGGCACAGTCTACAGTGATGAGAACAACTCTCACATACTGGCCCAGAAGTAGTAGATGTGTGCAAAAATTAAAACTGAGTGCATATCAAAATGTCAGTGATCAGAAAACTAATCATATCCTTAACTGCAGCACAATCTTTCCTTAACACTGCAGCGCTTCTTGAGAGCCCCTCAGAAATTAATCTCTAAGCCTAACATGAGGGAGTATTTCTATGACATTATTTTTAAAGAAAAAGCAAAAAGAGGTTCAGCATTACAAATGATCACCTCTCTCTCATTTTATCCACTTGAAAAACAAAAAGTTGGTACTCTTGCATTAGGTGAAGATCACAGAATCACAAAATTGTAGGGGTTGGAAGGGACCTCTAGAAATCATCGAGACCAACCCCCCTGCCAAAGCAGGTTCCCTACACCAGGTAGCACAGGTAGGCATCCAGGCGAGTCTTGAATATCTCCAGAGAAGGAGACTCCACAACCCCCCTGGGCAGCCTGTCCCACTGCACTGTCACCCTCACCATAAAGAATCACATAATCACAGAGTCACAGAACTATAGGGGCTGGAAGGGACCTCCAGAGATCATCGAATCCAACCCCCCTGCCAAAGCAGGCTCCCTACACCAGGTAGCACAGGTAGGCATCCAGGCAGGTCTTGAACATCTCCAGAGAAGGAGACTCAAAAGAAGTTTTAAAAAAAAGTTCTTTAAAAAGTTTTAAAGAAGTTCTTACGCACATTTGTGTGGAACTTTCTATGCTGCAGCTTATGTCCATTTCCCCTTGTCCTGTCTCCACGGACCACTGAAAAGAGACTGGCCTCACCACTATGGCCCCCACACCTCAGATATTTATAAACATGGATTAGATCCCCTCTCAGTCGTCTTTTCTCAAGGCTGAACAGACCCAGTTCACTCAGCCTTTCCTCATAGGGGAGATGCTCCAGGCCCTTTACCATCTTCGTGGCCCTCTGCTGGACTCTTTCCAAGAGATCCCTGTCTTTTTTGTACTGGGGAGTCCAGAACTGGACGCAGTACTGCAGATGAGGCCTTACCAGGGCAAAGTAGAGGGGGAGGATCACCTCCCTCGACCTGCCGGCCACACTTTTTAATGCATCCCAGTAAGCCATTGGCCCTCTTGGCCACAAGGGCACACTGCTGGCTCATGGCCAATCTGTCGTTCACCAGGACGCCCAGGTCCCTCTCTGCAGATCTCCTCTCCAGCAGGTCATCCCCCAACCTGTACTGGTGCATGCAATTATTCCTCCCCACATGCAAGACTCTACACTTGCTTTTGTTAAACCTCATCCGGTTTCTTACTGCCCAGCTCTCCAGCCTGTCCAGGTCTTGCTAAATGGCAGCACAGCCTTCAGGTGTGTCAGCCAATCCTCCCAACTTCATATCATCAGCAAACTTGCTGAGGGTGGCCACTATCCCCTCATCAAGGTCATTGATGAAGATGTTGAACAAGACTGGACCCAGCACAGACCCCTGGGGGACACCACTGGTTACAGGTCTTCAGCCAGACTCTGCACCGCCAATGACTACCCTTTGCGCTCTGCCAGCCAGCCAGTTCTCAACCCACCTCACTGTCCACTCATCTATCCCACACTTCCTCAGCTTTGTTATAAGGATGTTGTGGGAAACAGTATCAAATGCCTTTCTAAAATCAAGGTAGACTACATCTACCGCTCTCCTCCCATCCACCCAGCATCTGACAACATCATAGAAGGCCACCAGGTTGGTTGAGCATGACCTCCCCCTTGTGAATCCATGCTGACTATTCCAGATAACTTCCTTTTCTCCCAATTGTCTGGAGATGGCATCCAGCACAAGCTGTTCCATCACCTTTCCAGGAACAGAGGTGAGGCTGACAGGCCTATAATTACCCGGATCTTCCTTCTTGCACTTTTTGAAGACTGGAGCGACATTGGCTATCCTCCAGTCTTCAGGGACCTCCCCCATTATCCAAGACCTCTCAAAGATGATGGAGAGCAGTTCAGCAATGACCTCTCCCAGCTCCCTCAGCACATGTGGATGCACCCCATCAGGTCCCATGGATTTGTGGACCTTAGTGCTGCCTAGGTGCTCGCGGACCACCTCTTCCCTGACTAAAGGGAAGTTTCCCATTCCCAGAGATAAGAAACAGAGGTAGGTCTTGATTACACCTACAAATAGGTAAACATTTTATTTATTTGTATAGTGGGAAAATAAAACAGATTTTAACTAACTCTCTTCACAAACACAGTGAATTAGAAATAATTTATCAGATTAACAAGCCCTTTAAGAAAAAATATTAAAACTTTGTCATGATTACTCCAATTCAAAATGCTACTGTACCTCAAACTCAATTTCTACACTTTGTAATTAAATAATAGTGGCAGAGCATTATGATCAACTAACAGAGGAGAATACAGACTTTCTTGTTTCCATGTTTGCATTATTCTATTGCATTGAGAGAGTAATAAGCAAATGATAACCTTTAAGATAGCTCTTAATAATTACTGAGTTAGAGAGCTGCACAGAGAAACTGGCACATATCATAAGTAACATGCACTTTTTGTATAGTCTTTGGGAGCCTGATGTTTCCAACTCTGTTTTTAGACTTCATATGCAATTACCCAGCAATAGAGAGCATCCATTTACAAACTTGTATAGTTCATCAACATTAAATTGTACTAATCTGATTTTTTGACAGGGTCAAAAAAACAAATTGTGTACACCTAAAGCAGTATTACGTGACAGGAAAGCTTTCCCTCCTCCCTCCCCCTCTTCCTCCCCTTCTTTTTGGCCAAAAAAGATAATGCAATAATGCAAATAAGTGAAGTTAAAATGCCATGGCATAAATTATTTAAAAGAAAAGAAAAACAAAAACAATCAACCAACTTTTCAGGAGATTTTATATCTTTTGTATCATGTTCACAGAAAGTCACATCCCCATAGAGGAAAGGAAATTGAAACATTTTAAGGCTACATCCCCTTTTCAGGGACCAGCAGGATGTGTTTTTACAGATATAAAATTCATTGTCTTAAAGGATCTACTAAAAATGCCATGTACGATGATATCTTTGTTTTCAGTATTTGAACAAAAATCCTGAAGTTTAAAGTATTGTTTTTATTCTCTCTCTTTAATGCTTTTCTCTGAAGTTTATTGTACTTCAGTCTCTGTATTATAAACCACTGAGAATGATTCTATACTAAGGAACGGTGATCACTACTGGATATGGTACTCCAGGTGAAATATATAACCAGTAATTAGGTACTATTAATTCTATTTAGTGCGATTTATAATGTGTTTCTCCAGGAATTAAATACGGCATTTATTTGACATGTGTACCACAGTTAGGGATTCGACAGCAGGTTAGGAGAGATTGCTGTGATAATTCCTTGTTGGCCACCACATTGGAGATTTTTTATTTTTTAAAAAGTATTAACTGTGCATAACCTACTGGCCCATTTATATATATAAATATTAATAACTGAAACTTTTGACCTTGACGAACGCTGATCACTAGTACTTGAGCTATCTTGAATCACTTCATTTGTGATATTCTCATTAGATAGTCAAATTAGCTCTAAAATATACCTTCTAATTGCCTCTAAAAAAATCCTGGTCCTTTGATGAGTTGATGTATTGTTTTGACACATGTAGCTGAGTTTTTTGTATGAAAGCTTTTTCATCTGAGAAAACTTTTCCAAAATGAAATTTTCTGAGAAGAAAATTGATTTTCAGTTTGTTTGGGTTTTTTTTTGTTTTTCACTTTAAATAGGATTTTCCTAACTTACAGTAGCAGATCTCATTTCTATCTCGTTTTTCATTTCTACTTAACATCCTTGTCTTTCCCATCCTTCACTTTTTACTATTACTCAGTTAAAAGATGTAAAGTAGTAAGAAACCTGACAACAGAACTCTCAAATTCAAATTATCATGAATTAGCTAGTATACAGTTACTTATAATCTGCAGTAATTTTTTTGGACACAAGAAAGAATGAGGTTAATAAGAGGGCTTGAAACAAATGACAAAATGGAAAACATGGAAGCCAGGGCAATGTTGTCAGCTAGCATTATGATATTTGCTACTAAGATAATATTCTGTAGTAATAGGAGCAAGGTCCTCCATGCATGCAAGTATACTTTCCACTCCACTCAAAATCTAGAATGAAGGCTTCAGTTCAATGAAATACTCAAGCATGGAGCCAAAAGTTGTCTTCAGCAAGTGGAAATGAAGGCCTAACATTGTGCAACAGCTGAGCTTAATTTCAGGGGACTTCAAAGACTACAACCAAAACTAACCTTGTTTGAGCAGACTCTTTCTTCACAACTCCAGACCGAATTCAGGAGACCAAAACAATGCTAAACAATTAACTTTAATAGATCACTCACGTTTTGTTGTAAAACAGTGCAGCATCAGCAAACTGGTTGGAAGAAAAACAAAAAAAGAAAAACAACCTCAAAAATCTTAATGGTCTGCATGTAAATACATAACTCTGCAATAGGTAATGTTTTTAAGCCCTTTCAAGATGAGGAAGAACATAAATCCAAGTGTCCTGCATCCCAGATTATTGCTCTAGTATGGGCCAATTAAATAATTGAAGAAGTCCTGAGGGTATTTGTTTCTTTTAAGCAGACTACAGATGTACCCTGGGAAACTTATCAGCCTGTGGCTCCTTGTTAACTCAAGCAGCTGTGTGAGGTGGTATATAGAATACCTAGCCTTAGGATCTCTATCAGCTTGCTACAGATAGATTTCTTCTATGCTTGTTGGTCTTTTTTGTGTTCTGTTTCCATGTCTGTAAACCTGCCTCAGTTATGGTCTTGAACTTAAGGATGGAGGAACAGAAGCCCTGTCTTAGAGCTAATCCTTTAAAATGGGCACTATTTCTTGAATTGTGGTCTACAGAGGAACATCAATTACAGTTTTAGGAGAAGTTTCTGCTCATGGCACTTTAATCACAAACTGAGAATTAACTAATCACTTTAAAGTCAAACAACTTCTAAAATTACTATCTATAAACAGATGCACTGTGAAAGCTGTTTTGTTTTTAAAGTGATTTTGGGGATGTTAATTTGTGTGATCAATTAGTAGAGAGCATGAGGAATACATGTGGCTCTATGCAAACATTTAAATTTTTTATTTAAACAGAACAGAAATGAAACATACCCTCTTTAATACTCAGATGACCTTCCAGACTTCCATTTACAATATCTATGGATTTTTAAATATAATTAACAACTTCCATTTCAGTATTTAAGAGCTTCAAGTTCTGTTTCTTTGACAGTCAAAAGCTAATCAATCTTGTTCTCAAATGCTAATACAAGCAATTAAAAATAACATTAATTGAAATACTGCAGGGACTGTTAGTTTTTTTTTTTTTTTAACCTCATGGCAACACTAATTTACAGTACTAATTAGTGAATTGCCCTTTGTATTATAAATCTTTAGAAGGGAGAACTGGCCTTTAAAGCCCAACAGAGTGATGCAGATGGTCACTTCAGTAAGCTTTCATGCTAACTATCAGGATATTCGGTTCACCATGCACACCGAATATGATGGATTATATTGTTTACAATGAAGAATATTAATTTCTGCATAGAAAAATGCACTGCCCATTTGTCCTGTTGTAAAATATGCAAATATCCTTTATAGGATAGATGATATTCTGCCCAGTTGTCCTAATTAGAAGAATATAACTTCCTCATGCAAAACACAGGAGGGAAAAGTAAACCGACAATATGTTATAAACTTGGATAAGACAACCTGAGGAACAGATAAAAATATACAATACATAAATATACTTAACTATATTTGATAATTGTTTGCTGTGAAATAAAAAATGATTAAAAAGTAAAACAAACAGCTAAAAAGCAGTTTAAAACAGTATAACTGTTTAACCACTTTTTTTTCCACAAAATCATAAAATCTACTTTAACATAGCAGTGTGCCATTTTTACTCTCAATGCCAAGACTTTAAGTGTAGTTTATTGGCAGAAGGTTATCACAGTCTAAAGGTGACTTTGATTTAAAAGTAAAGCTGGGAATCTTTAGTGATCACAATGAAGTCTGCACAAAATAAATTCTGATTTATCTTTGATGTAACATTATAGCACTATCCTATATGTAAACATGAAATTATACTTAGCTCTTTCTATAGCCTTGAAGGCTAATTTTTTTCATGCTGCATTACCATTGTGGGCTTTTGGAAATCTTATATGCATTTGTAGATTTTAAATAACAGGGAAGTGGAAATATATCACATTGCATTTTTTAGGGAAGTCATCACTAGATGAGAGGTGAAATGAAGGTAAATGAGTACAGTAAGGTGTCATCAACTTAGTACACATACACATCCTGAGGGACTTGTGTATGATGTACAGAGGTCGTTGCTGAAGCTCTAACCTGCCAGAAATGCAAATATTCCCTTAAAATGGAATATCACATCTGGTACTAAATTGCTACCAAAAGTATGCTTTCTACCAGTGATGTCATCCCTCACAAACAGAAAAACATACGTATGGACAGACCCTAATTTAAACACTTAAGGCTCTGGATATGAAACTACTAACTACTAGCTGTTGAATAAGGATATGAAAATAGGCATTTACTATAATCTCACTCTTCAGGCAGTGAAAGTAGGATATTCAAAACCGATAAGGTAATGATTAGTTACTACTAAATGCTGATACAGATAACTTTTATTTAAAATGTTTCTTTCCTATTCCTGAAAGAAGAATATTTCTTAGGATTCTCTCCTACCACAGCTTTTTTTCAGAGAAACTTGTGTGTAAATAACCACAGTGATAATCTGATGCTGGCTGCAAGTTTATGACCTGGTTCTTTGGCTGAAGCTGAAATACCCAGAGAATAATTTATTGGAACTTCTCTGAAGTGCAGGATGAGGGTGGCCTTAAGGGATCAATATAGCCACACATTAGTGATACCAGGTATATCCACATTAACAGGGATTGTGCTTTTACCACACACTCACAGCCCCCACTATGCAGCAGCACTGCCATTGCCAGTATGGACTGCATAGCCCTCTGCAGGTCTCCTTGGAAATGATGCACTAGGAAGTGTGGGGGTAAGAAAAGGAGAAGAAAAGAAGAAAAGTAAGGGAAAAAAGAGCAAATTTTACAATGAGACAAAGAAAACATGGTTTTGGAGTCTAATCTTGATCTTAGCACCACTCTGAAGTAATTATGAAGAAACCTCGATCTGTAGGTGGTGAAATCATCTCTGCCATCAGTTGTATCAAAGGTCAGAGGCTAATATTATGACAAGAGGCTGGTCAAATATTGAAATATTATTGCAGCTTGTAGCTCATTTCATTCCTGGATTCTGAGATTCCAAACTGCATAGAGGTGACACGGGCCAGCTACAAGAAAAGAAGGAGCAATTGTACAATTAACTATCAGCGTAAGATCTGAAAGTAAAGCACTTATTTTTCATCCAGCTCCTTCCTCATCTGCAAAATGTGGGACAGTTAGCACTGTAAGTTTTAGAAAGATACTTTAATGTTGAAGCATGGAAAATTCTTCTCAAAGAAAAAACAAAATATTACTACCTTTTCCTTCTAAATGCTAGAAGGAGAAAAATAAAGTCGATTCAAGGAGAGTACCTTGATGTAACACTGGAAAGTGTCCTTTATAAGAAAAGGAGGGAACAAAGCCAACAACTGTACTTGCTTATGCATTAAGTCTTCTGGTCTTTTGTGAACAGCTGTGGATTTTAAGCATTGTGTTTAAGGGTAAAACAACTTGTTTTTAATCTAAACATCAGAGCTGTGTGTTTGTTGGTGGTGGTGTTTTTTTTTTTCCCTAAGAATTTATAATTTTTTCACATTATTTTTTCTGTTGTAAATCGTTTAAAAAAGCTAAAAAAACCTTTTTTTTTCTCTCTTGCCAGAAGAAGACAGCTGCTTAGCTGGTGCAATGAACCTCTTACTCTGAGAGTATGCTGAAGCAAGAGGACACTCATGAAACATTTAAAACAGTGTTAATATAATTTACAGGGATGGAACAGCAACATTTTATGCATTGCCTAACAAGCCATAATGAAGAGGTGATGTACTGATTTAAGAAGAATTAAACTCAGTGGCAATGGTAGCTAGTATCATGACATACTGATTCACCTTGAGCCTTGCTTGTAGCTGAAAGAAATGAGCAAAAAAAGAACATCAATATTTCACCTTCTTTTTGTTAACTTACATTGTTCACTTGTCAACATTTTCTGTGTAATCGCCTTTTCTTTTGCAGTCATTTCACTTTGCATGACTGCAGCCTTCACAACAAGGTAAAGAAGAGCATTTGAAAATAAAAGATTGTGACCCTAAAATGACAAAAAACAAGCAAGAAAATTCACAGGCTGTGAAAGTGGCAGCTAAGTTATTGCTTAAGACCGTCTCAATTTCAGGTTGGCAGCATCCCTCTAACATGCAGTTTAAACTGCAGTTGTCAATTCTGTAAGTAATCTCCTCTGTTCACAACATCAGATATTCCTGTTTCAATTTATTTACTATACAAAATCACTGGGTCAGTAGGTTGCTTTCCAATTCCAAATGCTAGTCTTTGCTTTATTATATAAAATTTCATGAGAAGGAAAGTTACTGGTACCAGAAAACATTCCTATTTCTGTTGTTTAGCTGATCTTGTTATTGTTAGTTTGTTTCTATGTCTTTTGCATAATCTTTTGCTGACATATAAGGAATGTCTGAGTCTTCAGGGTTGATGTGGAATAGTCCAAATCAACTCTTCCATTGGCACACGCATTCAAAGTAATCAGAAGGATCACAGAAAACATACGGTGAGCTGGACAGTATCAACAGAAATGTCTGGAACTAAAATAAAACACAGCTGCAAATGTGGAGTGTCTATAGGTTCAGGTTTTTAAACTCTACTTTTAAATGAGTCAATGTCCCAAATGCGTCTCTTCTATGAATAAATTGTCCTTTTGTGAATGCAATCCAAGGGATTTATCTTTTCCTGCTGTTCATAAAGACAGCTTGGAAGCAGGGTTGGCAGACCTGAACACAACATTGTTTTCCTAATGGAGGTTGTTTAACTCCCTGCCCCTACATGTACACATGCTGAAGTTTATAGTGGGTTGAAGGACTATAGTAGGGCAGCAAACTTCCATTCCTTTCCTTTACAAAAGCAGGGGTTGTTCTGGGAAGATACCAAAACCAGTATATAGAGCATTCTTCTACTTCTAATGCAAACTAGTGAATACAAGACATCTCTTCCCGTTTACAAAGATTTTTAAGGGTTGGTTTGGGAGCCCAATGTGGGAGATGCTTTAATGTTGTGAAATTCAGGTTGAGTAAAGCACACAATTTCATTTTTTTTTTAATTGTTTGTTTTTTGTCTTTTTTTTTTTTTTTTTTTTTTAATTTTGTAATGCTACCTTTTGCAAATTCCACAGCAGCTTTTATGTGATCCTGCCTGCAGTGCACTGTATGTAAGCTAGAGACAAGGTTGCACACCAGTTCCTAGTTACACTCTGCAGCATAGTAGAGAAGCAGTAGATATGATTTAGCCTTTATACAACCTCTTACTATGAAATGCCTGTTTAGGTAATGCATGAAGTTACTGCTTGAATTCTCTTCTCTGCTTACACATGTTTTGGTGCAGATAACAAAGGCAGGGTTTAAAGAGCTTCCAGCCACCCTTTACCTCTTTGTTCTTTCATTAATATCAGACTATGTGATATTAATTGGTGAGACATCTCCCTGTCTTTATCTAAACCCTTGAGCACTTTAGTTTCACTGTATCATCTGCTCCCCTTACTTTGAGGAAGGGGAGTGAGAAAGTGGTTGCAGTGGAGTTCAGCTGTCTGTCAGGGTGAAGTCACCATAGTTTGTTCAAGTAAATATGAATAGCCATGAGACAAGGCTTGCAAAAGAAGCTGAATACCAATTGCCTAGGCAGCTGTTTGGAGATTTTCTTTGAAAAAAAGAATCATGAGAAATTACATGAAAATTTGCAATGTTCGTATAACTTGATAATGGAAATCAGACAAAAATTAAGTGAAGAGAACCTGGATTCCTTTGACTGTTTTAACAAAGAAAATAAAGCAAGACTAATCTGTTTCTTTCTTTCATACTCCTAGAAACATACATGTCACTTTTTATACATAAGCATAATATTTAAACAAAATGAAATACAGAAAATTGATCTCTCGAGAATAGATGACATTGCTACTGTAAGGCAAAATAAAATGATCTTTAGAAACACCAATCGGTTCACAGCTGGTAAAATTATATGGCTTTGATAGTGGAAATATGGCTTTGATTTTGTGATAGGAAAACACTGCCTGGGTTAAAACCACAAAAATAAGAAGTTAGAAAATAAGCTATTGAAGAGCCTACAATACATGCCTATCTGTATCCAATAGACTAAATAGGGAAAGAAGTAACATCCTGTGGCTTGTCTATTTGATTTATGAAGTCCCTAAATCTTGGGGAGAAAAAAAGCTTTTGCGTAACAAACCTTCTCAAAAAGTGTTGCATGCAAAGATAACTGAGACCGAGAACGATGTCTGTTAGTCCAATGAAGCTGGAACAGATGTGATAAGCACTGCTCTTGTCTTGTTTCTACTGCTTTTGACTTAAAACTATTAAAAGGGAGGGGCGAAAGCAAATCTAATTCAAAGATGAGACAAAAAATAATATCTTCAGTGAACTTTTGATACACTGCTGCCTTAATAATAAGATGGTCTCCAAATACAGTGAATTTCATGCTGATACTTTGATTAGAAAAACACATTAGGAGCTCATTATTTTTAAGCCCTAAGCATGATTTTCTAACACTGCTAGTGAAATTGCATGCCAGCTTTTTTTTTTTTCATAGGTTGCTTTTTTTTTTTTTCATAGGTTAGTTGAAGGGTTTTTTTTTCCTTCAGAAAGAGTAACCATTAAATCATAGAATCATAGAATCATAGAATCATAGAATCACCAAGGTTGGAAAAGACCTTCAAGATCACAGAATCACAGAATCACAGAATCACAGAATTGTAGGGGTTGGAAGGGACCTCCAGAGATCATTGAGTCCAACCCCCCTGCCAAAGCAGGTTCCCTACAGTAGGTCGCACAGGTAGGCATCCAGGCAGGTCTTGAACATCTCCAGAGAAGGAGACTCCACCATCTCCCTGGGCAGCCTGTTCCAGTGCTCCGTCACCCTCACTGTAAAGAAGTTCTTGCGCACGTTTGTGCGGAACTTCCTATGCTGCAGTTTCCAGCCGTTTCCCCTTGTCCTGTCTCCACTCACCACTGAAAAGAGTCCATCCTCACCATTCTGCCCCCCACACCTTAGATATTTATAGACCTGGATCAGGTCCCCTCTCAGTCTCCTTTTCTCAAGGCTGAACAGACCCAGTTCACTCAGCCTTTCCTCATAGGAGAGATGCTCCAGGCCCTTCACCATCTTCGTGGCCCTCCGCTGGACTCTTTCCAAGAGATCCCTGTCTTTTTTGTACTGGGGAGCCCAGAACTGGACGCAGTACTCCAGATGAGGCCTTACCAGGGCAGAGTAGAGGGGGAGGATCACCTCCTTTGACCTGCTGGCCACGCTCTTTTTAATGCAACCCAGGATGCCATTGGCCCTCTTGGCCACAAGGGCACACTGCTGGCTCATGGCCAACCTGTCGTCCACCAGGACACCCAGGTCCCTTTCCGCAGAGCTCCCCTCCAGCAGGTCATCCCCCAACCTGTACTGGTGCATGCAATTATTCCTCCCCACATGCAAGACTCTACACTTGCTTTTGTTAAACCTCATCCGTTTTTTTTCTGCCCAGCTCTCCAGCCTATCCAGGTCTTGCTGAATGGCAACACAGCCTTCAGGCGTGTCAGCCAATCCTCCCAACTTCGTATCATCGGCAAACTTGCTGAGGGTGGCCATTATCCCCTCATCAAGGTCATTGATGAAGATGTTGAACAAGACCGGACCCAGCACAGACCCCTGAGGAACACCGCTAGTTACAGGCCTCCAACCGGACTCTGCACCACCACCAACGACCCTCTGTGCTCTGCCAGTCAGCCAGTTCTCAACCCACCTCACTGTCCACTCATCTATCCCACACTTCCTCAGCTTTGTTATAAGGACGTCATGGGGGACAGTATCAAATGCCTTGCTGAAATCAAGGTAGACTACATCCACTGCTCTCCCCCTATCCACCCAGCCAGAGACAACATCATAGAAGGCTACCAGGTTGGTCAAGCACGACCTCCCCCTTGTGAACCCGTGCTGACTACTCCTGATAACCTCCTCTTCTTCCAGCTGTCTGGAGATGACATCCAGTACAAGGTGTTCCATCACCTTTCCAGGGACAGAGGTGAGGCTGACTGGCCTATAATTGCCTGGGTCTTCCTTCTTGCCTTTTTTGAAGATCGGGGTGACGTTGGCTATCTTCCAGTCTTCAGGCACCTTCCCCGTCTTCCAAGACTTCTCAAAGATGACAGAAAGCGGTTCAGCAATCACCTCTGCCAGCTCCTTCAGCACCCGTGGATGAATCCCATCGGGTCCCATGGATTTCTGAACATTGATGTTGCCTAGGCGCTCCCGGACCACCTCTTCCCTGACAGAAGGGGGGTCTTCCATTCCCCAGATCCTCTCACTAATCTCCAGGGTCTCAGATTCCCAAGGGGGAGCTTTTTCACTGAAGACAGAAGCAAAGAAGGCATTCAGTATCTCCACCTTCTCAGCATCCCCCGTTACCAGAACACCCCCGTCACTTAGCAGGGGAGCCACATTCTCCCTAGTCTTCCTTCTACTGTTAATGTACTTGAAAAAACCTTTTTTATTATCCTTTATCCCCTTTGCCAGATTTAATTCCAGGCGGGCTTTAGCCTTCCTTGTCGCATCCCTGCAGACCCTGACAACATTCCTGTATTCTTCCCAAGTAGTCAGACCCTTTTTCCACATTTCACGGGCCTTCTTCTTTCCTTTGAGTTTGTGCACGAGCTCCTTGCTCATCCACACAGGTCTCCTGCCACCCTTTCCCGATTTCTTCCTCACAGGGACGCACCGATCCTGAGCTTGGAAGAAGAGCTGCTTAAATGCTGACCAGCTCTCACAGGCCCCCTTGCCTTCCAACACCCTAGCCCATGAGACAGCTCCAAGTAGGCCCCAAAAGAGATCGAAGTTGGCTCTCCTAAAGTCCAGGATAGCAATCCTACTTTTTGCTTTACTTCTTCCACTCAGGATCTTGAACTCCACCATCTCGTGGTCACTACAACCCAAGCTGCCCCCGATCTTTACTTCCCTGACAAACCCTTCTCTATTAGTGAGAATAAGGTCCAGCAGTACCCCTCTCCTCGTCGATTCCTCAACCACCTGCATCAGGAAGTTGTCTTCAACACACTGCAGGAACCGTCTGGACCGCGCATGCCTGGCCACATTGCTTTTCCAGCAAATATCTGGATGATTGAAGTCCCCCATAAGCACCAGCGCCTGGGATCGTGACGCTGCTTCCAGCTTTCAAAGATCATCCAGTCCAACCGTTCACCTATTCCCAGTAGCTCCCACTAAACCATGTCCCTCAACACAACATCCAGCCTTTCCCTGAACACCCCCAGGCTTGGTGATTCCACCACCTCCCTGGGCAGTCCATTCCAGTGCCTGACCACCCTTTCTGAAAAGTAATACTTCCTAATGTCCAGCCTGAATCTCCCCTGCCATAGCCTGAAGCCATTCCCTCTGGTCCTATCACTAATGACACGAGAGAAGAGGCCGACACCCAGCTCACTACAACCTCCCTTCAGGAAGTTATAGAGAGGGAAGGTTGTAGTGAGCTGGGAATAAAAATAAAAATAATTTTATAAAATATAAAAAATAATTTTATAAAATTTGCTTTTTTATTTCAGCTTCAAAGCATGAGTACTTCCAATTCCTAAAGAAGTACACTTCAGTGCAGGGAGACATCCTCTGCTTTTGTCATGCCTGATAAAATTTTGCTGATTTGAAATATGTTTTTATACCAACTAATCTAACCAAAATTAAAGAAAATATTCTGCTACTGGATAGTGACTTTCTTTCTTTAACTTACTACTGAGATACTAGATACTGAGATCACAGGCACTTTATAAATAGGCATAGATCTCCTTGCCCCTATCATGCCATTTATCACTGTGTTTGGAAGATCATCTAATTACTTTGCCAATGTAGGTGGTCGCAGAAGCTGAAGGAGTTGCTTTAGGTGTACTGCCAAGTATCTAATTTGTCTTGTCATCCTTCACATTAAGCTCCTATTTCTTGTAGGTTCATTTCCCTGTGCTCATTCCTGCTTGATAGCTGTGTTACCTTTGACTCTATAGGCCACATACTTCTCCACAAGTAACTCCCACCCTTTGGTTTCTGTGACATCAACTTATTGTTTCTTCATGTGGCTGACAGCACTAGGGAATTACTACTGATAGATCCTCTATTTCCCCTCTGTCTCTGTTAGCATCTCTTTAGTCTCTCTCATCATTCCCTTTCCACTCTTTCCAGACACCTCCTGGGTGTCTCTGTCAGCTGTCCTGAACTCACTTATTCCCCAGCATTAATGACTCTTAAATGTACTTTTCTGCCTGTCCAAGTTTGCCTCTGTGGTACCTGATACCAGATGCCCATAGCTTCCTTAGGATGAATGTGCAGTCCTATCTGTGGCAGATATTCATCAGCTTGTGGAGGCACCTCGGTTATTTTGAGTGCTCCATCAGTTCTTTGTGCTTACAATCAGCAAAACTTCTTCCGTCTAAAATATAGTACCTTCTATCACTATTCTTCCAAATTCTCTGCCTAAATTTTATCTAGGTTCTTTCTAACTGGAATGATGTGAACATTCTTGCACCTTCACTCTCTTCTTTGCTGTTTGCCTCCTGTTCCATTTTGTTATAAAACTTGTTCACCAAGGCTATTCCCTAATACTTTCAAAATGAGCAAATTTAGCATGTGTATCTGCTAGAGTCTTTTGACACAGGATCTGAAAAATGTAAAGGAGCTTATTTGTTCACAATATATTATTTCTTCAGGCCAATATGGTCAAAATATTTGACAAGATGAATATTTGCAATACTAACAGAAATGTTTAGTGTATAATAAGTTGGCAAAGTAACTCCCTGGCTCTGCAATAGTACTGTTCATTTCTTCATGAAGAATTTTCTATAGCAATCTGTTTTACAGTATTTTTAAATTCTTTTCATCTTGAACTTACAGTTTAATTTGGGCACCTCATTTTCTAGCCTGCAATTTTAGCAAAGCTAGTCCTATAAAACTGATTTGGAAAACTCTGCCTGGTGTTATTAAAACATAGGGAGTGGATCCCTGTCTTTTTCCTCAGTGAAACATTATATTCAGTTTATCTTTGGGCTTTAAAAGGGATGGAACAGCTTTAGCCAGAGGAAAAGAAATTTCTTACACAGTGGAAAGCATTACTTCTTGTAAACATTCTTCTGAAAGATGGGAAGTGAGAGTTAATGTCACTGAGAGCAGAGATTAATTTTCATCACAAAATCATGGAGTGGTTTGGGCAGAAATAACCCTACAGCCCACACAGTTCTGATCCTTTGCTATGAGCAGTACTGCATCCAACCTGGCATTGAATGACTCCTAGAACCTGCTGAGTGCCTCAGTCTTCCCCATATCTATTGTTACTAGTTCTCTCTTCTCATTTATCATAAGAAGAATTTGCAACCCAAGAGTTAAATTACATGCAAATATTCTCATAGGCCACCTCTTCTGTCTTCTGGGATGGTAGATAGAACACTTGTTTTCCTCAGAGAAAACACTTTTAAATCCACTTTCATGCAGTTACATGGCTACACAGGAAAATAAACTTTTGACTCATCTGGCAGACAGCAAGGGCACATAAGCATGTGACATAGAGTTTTGTAACTGGTGATGATGACTAAATGTTTGGTCATTTTGAGTGCTCCAAACCTTAGCAGTTAATTCAACAACCAACTGCCCTGCTTTGTAGGATGAAATATTGAAATTATTTAGTGACTACTCAGAGATTACAAACAGTGCTGCTGAAGAGTATTTTCCACTTTTCTCTATTTTCAGTTTCATTTTACAAGCTGCATTGCAAACTTAAGCAGTGAAGATCAGCCAAGAAAAGTAATGAGAAATAGCAAAAATTTCCTGAGAACAGCATTTCTAAAAGTGTTGTTCTGAAAGTGACATCTTTATAGCACCTAATGTCTGCAGAACAAGCAGATTTGTGAGCAAACATTATCAATGAATCACTTGGCATATTAATAAGGCAAAGAATAGGGGGAAACCCTGGATATAATGCAGTAAATCTGTTTATTACAAATATCCAGGTTTTACCTGCTTAGAGTCTTAAGTGAAAAGCGTTCCAGGTACAACCATTGACAACAAGGATCATGAAGATTCAGAACAGGTGAACAGCAGTGCTTTATCTAGACATGGATGGTTGAGACTTTGACCTCACACTCATACCATGCAGATGTCTGTAAGAGAGATTCCAGGCCTAGAAAAAAAAAGCTTGAAATTTCTGTCATTCAATATCGAGTTAGAGAGTTTAATCTGTAGGGGAAGGGAGAGATACGAGTTGAATTGTGTCCCACCATGTTCTAAATGCTATTCCCTTGTATAGAGCACCTTTTGCTCTCTTTACCTTAGGGAAAGGCACCCAGCTTTTAGGATGCTGTTATTAACAAACATTGGACGGAGCCCAATCTGAGTTGTTCTGCAATAAGCATTTAATCTGAGTGATAGTTATATCTACAGTTATACCTACCTTGCTGACTCCTATACATATGGAAAAATGGTAGGCTATAGTATTTGCTATGAGAATACTTGTTCACTGTGAAGCTCTTCTTGTCAATTTGGGGTCCATTTCAGGAAAAACTGGCCATTCCTTACCAATTCAACTGGCAATACTGGATAATTTCATCAAAATCTGTGAACACTGGAAATCCACAAATAGTGTCCCATATTCAAAATGAAAATGCCAAATCTTGAATTTCTTACTGTTTTTGCAGAAGTCATTGTATATCAACATAGGCCCTTAAGAAATTTTACAGTGAGTACATCGCAGGAGTCAGGGTATTTCTATCCTATTGGACTGCCACAAATGATCTTGTTCATCATCAACCAAGCTCTTTCTTTCTGAATAAAAGCTAAGCTTGTACATTTGTACTATGTAATCAATACTTGCTCAAAAAATAAGATTCCTCACACACCACAAAGTGAAAACTGTGAAATACACCTCTCCTTGAAAACTTCTGGAGCTTGCATATACAGAATATGCCCCACTATCAAAAAGCTTTCAATCATGCAAATGAAATTTAAAGGCAAATGATATATATGGATTTAAATAGATGTTTAATAATCAAGAGAATAGAAAAAAACATTAATTTAATGCCACATACATTACTGTGCCTCATACCTACGTAGAGTTAGCATATTTGGCATATAAGCAAAGGGGAAAAAATTGATCTGTGGAATGAGATTAGACAGAGACATAGGTTTCAACTGCACAAACTAAGAAAGTACAAGAGAAAGGTCAAAAAAGCTGATCAAAATTCCAGTAATACAATAATGATAATCTGACTTTCTAACATAGAAATATGACATACGAAAACAGTAATGCTGCATCACAGTTTTCAAACTTATATGAGTCTAAATATTTGAATTATGTTCCACTGCACAGAAATACACAAAAATAATCACAAAATACTGCAAAAGTACACCTAAAGAAAATTTCAAAATATTCAGACATATCCATTCCCTTTTGTGACTGATGAATGAATGTATGACTTCCTACTGAATGTAATCTGCATTCACGTATATCATGCATATGTACCTAAACAGCACTACACAAAAGACACTCCAGAAAAGCATGCTTGAACTGAGAAAACAGAAGGCTGGATTTCTGTTCTGACTTATAACCGTTCATTGTAAGGAAACAATTAAAAAGTGAGTTTGACTTTTCCCCATCACTAACCAAACTTGTACTTCTTCTCTCAAAACTAACTGGGGGTTGGAGGAGGAGAAGCAGTATTAGCAGTCCAACAACATTCACTCATTTCCCAAAAATAGATGGACAAAGACAAGAAAAAAAAAAACATTTTTGGTACAGAAACAGATTTGAGTTTAAAGCCTCTAAGGAATTATTAAAACCCTAATGAATGTTTTAATTAACATTCACAGTGTCCTTTTAAGTGAAATCATTTAAGAGTTGCAGTGGAAACCTGTTAAACAAATTGCTACTTGGAAAAAAAATCTAACTCTGCTTGTTAGTAGGTCTTCTATTTCAAACAGCTCCATGCAAACTACCTGGCATACCTAGAAACTGACTGTGGAAGATTTAACCAGTGTTTTGTTGTTTTACACCCGGATTGTGTGAACTGGTGTCTGTTGAACAGATATGCCAGGCTACGCTAGCAAATAGGCATCTTTCTGCACCCTGCACGAATAAAGAGAATAGATACTCAAAATAGATCACTTTCTTTAATAGATCAATATTGTATTGTTTTACAGGTTCAGGTACACTCAGTGGTTTGGCTAGTAAAAAAATCAATACCCACATACAGTGTGATATTTTGCAGCTGGGATCTTTGCAGGGCAGCCGGATTCTGTAGCCAACTTAGTCCTTTAACTCTTCTCTGTTTCTGTAAAGTCTCCCTCAATTAGTCAAATTCTAACATGCCTTTCAACATTTCACGAAGTGAACAACTTCTCACTCCCAGAAAGAAAAAAATAAAAGAAAAGCCACCTCTGGAGCAGGGCAGGGTTGTGGTTACTACTAGTAGTGGGCTAAATCAAAGGTTTGTTTTCACAGCGTCTAGCTTGCTTCTTTTTTTTTTCTTCTGAAATCTTTTGCATAACTATAGCAGCCATGCAGTACGCTCATATTTCTGGCTATCTGTGACGAGGAAAGTCTCCTGTGTTAGAAGTGGGTTTTGCCTCTTGCACACAGAACTGATGTTACCTTTACGGTATGTTTTGTATGCAGTTTATAAACACTACTTATATATTAATAAAACTAAAGTCATGGGAAACCTTTGTGTTTAAGTGAAGACATTTTTCTTGTTGTATTAATCTTCTCTATTACAACTTTCAAACTGGTGCACACGCTTTGCTTATTTAAAAGAGATAGATTAAGACTGAGAAAATTGAAATGGACTTTCCATGGCTAAAACTGACTACAGAAAGGACGCAGCAGAACACTGCCACCTCCAGTTACAGACCATGTACAGAACACACTGTCTGCATTATTCAGACACTCTGAATAAATGAAAAACAGGCGTGAATTCTGGCACTGGGCTCATACTGACTGCCAGCAAAGAGCCATATGTACATTTGAGCCTTTGATCGCGGTTGACTTTTAAGAAAATAGTAACGAAAACTGATCCTACAGAAACAAATAAGCTATCAGTCCACATACTAGTAACAGCATGTTGCCATGTTACTGAAATTCTTCTGACTAGAGACTATTCAACCAGAGTCTCTAATCTCTAACTTCACTACTTTCTCCACCCAGCTCACATTTAGTCTTAAGAATTTGCTTTTCCATTTTTCACATGTCCTTTCTTTTTTAGTTGCCTTGGATTAGCTACAGATTGAATGCTAACAGAACTTTGGGGATCATATGTGACAGAAAATCTATAGAGGGAGGATATGTCCGGGCTCTAGCCATGAGGGCCTGTGCCCCACGGAGAAAATACAGGTGGTAGTAGATAGAAATGAAAGATTGTATTGATTTTTTAAAATTATTGTTACTATTACTATTATTATTATTATTAGTCAATGTGAAGGAAGACTTTGTTATCCAATTCTATGTAAGACAAAGGGGGCAAAGTTGAAGCTGATGAGATAAAGAGGATGCCTATGGCTGCTGTTAATAGCACTAAAAAGAGAAGATTGCAGTAAAACAGGTAGAAAAGCATGAGAATTCATCTCCTGATGTCCAGGTGGATAAAATCTTGTGAAATTCCTGTACCTAGTACTTCTTTCACAGTTTCCAACTTTTATGCAGCTAAGGTCAGTTACTGTCACATTCTAGTTCTCCTTACCTGTCATTTCTTTCTAATCTGCTTCAACCACAGTCATGAGACCTTTTTATTCCTGCATTTGCTACTGTGTTTTTGCTATATACAACTTGGCTTTCTACACTGAGCTGATATTTTTTCATTTATCCATTCCCCAACTTTAGACATAAGAATGCAGCTTCTCTTTTCCCAGGGTGAAACTGCATTGGAGTTTGCTTGAAACACAGCAGCAATCATGACTATGCAATAAATGACATTAGTGTGATCCTATGTATGACATTTTTGGAGAGGTGATGAAAAACTGAATGAAGTTGAAGAAAACAAAACAAACAAACAAAAAAAGATTGATAGAAAAAACAAATTATCTGCTCAGACTAAGAAGAAAAGATAAATATGTTTCACTTGGCTATGTGATGTCTACGGCTATGGAAGAAACATGGTTACAAATAGTTGGAAGAAAGAACACAAAAGAAAGAGAGAAATTATTTAGCATTAAATTTAGCATTAGGACTTGGAAAGCAAAGCAATAACGAGAAAAAAATAAGGAAGTTTATTAGAATTAAATGACATATATTAGACTGGGGAATTGCTTTCCAACTATGGGTCTTACAATAATGTTAACACTGTACTTTTAAAACAATTTGTGGAATATAATTAACCTTTTAAAAAATCTTTATCTTAAAGGATAAAGCCATTACCGTTTCACACCTATATATGATTACATCATTTAAAAAACTATCACTGCCTGCATAAGTGATAATGATTCTCAGAGAGGAGAACAAGTGAGAACAACCAATGAGCATTAGGGTGGAACATGTTTCCCTGTTATTCTGGACAAATCTTTAGTGATGTTCTCATGAAAATAAACATGCTGTAAATTCAATTATAGTGAGATGGGAAGAATTCCTTCAGCCAGAAAAAAAGCAATGCAAAACAATCTGGGGAAAATATAAATATTCAAGTTTAAAATCTGGAAGAAACAGCTTGATATTTATTTATAAAATATACATTTTCAACTTGTTCTGACTTGAAAAATCATATTAATTTAAAATAATTTAAGCATTAATATGTTAAATGCTCTGCATCAATCCATTCCATTAATTTTTTTATAAAAAAAAAATTGTTATTTTTTTCCCAATCATTATTTAAATACATCTACTTCGACAAAACCACTCTCTAGCTTCTGCAAGATTATACTTCAGTCCAGCTTGATTTTCATAATATATGGACAGTTATTGTTGTCAGTACTTTGAATTCATAGAATCAAAGACAGAGAGATCATAAGATTGTCCAGTTTGACCTTCTGTGTATCACAGGATCTTAAATTTCAGTAGATTCCCTGTAATGTATCTAACATCTGGGTTTGGCTAAGGCATATCTTCCAAACTACACTCATCACTGATGTGAAGACAAGAGGCACAGAATCCAGGACTTACTGTAATTTGTGCCAATGTTTAATCACTTTCCCTGTTAGAAAATGTGTCTGATTTCTCATCTGAATTTGTCTGGCATTCGGCCATTGGCTCTTTTTATTTTCTCCAGTAGATTAAAGAGCCCTTTAGTATCCTGTATATTTTCCCCATGAAGGTTCCTGTACACTGTAATCAAGTCCCCTCTCAATCTTCTTTTTTGATAAGCTAGACAGATTGAGCTCTTTTTGAGTCCCACCATAAGGCATTTTCTCCAGCCCTCAAATCATTTTTGTAGCTTCTTCCTGAACTCTCTCCCATTTTTCACTGTCTTTTTAAAAAAGTGGACACTAGCACTGATGAAATATTCCATTAGCTGTCTCACCAGTTCCTTATGCTCTTCACTGTACTTATTCATCCTCTAAAGAAAGGCAGAGCTAGTCAGAAGGCACCATCTGGTGAGGAAGTCTGGCTGGTGGGGGGCAGATTTAAATACTTAAAGAGTAGCAGAGGGGAGGGTGGAATGAAAAAGGATCTTTAAAGACTGACTTGCTAGACTATGATCATTTTTAGTATCCCCAGGAGGTTAGTGAATTCTTCTCCCTTGGACTCCTATTGCCTGTTTTTAAAAAGGTGAATAGCAGCAGACTATAAAATATGGAAAATGAAAATTTCATTGGGATTACGCATGGATGAGGAGAATCAGCATCTGCCTGCTGGAAAACACAGGATTGACAGGGGTAAGGCAAGCAGGGAATAGAGAAGAAGAGAAATACCATGATCGTCAAATAAGAACAGAGAAAAATCACAGTAGTCAAAAGATTTCAAATGGAAAATGGGATTTCATGACCCTAATTTAAGTAGTAACATATATAAAGAGTATTGAATTGCTGAAGTTTCAGGATGCAAGTCCTGTACTCAAGCCAATGTTCACCCTGCAGAGCCAATACCTGAGAGAGGAGACTGATTAGCTCCACTCCGGCACTGAAAATTGTACATCTTAGTGAAAGATCCCTTTCTGAAGCTCATAAAGATGTTGAGTGAAGGGCAGGATGCAGAACCTGTGAACTGTTTACTTGTGCACCCAGCTGATCATAACTGCTGGGGTAGCTCATGAGAAAAAGACAGCCAGACAGCCAAAAAGCTGGATGCTGAGATCAGAGGTGACATTCAGAGTTTCAGATATAAAAGGCATGCAAGTCCAAGTGAGCTTTCAAATCACCATTTCAGAAGCTGTGGAAGCAAAAGTACTCTTTCCTTCTTCTGCAAGAGCCAAAGCATTTGTCTCTGGCACTGCATTCAGCTATGCGTATTCATTCCTTTATGATCTTTAGATTGGATTTCTACAATGCAGGATGGCTGAGAATAAACTTGAAAAGTGCACGGCAGCTTCAGTTGTTACAGCAGGAGTGTACTTACTGCTGGGCACATATTAGTCCAAGCAGAAATTATACCGCATGAGCCCTGCACTGTAAGCCCCGACCCTGCATTCACAGTAGGAAAAGTATTGTTTTGCCTTTTTTTAAAATCATCCAAATAATCACAAAGTATTCCTTAACAAGGACACGTAGTAATGAAAAATGTGTAATTCTTGTCATTTTTTTATAACAATGATTCATACACTTCCATAAACTTCTAAGAAAAGATAATACACAATACAACTTTTGGCTTCTGACCATCTAACTTTTTTAGAAACATTCAAATACCTAAGGCACATATAGGCTTCAGTTGATGCTTTCTGAAAAATCGAAGTGTTTCTTTGTTGCTTAAGCTCTTCACTGAAGCTCCCATAGCCCCTACTAATATCCACATAAACTTCATCATTCATTTAACATTGCCTGAATTCCAATAAACTAGGCAATGCAAAGAATAGCAACAGCATAAACAACATTTTTGCTGAAGAAACAGTGTTTCCAGGAATTCACCAGCCTTTGCTATATCTGGCTCATTGGTGTTACTAGGTGAATGCAAAGAAGGGAAGGCTAACATGGAAGTATGTAAAAGGCTTCTTAAAAACTGAAACACAGGTGAGGTACAGCGTGGGTTGCAGGATAAAGAAAATTTCCAGACATCCTTCCCTTTCACATAGACTTCACAGGGGTCTTAATTCCCTTGTCAATTAATGTCAATTAATCCCATGGGACATCAACACTAGCAAATACTTTTCATGCAAGTCCAACTCATTCCAGATTTTATCTCCCATGCAAGATGGTTTAAAAACCATCTCTCCATATTCTGATGCTTTCAGTCACATTCACGCTGGGCAAATGTGACAAATGCACAGCTTAAGATTAGAACACCAAATTCCTGTATCAGGAAATATTTTTAGGTTTTACTTTTACAAAACAAAATTGTGCCAGCAAGAGAATATTTCTCCTCTTAGGAAACAGCAAGAAAAATACATTTGATTGTTATATTGTTGTAAGAAAATTAAATGTAAAAGTAAAAAGTAAATAATTTTTAAGCATACATGAACATCAACTATTTAATTCTCCTCTAGATGATTACATTTTCTTACACTGATTTCTTGCTGAAGGAGAGCTGTTAGGGAAGTCCAGAAGACTTCATGCAGCTAGTTTTTTGTTACCTCAACATGAATAAATAAATGCTATATTTTTTCTTAAGAAACCTCTATATTCTAAATTGTGTTGCATCCAAACAGATTCAACATTTTCATAGAGGTACGATGACTTGCAGATATTTTACTATTTGATAGTTTGATTTTTCCATTTGCCAGAAATATAACTGTCCACCTACTTTTCTGGAGAAATGATTCCACAGTACCATAGAATTATTAACTCCTCAAAAAAATTCTGTTCAAGCATCAGAGTTCGTTCACTTAAGATAAGCGTATTTAGTATATTTTAAATAGCAACATTTTGCATTTAATTTCCAGGTTCCATATAGGTTCAGTAAATGATTTTCCCATTAGAGTTTTTGATAGAAGCATATACCATGCATTCATGTAGATCTTCATATTCTCTGATATGAATGTTTACTTCAAAATGTGTTCGCTGAAAGAATGTGACATTGAGCACACAAAGTCAGAGAAGGAGAGCAGAAAATCCAGACACTACATCTAGTATTAGTCCCATCTTCTTTTTGACCTTAGCTAAATTACACTGAACTTGTGCTACCTCCATTTCCCTAGTTTAAAATTGAGATGGAGGTACTTCACTCCCTGTATGACGAGGCTAAGTATTTCTTTATACAAAAATGAGAGATCCTTTAGCCAAATTGATTTAATGCAAATAAACTAATGTTATGTTATGAGAATCTGAACAGAGAGCTATCAAAAAATGCAAAGGCAAACTCCCACAGCAATTATAAAGTAGGTCATAGTGAATGTATGTGTTAATGCATTGAAGGAACACACACTTGCTCAGTCAAAACTGCAGTAGAAATCATGGCTTTAAATCACCTGACGTCTGTGAGATCAAATTATAATGCAGTGGTATAGACTGAAATTTTTATTTTCATTTAGTAAGACTTTATAGCAGATAATGCCACGTTTGCATTTTATTCAGTCACTTCTGATACTCTGCTCTGTTGATCAGTATGGTTTCCTTCCATTTATCTTGACATGGTAGCAGCTTACATGTAGAACTGCAATGACCCTGTTTCATTTGACATTGTAATATTCCCCATACAGTTGTATTTACTTCATTTTCAGCCCTTTAGAATTGAAATAACTCCTATGAAATTAAATGATGAGCTGTTACTATCACAGAAATATCATGAAAAAATAAGTAGTGAAAGCTGGCCAGCAATATATTAGCTATCCAGGCTATCCTAAAAACAGATATATATATATATATATATTTTGTAGACCCTAGCTAAGGTTCTATTCTCATTCATTCTCCTATTTACACTTCTATACATGAGTTGAGTCCTGGAAAAAAAAAACAAAACAATTATGTAATGATTATCAAACAACATAAAGACCGCCAAATTCCAGATCCATCTACTTAAATGGTCAATAGCAGATATTTAGAGAGAAGGAAGAGAAACAGTGCATGAATATGTCTCATGGAATTCATCATTTAGGAACACTTTGAGAAAAAAGTTGTACCATCACCACTAAATTTAACAGCTTTCTCACTAATTCTCTAATATCTTTTGGAATCAATTTTCATAATATTTTGTGGTAATGAGTTCTGCACTGAGACAAAATAGATTTCCTGTTCTACATCAAAATGCAAAATCTCATTTTCTGGAACAGATATCTGTGACATTATGAAGTGATAGGTATCTAAATAGAGATGTTTATTCCAATAAACTGTACCTACCTCTCAATTACAGGAAGTACATATGCCTATATAGAATAGCTTATGGTAGTGTATTTTATATATTAACTTCATTTCCAGTATATGTGATCCTGTATATGATCCTAGGAAAAACACTTAGAATGCACATAATGAGCTTGAGTTATTTGAAACTGAATTGTCTCGAAAAAGAGAGGATTAAAATTTAAAACTATCTCAAAGACACACCACCAGCACGGTACTTCTTATGATGTGCCTCTGTGGATTCAGTAAGTTGCAGAAAGGTAACTCCAAACAAAGTATGCAGCTTAGAACTGATTTCAAAACCAGTAATGTTATGTGCAATCCATATCTGATGAACTGAAACTCACTATTTTCATAAAAGGCTGGTTATTCATCTAAAATACCCAAATCCCTTCTTTTTATGAAGGTTTTTTTTTCTTCCCCAGTGGTATTGTAATTATCTTTGAACCTGTACAACAAATAGGCAGAATCAAAAAAAAGCTACAATAGGTGCTTCTGATGTGAGGATTATGTTTTGTACGTACAAAAATCATTTCCTAAGGGAAATCTCTAAGTTGCAGGTAAGGAATAGTTTTCTCTAACTTTCTGACCACGTAGATAGCATCTGATGGTTAGCCACTGAGATCCCAAATTTTAGCTTGCACAACCGGTAGCAAAGCTGAGGAATCCTGAATTTACTTTAACAGTGTAGTCCAGTCATACTTGTTTGTAGGCAAAGAAAATCCTTTGCCCCTAATAATAGCCCAAAGGGATTTGACGACGAAGACCAGCAGCAGTACCGCATCCACAGGGCCTAAATATTTAGGTTATATTCTCTGAGGCAACAAGTAGTCACAAAACCACTTGTGACCTCTCTCTCTCCGCTACAGAGTGGGAACTATTCTTGAGTTGCTAATGCTTCTGAAAATTTATGGTTCACCAAGGCTGGTTACTTGGAATCAAAGTAAATCACAGACACGGCATGAGGATGTGAAATACCGGTTATATCTAGATTCCCTACAGCTCAAGCGCAGATGCATTACGCAGCTTAGCTAGTCTTTAACACTGCACTCAAAACTCCTATGGTGGAATCAGGCAGTTCCTTTCTCCAGGGTCCATAGCCATCCTTGTTTTTTCTTACTTTCCATTTGTTCTTTCCATCTGAAATCAAGACACTGGCAAGTAATAAATTTACCACCATACAGAGACAATGGTTTTCTCTTGCTGTACTAGCCAGACTCCTATTATTCTGTTTCCAATAGAATGGAGAGATTCCTAGCAGAAGCTTATAAGTATGTTGCATTATTTTCACTTAAGATACTTTTGAAGGCACATTACAGAACATTTTGGAGAAATAAAATGATTCTTCGTAATTTTCCATTGCAAAACTACTGGTTAAGAGTTGAAAAATGAAAGTGCTCACTTTTGAAGATTAGAAAATTCAGATTATGGGATTAGTTTGAAAAAGAAATAAAAGAAGCTTAAGCATTCAGTAACAAGAGAATCTTGTCATTGTTTAGAGGTAGCTTCAAACATCTATCCTAATAAATTGTGTAGCCATGCCTGCGATAATGTGAAATTATGAAACTGGCTTCTAAGTGAAATTGTACAGAACCACATCCTGTATTCTGAACCTAAACTATATTAAAAATCTGAGAAATGCATCATTCTGTGCTATCATCTTTATAAGTTTTTGGTTTTGCATTGTTTTGTTTTAATCTTCGAATCCCTTACATTATTGATAACAAATTCTGCTTGATTTGAGCACTTCTGCGGTGCCTACTGCAGAGCTTCTTAACTTTTACACTATAATGTAGTCAATGTATTTATAGTTCTTGAAAACATCACATGGTAATGTTATGCCAGGGACAGCACATCTCAGAGACTCCTTAAGATGTCTGCATTGTTGTATTCTATTTGTAGAGGCATTTTTGTCAGTGGCAGTGAAGAAACAGAGCTGCAGCTGCAGCTCTTTCAATATCATTCAAGCTTATAGTTGACCCGAGGGAATCACATTATGACATCCATATTTAATTTAACAATAAATCATATTTTCAGGGTCTACAGTATTGCATTATAACCTGACTGTTTTATGTGCATGTGAATGCAGCAAGAGCAGGCTAGTGTGTGTCCACGATGTAGACTAAACAGATAGTTCATGAGAGCAATATCAAAGTGTACAGTGACAAGACATAAAAGGTTTTATAACAAATCTTAGAAGTATGAGCAGAAAAAAAAGACCCAAAAGCAGTCCAGAAGAAACTGCATTTAATGTAAGGTGCATTTTTAAAATCCTCTTAACTCTATCACCTTGCTTACTGTCAGTTTCAGTTCTGCTCTGCACTTCTCATGGCAGTCAGCATCCTCTGTATCTCGTTTCCTTTTCTGCTACATTCAACTATATTTAAGGAGAAAATCAACACCATCTGAATCTTAAGCTTTACTTATCCCTTTCTTCTAGCAATAGTTTATCTCATTTGCCCTGCATTTTTCACTATTGACCTTCTAGCTAACTCCAAATTGAATGTTCATATGCTTTCTATTTACTTCCAGCTCGTCCTGCTTATTCTCATATATTCTTGCTTCTCATCTCCCTCTTATTTACCTCTGCCCATATCACATCACATCATCCTCAGCTTCTTTACCTTCTATTAATACTAACTTCACCTCTCCTTCCACTGTCTAATTCTCACAGCCCTCTGCTCTCTAACTTTCATTTAATTCATTTTTTCCTCCCCATCAGCATTATTATTAATCTTCTTCTGGCCAGATTATGGAATAACTTCTTTGCTCTTCTCCATCATCTGCCTGTGGCAACAGTTTATCCACTGTTTACATTGCTCTCCTTCATGAATTTTATGAAACTCTATTATCTCTTTTAAAAGGTTCCAGTTTCCAAAACTAAGTAGTTTCAATTACCTTTTTATTGGCAGCCTTGATCTTTGGTCTAGCTGTCATGCTTAACATATATTACATAAAATTAAGGAAGAGCAACGGTAGTAAAAGGCGATTCACAACTCTGATCCATTTTCTCTTTATACATCTCATCCAGCCTTCTGTTCATCTTCTCTTCATGCATTGTATCTAAATTAGATTTTAAGCTCCTTGGGGTAAGAAGACATCATTTTCATTTATCTGTAAAGTACCATGCATGCTTATGGCTCTGTAGAGATGTTAAATATGTATATCCACATTTATTAAAATATTGATGCTTTTATCTATCCGTATAGCGCAGAAGCAACATGGCAGTGTTTAGAAACTATTTTCCATCTTATAACAGCTATAATGTGATATATTTGTAGTGGCTCCATGCTGCTCACTCTCCGTTTCCTAGTTCATATTTACATTGTTATTTCCATTCTTATTAACTAATGCCGCCCCCAAAATAAAAATTTCGGTTTTATCTGACAGCATCAAAATCTTTTTTTAAAAATAAAGCATAGGAATAACATACAGTGGTTATTTTAGTTATTCACACTGTGTAATCAGTCTTATGGGTGAAGGATATTAAGTAAACTCATGAAATAAAAAGTCTGCTATAGAGCTCCAAAATCTTTCATTTCAAATAGTCTTGATATCCAAAATTTTAGGCATTCTGCACACCTGCAGTCCTGCTACCTATCTTGAGAGGCATTGAAGTATCTGATTTTCAGAGTACAAGAATATAGCTCTTTCTGACATTTAAGGTTTCAAAGAGGGAGAAAATATTTTTTGAAAATATTGGCTGACAATGTTAACACAAGAAATGCAAGCATGTATTCTAAAAGGCAGAAGGATTTTTAATGCAAAATATAATATCAGAATACACATTAAAATTTTATATTTACAAGTGCAGTCAGTGGCTGTTGATATACTCTTCTTTTTAGTCAGGCATACTTATTTCTTGGTTAGGCAAAAAAGTAAGTATGGCCAAATCCCACTGCAAAATCCACACAAGCCCCTATCATGACCCAGAGCTCATTGCATGAATGAGCCTGTACATTTCAAAAGTTAGCTCAAAGATAAGGAATTATTTTTGACACCAATTGCAGAGCAATTGAACTTTTCTGCTTCACATAACACTTAATAAATGGTTAAGAATTAAAGCATTGAATAAAGTGAACATCTTTGAAAATCCTGTTTTTCAGGGTACCTGAACTGAAAACTTGAAATGGGTTACTCATTCATGGGCCACTTTGTAGGGAGTAGATATAAGAAACTGTTGACTCCAAGCATCAGGGGAGAATTTACATGGGGATGAAGTTACAAGCATTTCTTCACAGAATGCTTTACAGCTGATGGATTTAATATTTATATTATCTTTGTACACAGAGACCTGTTTCAATCAGTGGCCCACCATGTTTATTGATGCATAAACAAATGGACGTAAATAAAGTATAATGTTAAAGAAAAACTAACTAAGCCTGTGTAGAGTTGCATTGGTTACAGTCAGACCACACATGTCTAAAAACTCTGCTGGACTGAATGAATGGCAAAGTAAGTCTCATTTTACCTGAATGTTGATGTCTCCCATATATGCACCAATCTCAAAGCTAGTCACCCTCATTGTCTTATTGTACACAAATAGATATGCACTAAGTGGTGATTCATCTGACTGACTTTAAATGTTTACTTCAGGATAAGACAATGTACATTGTAGAACAACTAGACCTGAAATTAAACCCATTTAAATGCTTCTTAAATTCTTGATATCTTCTTCAGAGTAAATCAAATCCAGACATTCTGTCTGCAAAGTAAGTAAACAAAACAGAGTCAATAGCATGACTCAAACACATTCCCTTGATAATCCATGGAAATTAATTTTTACTCCATTATATATCTCCAAATATGGCTTAGGGTCATATATGGCAGAGCATGGGAAGAGCAGTCCAAGGCAGCTAGAATGTGGTATACCACCTTTAGATAGAAGCAGACCCTACCAATTGGCTTCAGAGACAGAAAATGGTTTTTGCATCTTCCACTGAGCTGAAGAAACAGTTAATTGGCATGGCTGATAAGTCTAGGTTGTGACTTGGAATAGAAAGGATTAAGACAGACAGGTAGTTTTTAAACGGCTGTTTAAATTAAGGCAATGAAATAAAAAATAAAAGCATAGCAGAAATAAAATAGAAGCAAAATGAAAATGGAAGAATGACTACCAAAAATATTAAACAAATACATGACATTCATGATTGTGATCACTTTGGACAAATATGACAGGAAAACTGGATGAACCAGTATTTAAAAATACATTCTACTTGATACATAGAGAGATGACCTCCTCCCTGTAAATTACGTCAGAGAATGCTCTCAGCAGATGGAAGGTAGAAATGGAATTTCTAGAAGATCTCAATATTGGACCAACTATGTTTGTATCAAAGTCAATAGTAAAGAAGCTTCTAAAAAATAAAAAAAAAAAAGACAACAAAAACATACCAGCATTTAATACTGTTACCTATCATGACATAATGGCAAAAGCTGAGCTATAAAGGCTTAATAGACCAGTGCAGGAATGAATTATTACAGGGACCTCATTCTGGACAGGAGGTCATATTCTGAAAGGGTATATATATATACCCTTTATATATATATAATGGTCAGATATAATGGTGCACTTCACTTCACATCCTTCACAATGAGAAGCGTGTGTTGAGCATTTCTGCAGATCAGTGCTGGCTGCTTTGTTCAATTAATGGATGGTCCTACAACACTGAGTACATGAAATAGTGTATGGAGAACCTCTTTATCTATTTCCATCTAAAGATGTGGAAACAAGATTAAAACTACTTGCTTTACTTTCTGCTAAACATTTTTTTTTTCTAATGACATCACTTTACTCTGATTTATGTGAGTTTTAGCTTCAAGAATCACTGGTCATTGCTGAATGCAAATAAGCACAAAGGAAAATTACATAAAGTTAGAACAATTGATCTTTCAGCATATCAAATGGTACCTTATAAAATTTCCTGTAAATTCGACCTGAAATACTCCCATTGTTGGCTGTCATCAAGTAGAGCAGGGTCACTTTGGGAAAACCCATTCTCGGTGATGTAAATTAGAGGGTTATTATATATATCCCAGAACAAGAGAGCAGAAGTTTTATTCAGAACAGATGTAAGAAAGCCCATAAAATCAGATGCATTACCCTCTATCTTTTCTAAGCTAAAACTAAAACTAGTTTTCATCAAATTGCAGTGACCCTATTAACTTAATTTTCCATGAGCTGACCTTTTATGACTAACAATGGAAAAGCAAAACTGTGCAAATATCCATGAAGACAGTGAAATGACTTATTTTAATGAGAAGTCTAAAATATCTTTCCTGCATTAGCATCTGCTTATTGTGACTGCTCCTTAACCCCTTGGTACTGGCAGTCACCAGAAGTCCCATTGCCAGGGGTCGATCCATGCCAAGAATGCCTTACTGCTGGCATGAAAAAGATAATTTTTGGAGCTGAAAAGATGATAAAACACTGGTATTTCTTTTCAAACTGTAAAATAGCTATCAAGTATAAAGGCAGTAAGAAAACAATAAGGCTTTACTTTTTATAGCTGGCACACAAGCATTAAATTAAGAATCCCAAGGTGACTTGTTTATTTATATTTATACAATGTCTAACGCCATCCAGATGGGCTCCTCAAAAGAAAACAAATCACCAGTATTATTCGGTGGATTCTCAGATCCCCTTACTAGCCAGCTAGTAGTGGTTAAATTGTCCTGTGAGCCTTACGTCATACTTTGATATAATACAGAAGTCAGTATAAACCCCATGGTACTTCAGCGAGCCATAGACTCCCAGTTGCAACAGACCAAGAGGGATCCGTTATTTGCTCAGCCACACATGCCATTGAGACACTTCGCCTCTTGTCTGTGTTTTCTTGATCTTAAGTGAAACGATTCAGAGCAAAGAAGTCAGCAGTACACAAGGCCATCATTTTTAACTCTTTACTAAGTTCTAGAAGCCTTTACGATTAGTAACATTGAACTAAACATGTAGCAGGACTTTACAATGGCTTGATACTCACCACCAATAAATACTGTCCTGACAAAGCTTTTTAAGGTAAAGGACATGTACCCTTCCTTGTGGTTTGCTACCAAATTTACAGAAATGCTGCCAATCTGAGTTCAGAGCTATAGGCACAGGTCCACATTGTTTTCTCTAATTATCTTGACATAACTGTGCCAGGCTTTAGCATGAGCTTTTATCAAATTATGAACTGCCTTGTAAGGTCTGGTGCAAGATTCTGTTGTAGCAGGGGCTATACCTTTTCTACGACCATGTATAGCAACAACATAAGGCTCATTAATAATGATCCAAAGCTTCACTCAGTCTTCAAATGCTTTGCAGCAATATTTTGCACAAATTATCAAAGCTCTGAATGATCATTTTAGATCTCCAACCACCTTCATCTTCTAAAAAACTGGAGTAAGTCAAAGCAATACTGTGAACAGGATGTAATTTTCCAGGTTACTAATTATTTGCTGTAATAATTGACTCCTGGAAATACTGAAAAGAATAAAGGGGTTAATTTATTAAGTTTATTACATTTTAACGCATAAAGAAACCACACTGCACATTTTGCTCTGTTATGAGATGCAAAAATTCTCTCTCAACTGTATGCTGACTACTGTGACAAGAGCCCAGAGTTGGCAAAAATGCTCAGCACACAACACATTTCATTCAGGCACATAAGATGAAAAGAGGATGCAAATTTTCAAAATAGATCAGTGGACAGCAACTCCCCAGGAGAAAAATAATTCTGATTGGTGCTGGTCACATGAAAATATAATCCTTTCATTTTAATTCCCAAATGGCAGCCTAGCTGCAAGTACAAGATCAAAATGCATTGGAAAAATCCTGGCACAAGAGTTGGACAGGTAGATTTGTTCTAATGAAAGAATTTCTCTCCTTGAGAAGTGTATATTTTACAAAGTTTAGTTCCATACTCAGCAAGGTAAGTAAGACGATCTTTCATGATTTGAACTTTGTTTGCTGGTAAGCTGCTTCCTCCAGGCTGTTCTTTTCTCTGTCACTCTCCATGCCAATATCAAGACAAAGAAGACAATACCAATGCATTTAATACCTTGCAACGATGAGAATTCAATCATTTCCTCATTAGATAGGGCAACTTACCAAATCTATGTGAGATTTACAACTTTTCATGGGGCTCTGGTATATTTTAGAGTTTGGGGTGTGATCTATTTAACTACTAGCTCGAATGTCTTGGCAATAGTTTATCCAAGAAACCAACTCTCTTCCTTTTACACCACCATTACACAGACTGCTCAATCCTTCTGGTGCCAAGAAGGATTTAGCTCACCTCCCTAAAATCTCATGACTTCCAACCTCACTTGTCCCCCTTGATAAGACAGAGTTCAGCTATAATCTCTTGGATGCACTGTTAAAAGTGGCCAGCACTGGGGATGCATTTCTAGAGGCTTAAAGGGAATTCACCTTCTGTTCAGATTTAGTAGTGGTTGACATGAATATGTTTCCTAAAGGACTATTTTTATGCTGCTCCGAGTTCACTGCAAGTTTAAATATCAAAATACCTTAAGCTGTCACATAAGCATTTTTAATTTTACCTAAATCCAAACACAGCTACATTGCTTTTTAAGCCTTCTGAAAATATTAGATATTGCAAAACATATCATAAGCTCTGGTTCAAAGAGTATCAATTAGCATGCTCTTTTACTAGAACTATCTGGTTTAGTGAAATAATTGGAAAAGGCCAACAGTGGCCTTGAATTATTATTTGTTAAGCTACAAGGCTCCAGCCAGGAGTAGTTCTCCATCATGCTGGGGAATGGAGAAATCAGACAGCTTTTGCTTCAGAGACTTGGTCTAAATATACCAAAGTGTTAAAGAACCTTAGTGGGTTTTAGACTCCCACATATCCTAAAAAGACATAGCTGCTTAGGAAATATCTATCTTGAGGATATGCTGCAAACATAAACAAAACTCCAAACTAAAAAATGATTTCTAAAGTTGAGAATGCAGTAGAAAGTAGGAGGAGAAATTAAGAGAGAATAAATTAATTGCACAGATCAACAAAATATAGGCCTATGAGATTGTGGATGGTTTGTGTTATTATTACCAGTATGTGAACAAAAGATGTTTTAAATCCAAAAAAGAAACCGGTTCATTAATAGATATGTCTGTATTACATCGTACTATGTATTTCCAGGGGTTTGTAGGTTCATCTTGGTGTGTATTGATATTTAAAAATGTCAGCAGAGAACCCTGCAATAACTTCTTCTTAAAAAGACAATAATAAATTTCAGATTATCCTATCTTCAAGTTAAAACTTAAGGACTTGTGTCAAATGGCTTTTTTTAAAACACAGCATATACTGCAGCAATCAATTAAGAACCCAATATCTAGACAGTGACTTCTTGTAAACAAACATGTGCATACACATCCTTTAACACAGAAAGACTCAATAAGTGTGTTTACCATGTAATTCACAATAAATCTCACAGGTAGTTTGCTTTTCCATCCGAATATGTCACCGGAAGAACCGAACTTCTTAGGAGATATGCATATGAGTCTCAGAAGGCACCCTCATAAAAAGAGAAGGAATTTACTGGAACTGTAATTTTTGATAATTCTTGCCATTTGCAACCCATTTAGTGTAAAACCAGTTTGTTTCTGCTATATTTTAACAGGGAATCATTTGATCTGGTTGTGTGTTAACTGCTGCTGAAAGAACTGCAAGGTTTACTACATAAATTGATTTGAGGAAAAAAAAAAACGAAAACAAACAGAACAAAAACAACAACAAAAAAAGCCTCTTCACTGGTACACGATCCCATTCTACCACATTGGGAATCATGCTTCTATGGGGGTTTTCTATTCTAATAATAGGTAATAGGGTTTTCTATTCTAATTTTCAGAGTAGCCTGATTTAGTTTTTATGGCTATATTTGTGGGTTATCTAAAAGCAGAAATACAGAAGAAATCTTTCTTTCAGGAAAGTGTACAGATAAGGGATTTTTGGAGACACATCAAAATTATGGGATTACAGTTATTAAGGAGCACTTTATCACTGGAAAATGAAGGATTATTCTTCTCTCCTTGCTATTGTTTTTCTCTCCCCATCTTGATTCCCTGTCTTAATGCTGAAGTGAGGCAAAACATGCAACTCTCCAAGACTTAACAGCCCCATGGCGACTACTTCTGTCCTCCTCCACATCTGCACCCAGTGTATAGCAGATAACATTCTGCTCAGAACAGCTTTTAGGGCACAAATAACACTGCTAAAATACTTCTCAAACAAACTGTGCAAGTTTTAACCTAAAATCAGACACACCCTACAGCAGCGCTGCTTTAAGAGCCCCCAGACCCACTGAGTTGGAAACAGAATGGTTTTAAAGGTTTTCAAATGTCCTCTGTTTTAGGTGTGAAATTGGTAGGGAATCTCTTGGTGTGAACAATTTTATTTGAAAGGACATTGCTCTAAGCTTTCTAATTCTTCACATGCTCTTTATAAAAATGTTTATATAGAAGATGATGGCCTTTCCATGCTAGGCAGCTACAATTGCTTCAACAGATCACTGCACAAGAGAAGTGAACTCCTGCCTAATGAAAGCTAGCCTACTTGGAGTTTCTCCAGTGCCCTTTCGCTAAATGTAAAGTTCATAATATTAATCAGGCAACTGCTTATACTACAGATCAAGTGAACATTTTCTGAAATTACAGCTGAGTTTTGTCAAAATTTTAGCTTCCCTTACCAAGTGTCTACTTGCTTTCTCCCAGTCTGACATCTGAGAAACAAAAGCCTGTTCAGTGGGCTGTTCAGTGATGTTGCACAGTGCCTGCAGCACTAGCTGAAGGAATATCAGGACAGGGAAGAAACTACAAGGACTCAGCCAAATTTAAATTTGTTGTGCCACAAAAAACATTCCAAGGGAAGTACAAGCTGTGCTAGTAAAAGTGGGCCACATATTGTAAACTTTGGTAGCAAAGGGAAGGCTTCCATTCAAGCCTCTACGGGATGCTGGCACAGTTTTTGCAGTCATGCTCTGCAGGGAAAATGGCTGGTTGGTCTGTTTACAGCAGATCCCCCAGCCCCCTCATTTGAATTCCTGAAACAAAAGCTCCTTCACTCTCTAGTGAGAAATGTAATCTGCAGGATGCAGAGGACAGACTGCTGCCTCTTGAATAGACAAGCTCTCCATGACCAAAATCTGCAGAAGAATATTGCTTCTACTTCCTAGCGCAGATCAGGATAACCTGACTGACATTTTCTAAAAAAACTTGTCCCTTTGTAGCCTTCCATCTTTGCAAGCTTCAAAACAATGAAAGAAAGGAATTATCAAGGTAAACATTGCCCCTGAAATGCAAAGCTACATATTTTCTTGATAGAATTGAGTTTCAGAAGAGTAGGAGACAGAGCTAAGATTCAAAGGTTCATCCAAACGTACTTTGCTTTTGTTTTTCCTGGAACATCATCCTCCCAGAATAAAGGAGACCTCAGCCAACTGCTTTTTCCCATCCTTCCTAGTTCAGCTTCAGTTGCTTTTATAACTCATAATTCTCCTTATTTCTTCTTTTTTCCATTCCTTATTTTTTGCAGCGAAAACTACCATTTCCTTTCTTTTCCAATAAGTCATCTTCATCTTTTCCCCAGTC
The DNA here is from genome assembly GCF_019238085.1 of Lagopus leucura. Classification (NCBI taxonomy): domain Eukaryota; kingdom Metazoa; phylum Chordata; class Aves; order Galliformes; family Phasianidae; genus Lagopus; species Lagopus leucura. The sequence goes on from NW_024962264.1 coordinate 53,725,935, forward strand.
TATGCCAAAGGAATTAAAATTAAATCAGATGTGCAACAGATTCTATACCTGACATCTAGTAACCCAGCTGGCTTGTTTATATGTTATATCACTTTATGCTTAGACTTCTGCATCATCTGTTGAGATTGTGAAAATTCTCTTCAGAGTGTGGGCTGGCTTGTTTTGTCATAGACATAGCTATTAGCTGAGCCTAAAGAATCCCCTGTAATGTTCTAAAGAAAATATCTGGAAAAATTATGTCCCTCTTATTGTAAAACTGTCAACAAGAAGTTCCTTACATCAGAGTATGCTGATAACCTATCTAAATCTATTTGCCAAGTAAGAGACTTCTGCATTGTAAGCCATCCAAAAATATCCTCATGGCTAGGATTCTTGTAACTAAAAACATTCTGATGTAGCAAAATGATTTAGAGTAACAATTAAACTGATGTAAGCAAAAATACATAGGAAACATACTATTAATCCTATCCCAAAAGATTGTGCTATCCAAAGGGATCTAGAATATTAATTAGTAAGTTGTTGCAAACCTATAAAAAATCATCCCATAATTACTCTGAAAAAAGTTGCAATTTCAAAGCTACGCTGCAGAATAGCTTACTGGATTAATTATGCCAGACTGCAGCAATAACCTTGAATTAAAGCTGCAACCTTCTATTTTTAAGAAACAATTGCCTTTCTGGTTGATGAAACCTGTCGTCCCATCAGGTAACAGACGTGACCAGGAAAGAGAAAAGCGATAATGAGTCAATCCAAGCTGTTTGATACATTTCAAATCTTCCTCCCACAGAGTGTAGCTGCCACAAGCTACATCACCAGTCTGGTTCTTGAAAACTCGATCTCCTCCCTGATGGGTGAATGTGCCCCAGACATTAAGGCCCCTTCCATCTGTATTCCAGCCTTCTGCTTGAAAAACAAAACTTGGTTGTTACACTTTTGACATCAGAAAGCATATGTTGAATGTAAATATTTATCACAAAGTAGGCACAAGAACCTCAGAATCCTAAGAGAAAAGATAGTGGTATTCCCTTCCCCCTCCTCATATCATTTAAAGTACCTAGGAACTTTCAAGCATTAGTATATATTTGCACTAGGTTTTGCATTTATTCATATTTTTGCTAGCTGCTAATTATTTGAAAATCCTGTTTCTAAAAGCACTCGGAGTTCTGACACACTTCGTATTTCCTTAGCCAAAAATCTGACGTTTGCAACTCTGGAGATATTACAGGTTTTCACAAAGGGCATTTTCTAACACAGCTTCCATCCATAAATGTAAAAGATCAGTCCATATCAAAGAAAGCCTTTAGGGTATGAGAAATACATCCAACAAATAGGCACTTATGGCTTTCTAGATGTCCTTTGAAAATCCTGACAGTCTGTTAAAAAGAAAGGAATGCCATTATGAGCTATGGCCCTAGGCATATACAGGCTGAATTAATAACACAGCTCTGCAAAACTTCTGCTTTTTGCCTAGCCAAACGTTCACAGAAATGAATTTTAAATGTTCAAAATCCCTGCACCATTTTCTTCACTCTCATAGACTGGAGAAATTTCTTTGCAATTCCAAAACAGAGGCAGTGAGATTATCTTTAAAATATTCGAAATCTCACTGTTGTCTGAGATCACACATTCTTAACATTACATACTATTGAAGCCAAACAGATGTACCTTCCTTCCTGATGAGTTTCTTTGTCTTTCCAGAGCAATGTTGTAGCAGAGGTAAACATTCCATTTTTAATGTGGAGAGCTCTGTAAACTTAAACTCCTGCAAAGTGTGATTTTATCATGAAATCCAAATGACCCCATGATGGCCAAGCACATTCACCAGCAAGATTTTTCAGAGCTCCAGTAAATGCTCTGTTACAGTTTTACTCTCTAAAAACTAAAATGACATTGTGTGTTAAAATCACGTATAAATTAAATATCAGTTGGGTTGTAAGATTAATAACTATATAATAGCTACATATCAATCCTCAATAAAAGTGTTTTAATAATCAATTAGTATCATAGAAATTAGAGATGGAGGAGAACTATTAGGAGGTCATTGAGTCCATCCCCTGCCAACGCAAGATTGCTCCCTTAAGTATATTCAGTACTTAATACACATCTGTCTTATTAAATCTAAGTTTAATGCAAGGTTAAGCATATTGAAGACACTTAATTTAAAGCATTACTAAAATTTGTAATATCCCTTCTGTAACCTAGCTTTTCAAAGATCATTGTCACATTTCATGTTCTTTACAGAATTTTATTGCAGCACGTGAACACTGATACATCCACATTTGGTTGGTCAGTCAATTAAACTCTTATGTGGGACAACCTTCAAAGTAGGTCAAATTTTAGATCCAGGCAGCTTGAGTTTCTTGTTATCTCAGACTTTATCATAGATCTTGTGCTCTGTGTGCATGCTCCTCAGAAAAATGCCATACTGTAAGTTTTCCTGCCCTGCTTTCGATTTTAAATATGCCTGCAAAAATAAATTTCAGAGGAGTGCATGTAATAACAATTAATAGTAGTTCTTTTGTGATACTCAGAACTTGGAAGCCCTTAAGAGCAAGCTTCCACATCAGTGCTATAAGCTATAGCTCCTTTTCACCACAGTGGGGTGAAGGGAAGCCAAAAGCTCCCAGACTGGGCACCTAAGACACTTTTATTTAAGAATAAGCAGCAAGTGCAAATGCTGCACCATTACTTTTTTGCCTGCCTTCCTCCAGCAAAGGAGATGGGTGGGAGGGGGAAAGCACTTGATTTCTAGCAGACTGCCAGTACTTCTCTGGTGGTCACTAGTGGCTATAAAGCCCTGACTGGGGCTATGTAAACCAACCCACTTTTTCAGTGAGCCTCTCTGTACAGTGCTGAGTACCCAAGCTAGCTAAATAAAGTGCAGGAAGTAATCTAGCCCAGGCAACAGAGAACTCAATACACACTAAGATACCCTGCTGAGACACAATTAGCCTGCACAGAGCTCTGCTCTGCTTCAGCTAGCTTCAATGAACTGAGCCTGCTCCTCTAAGTTTGCTCAGAAACCTTAGCGCTGTGCTCTTACTGTAGACATACCCTGAGTTTTAGTGAACTTCGGGGCCAGGAAAAACACTGATGGGGAAACTGATTTTACATTTCAAATACATAGTAGAGGCTTAGCTACCAAATCCTTACATGTCAGTATATAATATGTCAATAAATGATGAATAAAATGATGAACATAATGAAATGTGATGCATGTTCCCCATTCTCTGCAATTATCACAATGGAATAAGAGAAAATTATTTTCCTTTTAAGTGGAGCTAGTGAAGCAGGGCTATTACTGATCAGATTATTTGAGTTTTCATATACTTTGCAAGTTTGCTTTTCCTCTAAATTAACTATGTTTTCATCCTTTGGTGTGAAATTTTCTTGGCTTTTTCTCTGCCCAAAAGGTAAAATTTTGTTTGAATTAATGTAGCTCAACTATTTGGCATAAGAAAGAAGTGAAGAAAAACACTTTTATCATTACAAGAATTTTTTGAAACTTTTCCCTCTCTTAAAAAAAAAAAAACAAAAAAAAACAAAAAAACAACAACAAAAAAAACAAAACTAAAGCGGGGAGTTGAAATTTAGCATAGAAATGGTCCTCAGTAAGAAGAAGTGCCTTTGAGTGTTCTGCTGCAAATTGATTTTGATTTGACTGAGTCATGAACCTCTGAAATCTGCACTTTGAGCATGCAGAGTACAATTGGTATGATTTTTTAACACTTTGAAATATACAGAGTGAATAAGGTTGTGCTGTGCATAAATACATAGCTGACAGTGAAAAGAAAGTAGCCTATCAGCCTTTGCCTCATCCACTGTGGATCTTGTGATACATGCAGCAACCGAGTTTGGACTCTACAAGAACTATTGCTTCAATCATGCTGCCTTTAAGTCAAAAGCTGCACAGCTTCCACAGCTTTCAGGAGGAGAAATTCCCTGTTGAGTTTCTTACTTCAGTGGGAAAGGGGTCATTTGAGTAGTGTCTAGACCACATTATAGATTTTTTTTTTAACATCTCTCCCACTCAGAAGCCTTAGGAAAGCTCATTAAAAATACATTAAGAGAACATTATAGTTGCACTTCCAGCCACTCAAAAGGCAGGAAATTATAATGTCCTTCTGTATGCACACACAATTCACATTTTAAGAAATAGTTAGCAAAGCTGTGCGCGTTGCTGGACTCGAGTTAGGACCTGGCCCAGAATATTGATTCCCAGGGAAGAGCAGGCTGTTCAGGACATTAGGTGAAATGAGCAGAGGTTGTTAAAAGGTTCCAGGCCTGGGTAAGTATTCTCACTTTCAGCAATAAGCAAGAACTAAAGGCTACATCCTCAAAGACAATTTTAGATCTACAGTTCCCATTTAGTCACTGAAATCAATGGGAGCACAGTGCCAGTATGCTGCAGGGTATAATATGAGAAAATCAGATCTATATGTGTTTTAGTGGTCTCTAAACACACATTTATGAAGAGGGAATGGTTGGGGGCTTAGAGCTGTCAGTGTCCCTGTACATTGTGGGTTTGCATTCCCTGCTCTGCCACACAGATTTTTACCATGCTGGGCAAACTGCTTTATCGGTGCCACCATTCAGTTTGGAACATGACACGTGTCAGGAGCCTCAGTAAGTCCTGCTGTTAACCTCCCAGCTCTCTGTTTTTCACATTCCTTGAAGATTCCTCACTAAGGACCCCCATGAGTACTGATATCTACTAGGTAGTATTCATGCCCTGTTTTGGAATAGCCAATAGTAACCTTCCTAAATTAATTCTAGAAAAGGAAATAAAAGCTAATGGGAATATTACTTATTTCTTTTTTTTTTTCCTCTTCTTTTTTTTTTTTTCTTCCCTTTTTTTCCCTTCACTCTCAGTAGATAGTGGAAGCTCCTCCCCGTTTCCAATTCCTAACCATACGGTTCTGAGATTTGTAAAATCTTTTACCCTCTTCTTACTGCTCGGGCCAGAAATGTTTAAATGGAAGTGCTACATGTATTTGCATTAGATATAGCATCTATGCAATGAAGGAGAGATCTCTCCTTCCCTAACTATTTGGCATTTAAAAATTGACACCTTCAATTTGAAATGCTGCTGTAGCTGCACCCCAAGCAAATCCAGCTGGAAAAGCAATATCCTCCAGCAGCAGCTGCAGAGGAGAGGCGAATACACAGCATTATGTGATGCTATGGAGATGCGGGCCTCATTTGCAGACAACAGTTTCTGGCTCGATCACTCTTGCACTTGTTACAAGCAGATTCTATACTGAAGACAAAAATAAACCCTGTGCAGCTTCACAGGCTGAAGGGCAAGCTATGCACTTTGCATATCTCAGGATTAGAGCAGAGAAGTTCAGTCACTAACAGTGGAAGTGAAGAAGGCAGCAGTGGAAAAGCCTACAGTGGTCACAGTGAAAGGGCTTCACTAACATACAGAGCAGGTGCCTCTTCTCCTCCCTCTTTTCCCCCACTGCCAGAGGGGTTTGTGGACCCTTAACACAAAGTATATCCTTCAGATAACAGGCAAAGACTCATTTCCATCCCTTCCTAGCTTCAAAAAGCAGCAGCTTCTCTGCCCTTCTCACATCAAAAGTATATCTTTTTTCTCTGTCCACACCAAAAAAATTGGTCTGTCCGTGCTGCAATGGATATGAAAGGCTGTTTTAGCCACTACTTGTTTAGCAATGGAAATCACTGAGTAGAAGAGAAAGGTTTATGTGGGAGTACAGGCAGAAGAGCTATCTTTCTCTTTCCTTGAAGTCTCATGGATACTCATTTTTTTTCACAGAGAAGCAGCGACAACTTTATGGCATGTGTGCCAGGACAAACATCTGCAGGGCAGCCCCTGGGTCCTCTCCTCTGCCTCCTGTCAGCGCTGTACCTGCTGCCCTGTCACAGGCTGAGCAGGAAGTAGCCACAGGAGAGCTGGCTAAGCAGTAACAAGTGGGATGGACTGAAAGGAGTTGACTGCCCCTTTCCAGCAAACTGCAACACCTGGCACACTAGATGGCACTACTGTAATTTTTTTATTATTATTTATCTTCATTATTACTATTTTGAGTTAGAGAAGTTTTCTTCCCATTTATTATGTTATTAAAGCCACACTGCTTTTACCAAGGTCAATATTTGCACTAATTGGACCATCAGATGATAACACACACCCTTCCAAGAAATATTCACAACTTAAAAGTCAACTCATTAGCAAAATGAAAGCCTTTGGAGAGATACAGAGAAGCTGATTTAAATCCAAAGTGCACGTTACAGAACCAGACAGCGCAGATGCAGTGCAAAATGAATCAGACTTTCACAGCAGGCATGTGTTTCCTCAAGTGTCTTTCAAAGGAGAGGTAAAAGCATTATGAATACAAAGGAACAAGGAGGGAAATGAGGCACAGCATACCAACTTGTTCCCAAAACACACAATGACGCATATGGTAGGCAGACATGCCCCTTACACATTTCATAGAGATAACTGAAAACCAGTGCAATTAATGGGTTAATGTTCTCTGTTGGAATCAGCCTCCTCAGGCTTTCACATGCAAGCTATTGGACAGCTAACAGTAAAACACACTGGGGACATCTTAAACCATGATTAATAGGTATTAATGAACCAGAGTAATTATACATGTTTTTTGCATCACTAATGTTATTGGTAGGTACTTTTTAAAACCTAAGTGATAATAATTATTTCCCCAGAAAATCATACAATTCAATTTCACGAGAGATATAACAAATATGGAGCTCAGTAACATGGGGGAGGGGGCAGGCAGGAGACTGTAGCAATAAAAACCCAATAAAAAGTTTTATAAAAATGTTTAACCATAAATACAAGGCTAAAAAGTGTCATTGATGATTCCCAGGCAGGAATCAACATAGGCATAGATGGGTTTTAGGAGAGACTGAGTGGGTGAAAGATATTCCATAAGCAGTCTGGTCTGGGGAAGAGTGAACAAAATTTGCCTCAGAGGTTAAGGCAGGTTCAGAGTAATGAGATAGCAGACTATGTCAGATAAGTAGGCAGATACTGACAGATGCAGAGCTTCAAAATTCAGAGAAGCTGAGTTTATAGCAGCTAATCTCCATCTCTTCTGGCAACCCAATTCCTATATTTGTGACCTCATTTTGGGTTGTATTTCTGGATTCGTGAACCCATTTCCTGTTGCAGATGTGGGACTTGCAGTTATATCTCCATTAGATCCACTTCATGTCATGGCCCTTAGGATGCATGCCTGACTCCTCACGAAGCCTTATTTCTCTGGCAATTTTCCCCACATAGAGTAAGCAGTCTCACTTCACCCTAAAATTCAGTGATTCACTGCTCCATTGTTTTTTTCTAACACCTACAAACACAAAACATTAAGAGAAGCCAGTAATACCTAGACATCATTTTTTTCAATACAGGAGTTAGTTTAGTGTAGTGTTTTGGGTTTTTTGTTTGGTTGGCTGGCTGGTTTTTTAAACATTTGCTCTGACAGAGACTATATGTAATTTAAAAAGCTCAGGTAAGGTATTCCAAGGAAAAACTGAGTAGTTCTTGGACATTGAAAACACTTGGATAAAGACAGTTTTGGCAAGTCAATAAAAATCAAGAGTAATTGGGTCTGATGCCAAGAGTTGGCAGCCCATCTTTACAAAATGCTAGGTGTTGTATCAAGGTGAAAGGTGAACAGGTTTTGGTTCTGGCCCCTCAGAACACATGGGATTGATTATTATCAGATTATATTGTCAAGATGGGTTCTTCCTGACTGAATCTGTTTCCTATCTATGTATTATAAATATGTTTAATAATATTTACAGTGTAATTTAGAAATTAATCTTTGAAAAGGTTGTGAAAATTAAAGTCTTTCTCCTAAAACAATACACTGTGCAGAAACAGAAGAAGAATATAGTTACTTTGGAAGTGCACTTCTCCAAAACAGTTGAAGATAGAAGTTCACGTATTTCGCAAGTTGTCTTTGAAACTGCTACTCATAGATTTAGCTTTCTTCCCTGGCAACATAATGGACCAGCTATTGAGGAAAAACATTAACTAAAACACTTTGAAGTCTACCAGACAAAGTCAATTTTTTAAATAGTAATACAAAACTAATGAACGGGCAGCACAAGTTTTACTGTCATGTGTCTGAATAGTAGCAGTACACAGTTTTCTTCAGGACATTTTAGCAACAAGCTTGGCTGTTCTCAATTACATTACAGAGATTCTTTCCACCTTGCACTGTTGCTGCAGCAGAGGACTTCCAACTTTGATAATCTAAATTGAGCCTTAATTAAAACCCTCTACTGGACTGTTGATTAGGATTTCTTCTCCTGTCTGCAATGTGTCAAAATACTGTTCCCAAGCTTAAATCAAATTGGAAAAGAACTCTCATGGTGACTGAAATGAAGGGTGATGACAAACAATGAAGGGTAATGATAAACAATAACTTTGAAGGGAGGCATTTAGTGCAGTACACAGAGATTAGTATTACTTCTGATCTCATTTAATAGCTTCAATAATGAGCTAGAAGAGGGAGTAAATGGTACATTAATGAAATCTGCAGATCTATTAAACTAGGAGGAGCTGAGCATACTGCCGAAAATGGAGAAATAATACAAGGGGTCATGGCAAGATTAGAAACACAGGCAGAATGTTGTAATGAGATTCAGTTTAGAAAACAGAAGAGTAATATTTGGGTAAAAAAGATCAGCAGACAATTACAGGTATACACCTGACATTTGGGCAGAACTGATAAGGACTGAGCAGCGATGACTAAACTTTAAGTAGCTCTTCAGTGTAAACAGTTCTACCATTAGCTCCCCTCTGCATTGAATCTGAGCACTGACAAAACAAACTATCAGTCAGATATTCAGAGACTTTGCAACTACAGATTTTTTTTTTCCATGAAGAAAACTTAGAAGTAAGCCATCCATTTCACAGAGCATTGTCCTTCATGGAATGAATGACATAACTGCAAACCGCTGGCTAAAAAATAGTAAAAGCATGAGACTGAAGAAACAAAATATTATCCCACTGCTTCTGGTAATTTTATCATGTGTTTTTTTTTTGGTTTTTTTTATTTTTTTATATATTGCTTAGGAAACTTCCAGTGCAATTCTATCTGCTATGAACTTCCCAGTACTGTGCAATATATGTGCACAATATGTTGGAGAGCTAAAGCTAGTAGTGAGCAAGTTAATTCCACTTGAAGAGCTCCCAGAAATTATTCTTGCTGAGAATCACAGTATGCAAGTTACAGTGGAGTGCCAAGTTAATGTTATATCACTGCCTGTATCAGAGAGTTTCAGCAATTCAGCATGGCACAGCATTAGGATGTAGAGTATGTATGTGAAGCGATATTCCATATTGGCCATCAGTCATCAAAAGTCCTTGGTAGTTCTTGGCTGATGACAGATTCGTCCTTTATTGCTGAGTGCCTCCATACAGAATTTTTAAGTGGGCTGGGCCACTCAGGAGTTTGTCACTGTCACAACATTACAACCCAGCACTACCTGTGCAAGGAGCAAGGCGTTGATCCATAGCTTTAAATTTGCACACTTCGGTAGAAAAATTGGCAGAAGCCTTCTCATATAAAACCATGCTCTATTCTACCTGAATCTCTGCATGTCCTGCCATTCCACATTCCTGGATTATGTGCTTTCCTAGGAAATAGGCTGAAAACCAATGAGCCATCATGTAAAAATGTAGGTCTTTAAAAAGGAGAAGGATTTAGATGAGGGCTGTTCCAAAAATAATGCCTCCTATTTTGTGTACTCACAATGATGAGGGCAGACGTTGGTGGTAAGACAGTAGAGGTTGAACCTTTCCATCAATATTCTATCACATTTTGTTTCTTTGTGACAGATGGCAGCAGAGGGGCAGTCTCAGAATGGCATCTGACATGGAAGTGTGGATGAAGCAAAGGTGTGTCACTGAAAAAATAGCACCCATTGACATTCATTAATGCTTGATGAACATTTATGGAGACCAAAGAGCAGATGTGAGCACAAGTGAAGCAGTGGGTGATACATTTCAGCAATGGTGGCAGCAGCAGCATGAAAGATGAGTCATTCTGGATAGCCACATAGATTTGCAGGAGTGCAGCAAGCAAGTTCTTGTTCACTGGCAAAAATACATTGTTAATGGTTTTGACTTTTGAAAAGTAGTGTTTTATAGCTGAGAATTTATTCTAGCAGATACTGTTATTGTGCTCTTCGCATCTGATGTATTTTCCATGGAAACAAATAGGAAGCATTACTTTTGGAGTGACCTCCATTTATAAAACCAACAAAAAGTACAGTATGTACATGTGGACATGACAAAAGTTTCATTCTCCCTTGAGAATGAAACTTTTTTGTTTCATCTCTTCTTTGTTGCTCCAGGGAGAGCTGTCTTAAGTTTTCCAGAAGTCCAGTCTCAAGACATTTGTAGAAACTGCCTACTGGCAAAGTTTCCTGATGTGATTTTGCTGGCAAAATACCTGCTATGGCTAATCAGATTGGTTGCAATTGGTTAGGATGATGTTGGGATGATTTTTAACTAAACTTTTAACACTTTTAAAACAGAAGGCCCAGAAGTCTTAGATACATGTGAAAGCAGTGCAGTTTCCTGTTCAACTCACAGATTCATTGGCTAATTCTTCACAGAGCTGAATATGCAAAATCATGCACATATCACCTTCACTGCGCACACCAAGTTCTGTTCTGTTTTAAAACCAGTATGAGCCATTTTTTTCCCACTATGTGCACTTTGAAAGTCCAGCATCTTATTCAAGCTTTGCCTGACTTTGGAACATTATCCAGGTGTCCATAGGAATGCAAATGTGGAGGCTGATTGTGACTCTCTTGAAAATATTGGCTTAGAACCTGGCTGTTTTGATGCTTCCCCTATGTTGCTGCAACTGTGCCCTGAGAGGAAGAGATGTGAGCTCCAGCCACAGCACACAGTGTCAAAAAGCTGAGATATCTGAGGTTCTACATGAATGATGCAGCATTGTCCTTAATAGTCTAACAACTGATCTCCATGGAAATCACCTACCAGATTCAACTGAATTTGATGAAAAAAAATAACTTTTTTTGAGAATACACAGCTAAATAAGTGGTTTATAGTGGTGTTACAACTGATGGATAGCCTGAAAAGTAAGTCCAATTATATTGGATTATATATATATATACACACACACATATATTAAAAAAGTCCTATTACATTAGACATCAGAGAATACACTCATAGGAGACATATTATGAGTGCTAATACTTGCAAATGCTTCAAGCAAGATGTATGAAACTACACAAAAAAGCAAAAATCAAAATTCTCATATACACTTGGTTTTAAAAATTTGAATGTCACTTCACTTTTTTTTAAAGTTCTTAGAAGATTGTTTTGCTGAAACACTAGAAAAAAAACTGTTTTGTATTTTTTTAAACCTTTTAGATATTTATGTATTTATTTACTTTAACACATGCCTAGAATAAGGTAGAAAGGATTCTGTTCAGATTGATTTTGTACTGGGGATATACTGAGTAAACCCAGTCATTTCATCATTTATGATGTATATAAAGTCCTGTAAAGTCCCACATTTTGTTTTCAGAATTAGCCAGAAATAGCGAGACTAGGTTTTATGGCAGTGAAACTGTATCTTTCATTTTCTTTTCTTACAGGAATGCTGTTTCTAATGTCACTGACTATGACTAATGACATTGACTATGACTTTAGCAAATATGCTTGAAAAGCTTCTTCCACCAGTCAGGATTAAGAAATCCCATTATACTAGTGCATTTACATAAAATCCACTTCTCTATATCAGCAATATGGAACTATCTACTATTAAGCAGCAGCACAGTATGAGAGACAGTAGCTGATATTACTTTTCAAAAGATTTGTGCTATGCCATTATGCTGTAAATATTTTTTCCTTTTGCAAGATATACCATCCATTGTACTCTTCATTTTTATCCTGAAAAATATTAGTGAATACTACTGCTTGCACCTGGAAAATGAGATAAGTAGCAGAGCAGTACTTTAATTTGACAAAGTAATCCAAGTACCTATTTGGACTTCAGTAAATACAGGTTATTTTTCAAACAACTTATGCTTCAGACATATTTTTTGGTCTTCCAAACAGTGTTACAGATGTGCAGTGATGTCTGAAGATGATGTTATTCAGGAAGTATCACAAAACATGTACCTGACCCTGAATCTAAACTAACAGAATCAAAAGAAAATCAAAATTCAGTATAACTGTTTAACATAGATGCCTCCTGTTTGATTTAAACATACAAATAATAATAACAAACAAACAAACAGAAAGATTAAAGGATGTGACAGGTTTAATGGTGCAGCAATGACCTTTTTATCATCACAGAGGTTGTCTACTTAGCACAGAAGTCAGGCAGATGAATACAGTATCTCATTCAATTTAACTTCTTTAATCTTTCCCCATATTTTAGTTTGCTCAGAGAAAGCTAAACATTCACACAGCATAGACAGAATCATGTACATTTTTCCTCTTCTGATTAAATACTAACTAATTTTATAAACACCACACAAGAAAAAAAAATGGGGTTTACGAGTAAGCAAGCCTGTTTTTCTATCCACCTCCTCAGTACCTCTTAATTACCTTTTTCAAATAAAACTGGTGAACAGCTCTAGTAATGGTTGCTGTTTTAAAGCTTTTGGCTGTGAAGTGATCAGTTTCCAGTAGGAGGCAATAAGTAACGATGCGCAGATGGGAAGGCTGGCTGAATGCACATACCAAGCTCTTTACAGTCTGGCTCTTTACATTCCCATGAAGGCCTGTGGAAAAGTAGTGGGTGTTTGTGTAATTAAAGGAATATGTCGTGATCAGATTGATACAGACTGGGAGGGGGGAAAGGCAATCTACTATTTTCTAGCCTTTGAAAAGCAGATGTTGCAAATTACCATTCTGTTAGAAGAATGCATAGAGCACTTTATTAACTGTATTTAAAATACAGCCACTTGTGTTGCTGATACCCACGTCATTTTCCTCTCTTTGTCTAAGCCAAGGCAAAAACCTGTAGCAATAGAAAACTGTTACCCTTTATGTGGACTATTACTACAGCATGTCACTTGTTCCAGTTATTTGTTTTCTTGCCAAAGACTAAGGAACTTTATGTTGGGTTCCAAGTTCTGCAGTAGAGTGTGCTCTACTGATTATAAATTATTTTTATACTCTGCTTCTGGCCTGAATCCCTGATCTTAGTGCCTGTTGTTTTTTTTTAAACAACCTTTGGCAGCAGTACGAAAATGGAAGGGAATGTTTTCCTTGGCCTCTGAACTCCAGAACGGGGCCTGTTCAGTCTCTGCAGGAACAGCCCAGTACAGGTAATTCAAAGAAGCTGCGAAGGACTGAAAGATTCTCACAGGAGTCTGAATCGTCAGAAAATTGAACAGCCAAACTCTAACAAGTTCTCCACTGGGCTTATGCAAGGGGTTTTTCTTCCAGGGCTTATATTGGGTCCAAATTTTAATGAATCATGCCAGATATGGCAAGAAACTAATTCAAATGCTAACACACATTTGGCATTTCTGTCCAAATTTCAATTTGTTCCTTCAGTGTTTGAAGATGCTTGCTTTTCCCTTTTCTCTGATCCAACCAGGGCAAATCTGAGACCAGAAAAAGAAAGAAAAGAGAAAAGAGAAGCAATTGTGCTTCAAAGCAATGAGGAGTAGATGCAAGCCAGAGGAGTTAGCAGTTAGAAGTATTTGCAAGAAAAGAATCAAGTTCTTACTCTGCACCAGTCAGGTTAGAACATTAACTATATGCATGCCCTAAGCAGCACGTGTTGCCTAACCATACACTGAAATTATTCTTGCCTCCCCCATTTTTTTTCCTTTCTGAACATCTTATCAACAAAAACTGCTAAATTACATTACTAAATTCCCATAATAATAATAATAAATAAATAATAAATACAAAAAATTCCCACTTCAGACTCTTCATGGATAGAAACAGCTTCTATGATCAAAATCAGCTCAAGCTTTCCATTAAAGTCATTGGAAGTTAGATCAGGTCTTAGTTTTCACAAATATATATATGTTTATATATATGTTTATATATGTGTATATGTACACATATATACATTTAGTCAATCTGAATTGAATTTAGTCAATCTGAATGAAAGGAGCAGAAAACATGACACATGAATGGAACCATTTTTTTTCCTCCAGCAAAACATCTTTTTTTCATAATTGTATCTGATGTTTCAAAAGCTACTTTCTCAGACTTCTTTTAACACAACTGCACTGCCACTATTGCAACAGGACGTTAAATGGTTATTGCACAAGTGGATTGGAATTTTCACTCTCTCTATCCCAATCAAGATTAACCAACTCCTAGCTAACATAGGCTATAGATAAGATTTCTAAAGGTTTTCTAAAGACTGTAGGTTACATATGCTCAAAATATCTATATTTCTTTTGCAGTTACAGCATAGAATTTTGGACTGATGCCTAGAACAGACCCAAGATGTGTATCTCAGCATGCTCTGTCATGTGCAGTTGGTTATAAAGTTTGCAGTTGTTATACAGCTAGAGTAGTGCCTTAAGCATACCTTTGCCTTTCAAGGAGAAGGTTCAAACACAACAAAACTTTTGCACTCCCAGAAAAGTGTGGTAAGAATCTCAGCATGGCAAAGCAAGCTGGGAATATTTTCTTAAGAGAAGTTACTGTGATGACTACAAATTTTATTTATGGTAATATCTAGCTATTTGCATGGGTACCTTACAGAAGCCATTCATTTATCTAGGCATTGGTTTATTCTCACTCCTAAATTTGTCTTTTGACTTAAAAAAAGAAAAAAAGGATAATATTGATTTCTGAACTTTTTTTTGCAATTACTTTTCTTGTATGTACTGAGTATTCTAAGGAGAAGAGTTCCCAGATGGAACAGCAGAAAGAGAGCAAAATAAGTAGGGAATAATAGCGTCAAGTGTTCAAGACAAAGAATCCATAAAAAAAAAACCACCAACAACAACAAAAAAACCACAACTGATATCAAATGTCTACAATACAGATTCCAGCACAAGAAGATTCCAGTGCTGTTATGCTTAGATCTTCTTTCTCTGTCCCTGAAAAGATACTATGAAGGAGAAGAGACTCCCTGGAGGAAAGACAAATGATTTCTTAAAAGCCGTAAGAAAGGTCAATATCAGGATTAGGAAGACATTTAGATCTTTCATCAGGCTAATGTCCTTTTCAGGATAATATCTATCTGTACCTTCTGCAACTGTAAAATTATCATCTGTCACTGAGCACATTTCTGAAGAGTTTGAAAAACATGCAGATGGATATTTTGTTCTACAATATGTGATCAGAAAAACAAAAATCTAGTAGAATATTTTTGTTAGATTTAATTAAATTAAGTTACTGTGCTGATCTGTCTGGAAAGCTTATGTGGAAAAAATGCTCAATGGAATAATGGACTCAAATAGTCCTTCAAAAACTGACATTAACAGAGCTTTATAAACTCAGATATTAAAGTGTCAGAAAAAAGACTTTAAACTCAAAATCATGCATCTCAGCTCTGCCCTTCTGAACATTTTGTATGCAGTAACTTCTATGTATTGCTGAGTGGATGCTAAAAACATATCATTGGATTCATAACTTTGCGATGGCAAGTTTCCTGTACTAGATTTCCTTTGCATTTTAAGTTAAAAAGTTGAATGATTGCCTGTTAAAGTAAATGCTAGAATAACAGTCCCTGTGGAGAAGTAAATCTTAAATGTTTGTGTTCACCATACAACCAATTCAAGCACGAATGGTGTAAATGATGTTATAGATTACCTTTTTATCATTCAAATTTCTCCTGTGAATCTGTCAGAGAAAGAGGTGGTTTTGTTAAATAAATAATTGGAATTGCTGTTTAAGCAAGTTGTGATCACAATCTCATGAGAGGATGGATAAGTATTTGAAGGAAGAATTGGAACTTTAAAAGATGTGGCAAATCTATCTGCAAACAAACTTTTTCATTGGACAGCATTATAAAACTGCTACGCTTTTCTGTTGTGGTTTATCTTTGCTGTTGTCCATGTACCACTTTAAAATTTATCCTCTTAGCAATCATTAAAACTTGAAAACAAACTCTTCCCAAACTGTGTTTGTGTACATACAGAGTAAATATTCATCACTATGATAAATGAAGGAAAGTTGCTGTTGAAGGCTGGAAATACCCTGAAATTCTGTTAGCTGCTTGAGCCTTACTCACGGAAATCTACGGAGTAAAGCTGTTACCCTGTTCACAGCATCTGACACTTGCAACTTTCCATGAGTTCACTCGTGCATTCACTTTTTTAGACACAATGTCTCTCTATGATACTTCGACTTTGACAACTGTTCAGTCTCTCCCAGGCGCTAGTTTCCTAAATGAAGTCTCTACATCATTTAGTGAGATAAATGCTTGCGTGTACTTATTCTGAAACATGAATCTCTGCAAGAGGAGAAGAAATAATTCAGATTTCCAAATATTGGCAATCTCATAATTTTCATTTGTTTGTTGTTTTTTTTTTTTTTTTTTTTTTTTTGAAGTTCTACTCCTTTCCATAGTCAACATCATTGAAAAATATAAATAGTTTGAGTAATCTGTATACCTGTAGCAAATAGGAATAGACTGTTAATAGAGCACTGAAAAGGATGCCCATACTAAATGCTTTCCAAGCTAAATTTCTAAGTCTGCAACTATAGGTGTTACATAAACCTCTACAAGAAAAAAAGATCATAATGCATCATGCAAGAAAAAAAGGCAAACTCATATGACTGTGTTTTGCTGAAATGTAAAACAGTAAGTGAACTTTGGCCACTGATCACATCTGACAACTTTCAGCTATGAAGGTGAAAACTTGACACTTATAACTGAAAAGGACAGAAAGAAAACATTAAAATCATAGATGTCACTATACTCTCCTTCTGAAATACCATTCCTAGTTACAATATAGTACAGACAACAGAGCAAGGTGATCTATGAAGCAACAATCTGTTACTAACAAAGAGGAAAAACACTAGAAAGACTGCAGATGAGATCATGGATCATTCAGAACACCCACTGAAAAAATAGAAGAGAAAAATAAAATTCTGTTTAGCTAACTTCAGTGCTTTGCTGAATTGACCCTTGAACCACTAAGTCATCAGTTTCCAAATATCCAGATTTACTAGCCAATTACTCAGCAGAACCTGACATGATCAATGATCTGAAAGTTTTCAGTTGCTCGTATTGATCAAATAGAAACACAAAACACAACTGTCAGCTGCTCTCAGTTCATTACTGATGAAGCGATGTTTAAAATAATTAATGAATAATTGGTTGAACATGGAAGAAAGAAGCCTAAGTGATATAAAAGAGTAAAGATGTTTATTGCTCATTTAATTAATAATTTGTTTTATAATTGATTTTTAAATCATTTGACTGGCAAAAGAAATGTGTGAACAATAATTACAAGCTTCCTACATTTACTCATTTTTTTACTTCTTTTAAGTGTTTCTGAAGTGAAGAAAGCAGATCTTTGTGCCTGCCAAGCTCTCTTCCATTTATTAGCAATATAAATAAATATAAATAAATCTCAGACAGTGCCAGTTATTACAAAATGTGATGGTTGATTACTTTTTGTACAAATAGGCACAAGAGAAAATGCCGTGGTATGTGAAGGTAGGGCTTGGACACAAAAAAGGAATTATTGGAAACTAATGAGCTTCCAGGTGTCAGCTGAGCTTGGGTAACTAACAACATTTGTACTGTTAGCCTGAAGCGAATCTAAAGCAAAACACGTTAGATTGATCTTCAGGGAGAGCATCCATCTTCTGTTAGCAGGACCAGCCCCAAAAAAGTGTCATGTTTGCAATGGCACATCACAAAGAACAATCTGACTTCCCTTTGTACTGATTTGAGAATAAGAACAATTCCAACTTTTAATTCAGGAATTTATTTTATCTTCTACATCAATAGAATGCTCCAAGACTGAGTTCTACCACAGCTTTTGAGAGGAAAATGCCATAAAACAACGGCTACTTTAAAAAAGAAAATTCAAATCAAATTCCATACTGATTACACTAGAAGTGAATGTATGTCTTGCTTGGTCAGTTAAAATAACAGTCTAGCTGTTAGAAAATAAAGATCTCAGTCCTTATGGAGAGGGAAATTACAATGAAAAGAAAGCTGTTTAAAGGAAGGGTAAAATATGAGGGATTAGCTTACTGTTACTCTACTTTAATCTCTCATAAGTTCTTTTTAAAATTCTGTAAATCAACTTCTGCTCTGTGGCTGTTGCCATTATTTCTCTGGAATTTAAAATGTCTGTTTTGTTCAGCAAGTGGATGTTAGAAATCTTGAGCTATTAAAAGATGTTGTCAATGTTAACTATTATATAAAGGATTAAATCTTAAATAAGTAGTATTAAAAAGTGATTCTATAAACCTTTATGTTATTGGTACTTCTAAGTTTTTTTCAAAGAAAAGAAGACCAATATGAGGGATTAATAGTTAAGGTTATGTAAAATCCACTTAATCAGCATGGCTAATTTTAGCTTAAAGTAAAGCTTCTGGCAACTACGTGCATTTTGCTTTGGGGCTTTACTTTTGAAGAGAGTGATGAATGCATTTTTGAGGTAAATGTATCTTAACAGAGACTCTACCTAATGCTCTTTAGTTGCTGAAAAGGTGATTTTAATACCATCTGCATGTAGGAAAGGAAGGAGGTCTTCAGCTGTGCATCTGTAATACCCTAAAATAAGCATTTTATTTTCACATTTGTATAATATACTGCTTGACTGTACATTAGGCAGGGTTCATAAACAATACAGTCATCAACATGGGCATTGATTATGAAGACAGAATTGTTCTCCTGATATTACATCTCCTATTTAGAAAAGACTAGGAAAATTGGAGCACACTCTGAAGGTATGAATACAATGACTTGCCAGACTATCTGGAGCACAAATGCTGAGAAAAAGGGTGTTTCACCGACAAATGCTGCCTAAGCAAGGCAGATGTACAGACTGTCAGCTCAAGCACCCCAGGCATTTTAAGCCAGAAATATAAACTTGCTAAGAATTACAGCTCTTCGGCCCAGCTCCAAAATCACAAAGGATTAGATCATTCCATGTGAAGTGAAAAATACACAGTTATGCTCTAAGTCAAAATATAATGATGACCAGCAAGAGTCAGATAAAATCTGGCTGCATCTCAAATTGGTGGGGCAAGATGTGGGCAAAGCAAGGGTCAGGTGTTTGGCGAATTCAGCTTTCTTAAAACTATGAAAATCTTAGGGGGTAATCTACCTCCACACAAGAAAAATTAAGGACAATGGCTACTATTCCACAGTGGATTATGAATGGTTTTTCCAGTGACAAAAGCAAGACTAAGTTGGCAACATAAGACTATTGATTTACAATGACATTATTCCAATTGGAGACCTGAGTGAGATTTGGGTGTATACCTTTGTTAACTCATTGCTATTATTTATACAAAGGGATGCTATGCTAAAATTCATGTTAAAATCCTAGCATACCAGCACAGGATAATTTATCACAAGTGTAGGTTCTTTTAGGCACCATCAGTACAACTTTTTTTTCCCTGCGATATGAATAAATTAATTGTATATGCAGCTTTGCTTCCCTGTGTCTGATGTCAAGCCCTGAGAAGGTCATCCCAACATTCTGTGTTTCTTAGGGTTTTCACTATTATTTTTTTCACTGAAATCTGTTTAAAGGCTAGGAGCATAAAAGGTGATACACTAACTAGTCAATGCGGTGTTGTGTGTATGCAAGTGTTGTGTGTGTGGAAAGTGCTTCAGGAGATGCCTCAGAAGAAGACGAACTCACAGTGGAACTAATGAACTTTCTCTTGGTCTGTACACATGGTTGAAGAAAGCTGAGGCCCTGTGGAATCTCTTCATGCTTAGTGAAACTAGGAAAAGTCAATAACTGAACCAGAAGCCACTTGAAGGAAACAGAGAATCTCAAGAGCAAGTCAGAAGTAATACTTTTCCTTCTTGAACTACATTTATTCTGTAATGAAGGCTGTGTCTATATATTTACGGAGGTTAGGGTTTCAGCTAACTAGTTTAACTGCTGTTAGTTGCGATACTGAGCTAGCAATTAAGCTTAGCAATCTATGAGGAATTTGTATAAATACTAAGATGATAAGCCTGCACTAGACATGGTGTTGGCTGTTCAGCCATGAGTTTTTGATTTGCTGGGTTATTATTCTATCAGTGCAGTTTTGAGAGCCTTGCATTACTTAGGTAATATTAATATGTAGGTATGCAAGACCCACAAGAGAATTAAAGTATATCTACATTAGAAAGACCTTCTTCAAGATTGCAAGTAGAAATTAGATTGATTATATTCAGTGAAGCTGAGGTAATATGTATTGTACTATTTAACTTTGTTAAATACCATCCAGTAATAAAATTCTGCCTGTTTAAAATCTTTTTGTTTCGCTCACCAAGTCTTAGTTATAGTCTTCGATTTTTGGTTTAGAACACTGTTTAATGGATCATTGTATGGTAGTCTTTGCTACAACAGCCCAGAAGAATCTGTATTTCTCTGATGGATATGGTTGTTAGAGGAGATTTGTGAGAGATATGTCTTTGAATATAAATTATGCTAATAATTCACTTAAAAATCTTCAGGTTTTGGAGTTTCTGCTTCTCCCTGTAAATTGGCTTTTAGAGAATAGTAATTATGAGTAATCAGAATTTGAACTTGGAATTACTTATACTGTTGTAAGGTTTTTTTTTTTTTGGGGGGGGGGGAGTATTCATAAAATATATATCTATAATTATCTTAACATTTGTTATCTTGTTTTATATATTTACATATGTACATGTGCCAAATGCATTTCTATGGGGTAGATCTGAAAAATAATTTAAAATTCTTAGAGAACTCTTCGTGTTTGCATACATGCACCAAAAGTATCTCATTTAAAAAAAAGAAAAATCTACCTTTCCAAATCTTGGAAACATTCCTTAAACCGCATTTCAAGCAATAAGCTCTGGCCAGACCTACCTAAATGAGATGCTGTACAGTTCTTATAAGTGAAAATACTGTTACTTATGAAAAAATCTGTCTAGGTATGCTACAACAAATGATTTTTCTTCTAGAGTAGAAAGTCAAGTATTTGCACCCATTGTAACTTACAAGGAAGAATGTTAAAACTTAGATACTTCATAAACCTTTGCACTCTTCTCTGCATTTGTTACTTCGAAACACCAGTGTTTAAAACAAGCCAGTAATTAGCTGGCATCAAAGAATGGAGACATCTGATAGGCTGCAATCTTCCCAGAAGGTTTTGTAAAAGGTTCCTGACACGTCACATTCTCAGAAGTGCATGTGGGATTCTTAAGTGGTTGAGAATTCAAATGTCTTCGTAGCCTCTGATTTGGAATCTGAAGCCTTAGAAAGTCTGCTGCTTGGGGCGACACATTTAATGTATCTCACGTCTTCTATTTCCACATTGCGGCATCAACTCCAGCCATATGTGTTTCCAGTAACAGCAGTTCCACAGTCATTCTTACTTACTGTCTAGTATACTCACTGTAAACAAAATTTCTCCTTTGTAATTTCCCATTTGTTCTCAGCAAGCAGTATTTGCAACCTAATTAATATACATATGTATCTGTAGGCTATTAAGCTTTGCTTTCATTCTTTTCTATGAAATGAATATGCCCATGAGTTACTGAGAAATTGAGTTAACAAGAAAAAAAATCACAACTAAATCAATTCATTTTTATTATAAGTTTTTGACTCTTAAACAGATTTTAAGATAACTGTGATTGTACTAGTATGCACATTAACTATGGAGGGGAACATTTGCCTTATTTTTTTTTTATATATCTTTCCATGCCATACTTTTACTGAAGAAACCCAATGCAGTATTTTTCTATAATTTTAAATATAAGCACACGATCTTGTAACCCCAATCTATTTAATGATATTTTATCCTTGCCCTTTAAAAAAAATTCATTATTCAAGTCATCTGGTACTCTGCCGAAATTAGAAGGCACAGCACTTGAGAGTGCAAAGCCATTCCTGATGAAGTCAGAAGCAATTTTGCATTTACTTTAATGCAACATGGGCTATATTAAGGGTGCAGAAATTACTGTGACAAAATCTTCACTGACTAGGATTTTATTTGTTGCCTGTATCTTATTGGTTCTACCCATTATATATTAAAATAACCACTACTGCAGTCTGTAAGGACAGACATAAAATCAAGTCTTCATCACAATGGTATTTGCTTTTTCTTGTGTAAAAGATTTTGTTCATTGCATCTCCATATTGTCTGTGCTCTGGATTTCTATCTTTTCTACATCTGCTGCCACTCTAATAACTAAAATACATTTGTTGTCTTTTATTATCAGATTTGATCAGTGCACACTGCTCAGGTTTGTGCTACCCCTTTTATTTGGGAAGATTGTCTCATAAAAATCTGGAAAACTACCTGATAATCCTTACTTTAAAGTTATAAAAAATATATTTTCCTCTGATAGCTATGAAAAATCTTGACAATGGTAAGGAAGCTAACGTGCTTGCTACAATTGCTATCTATAATGCTTACCAAAAAATCTCATTGATATCTCTCTTCTCTATCAGCTGTTGTCCCTTGGTCTCTTATCAGATCTTAGCTTTTGGGCCTACAAGTTTTTGTTCTGTTTTCCAAAACATTCTCTGAGTTGTCAAAATAAGTAGGTGGCCATGACTGACAATAATATGCTTATCTACTACGGTAAAACAAATGAACAAACATAAGAATCTTTATTTCTTTTATTAGTACAATAAAAGATAAGAATCTTTTATTTCTTTCATAAAGAAAGCAGAGCAAAAGTTCTTGGAGACATGATGCCACTAGACATCCTTTCTCACTCAGTCACAACAAAAAGGCATAAACATTTCATGAATTGAGAAATTTTTAGATGAATGAACAGAAATATCAGTCAACAGAAGCAATGTCAATAAATAAATCTGAGATAATACTGCAGCAATCAAACTCTATTTAGACATGCTTTGGCGTATCTAATATGTCTAAATAAAGAAACTCAGCTGTGTAGCAGAAAAACGATGCTGATGTATACTATTCTGGTGCTGGCATGGAACCAAAATGGATGACATTTTTGCTGTTCTACTTGGTTTCTTTATTTAGGTTTTCTGCTGCTTTATTGTAGGATGGTTGTGGGCTGCTTTTTTTTTTTTTTTTTTAATCCTTTTAAAAAATGCAAACAAAACCCCTTTCACATCTAAATTGATCTATGTAGGTTGTCAGATAATCTAAAATATTTTTGTTCTCTTCCTGGCTACCAGCTCAACAGTTCATAAAGTTTCCCAGTGTTTGATTTATTTACCTGTGTATACATTTTTTGCTGCTTCAATCTAATCTGATTTTATTTGGCTTCTTTCTGAGAATGCTATGTGGAACCACTATCAGTGTTATTAAGAAGTTCTGCATCTACCACTTTACCTGTATGCATTCATTATTCTTTTAAAGAATCCAATTAGTTTGGTTTCACTTCATTTGTGCTTTTTACAAATGTGCTACCAATTTATCACTGCATTTTCCTCAAGCTGTTTATATACTGATTACTCTTGCTTTGCTAATTCTTCTAGTTACTTGTCAGGTATTGAAGTTAAATTTAGTGGCCTATAATTCTTAATCTTTCCTCAACCCTCACTTATTCTCTTCTTTAAAATTTTGATATAACTTAAACCCCAATCCTTATTGGTTTCCAGAGGCATATAAATAATTGAAGGCAGATTTTGAACTAAGCAATAAACACTAATGTTTGACTAATAAAATCTAGTTTGAGTAATAAATGACTTCAGTGAGAAAAGGAGCAAGTTGTACTCAAACTGTACAAGAGAAGTAGATTCCATTTTTGTCTCACAAGGCCATACCTTCTCTTGTTGCCTGTGCTTTTTGTTTTCTGCAAGCATGTGTTCAGTTCAAAGTAAAATGTTGACACTGCTGTTTGCTTATTATTTTTGGATCATGAATCAACTGAAATTAAAGATCACTGCTCTAGCCAAACTGGAGCTGGAGCTACAACAGTAAGAAATAGCATGCCAAGAGCCAGAAGTGATGTAATCTTTGGCTTCATGTGAGAGAAAAATTAAGTCCTATCAAGACAAAGAAAATGGGCACTGTTTTAAAAGGGCAGAGTAATATAAAATATTTGGTTCTTAAGTAGCTGAAGACTGATCCACAAAAACATTTCTTACTTAAATCTCATCAGCTCTTGCGATACTGGCCTTAAACTCAATGCTCAGCTGCAAACAGCTAAACAATTTACAGGGTGGTAAATCTGTCTATATTACTCCTTTAGCTAACACAACTGAACTCTTTTTAAACACCCCTTGTTTTCACAGACTGGACAAGGTTATGAAGCTCATAGTCTTTCAAGTTAGTATCATTAGCTCCCTCAATATCCAGCTTTCATGGGAAGGAGCACACAGGCTGATCACAACCCTAGAGGGAATTGTGGAAGATGTCTCACTAACACTGTTTTACTCCTGCAGCAAGTATTAAGATCTATGCATCAAACCTGAAGCTAGCCACACAAGCTCAATGCCAACCAGCATTTCAGGAATGTTTTTGTTTGTTTGTTTGGTGTTTTTTTTTTTTTTTTTTTTACAGCAATCCTGCCATCTTCCATCCTGCTTTGTGACTTTCTCTGCCAGCAACAGGTAGTCAGTTGACACATCTGGCATGCAGCGAGAGGAAAATCTACAACACAGTATTGCAAACTTAAATGAATACAGCCCAGCTGTAAAATGCTGCAAAACAGCAACTAATGGACAAACATAACAGGCCAGCACAGGAATGGAGAAAATGCAGTTCAAGGCTACATATCTTGTATTTGGAAGACTCCTGTTTGTGAAAAGAACACAATTGTTTTCAACTCATTACTGTGACCATGAAGAATGTCAAACATCTATAAAACACATCATTTTTCTTTTCTTTTCTTTTTTTTTTTTTTTTTTTTTTTTTTTTTTTTTTTTTTTTTGCAATGTTCAATTATCTTGCAGCTGAGATTCCAAGAAGAGACTGCTAAGCATAGTTCTTACTCAGAGAAGTTCACTTTAATATGTCTTTCAAAGCTGAATAAATTTCAGAGAACAGATGCAGTGTTACTGTTGTGAAAGTATTCAAAGCATTATGACCTGTGCAAACTTTTAATCTGGAAAAGTATAGCAAAAGTCAACATGTGATTTAATTGTTCAACAGGAAAAAAATTCTAAATTAACATCTGCCATTTTCTAAGTACACCTCCTAAGTGCATTTGAGCTCATTCTTTCTTGACACAAAGTTTGAATGATTGAGTTAACTTCATAGATATAATTTCTCTCAGAGTGCTGTAACACCTTACCAAACATAATTCTGGTTTAAAAGAAATCTGAGCTACACATTAACATTAGGATACATGTTATTTGGGTTCAGTCTTCAATAAATAATACACCTAAAGTTTCCTTAAGCTCAGATGTTTCTAGTGTCTCTTATGAGAGACTTCATTCTAGAAAATTCTGCAATATTTTCATTCTAAGTTGGGAAATAAATGATGGGGCGTGATATGATGGATAAGAAGTTCAGGGTAGCAATTTGGATCCTTTAGGATTGCAGCACATCCGCTTGCGTGGAACTTGGATAAGAACCTGTACAAAACAAGATAATGACCTGAGCAGCCAGAAGGGAATACTTTACCAAGAGAAGCAATGAATTCTCTAGCTCTGGGTATTCTGACAAGCATTTTTTTTTTTTAAGAGTGCTTCTATTGGATACAATTTATCGAGGTCAATACAGGCTTTCAGTAGTTTCTTGTAGTATAAGTTAGATCACATGATGCAACAACTAACATTAATTGCAACGAATCTTGTTCTTTTCTCCAATGAAACATCTTGGTCCACAGATCAAAACTGACACCAGTTATTGCTCATTGCTAAGCAGTCCTTTAGCAAAAGCAAAATCTACTCAAATTTGTTATTCAGAATACTGCAAGGGATAAAGTTACTAGTAGATCAATTCTGTGGTGATCCCTATTCATTTAGAGGGGAAAGTGATTCTGTAGATTTTCAGTCTTACACTTCATTCCGAGAGATGGCCATTTATTAAATTCACAATATGCACAATTCACAGTAAAATAATGGATACTCAAGTATTGTGGCAATCTGATGAATGTCAGTTCCTTCAGTCAAAAGGGACTAACTTTCCTAAACAAATGTGTGATATTTTGTTATCTCCAGGTACTGCCAGTGACGATGGAAGGAAATATGAGTGAATCTTAAATATTGCTGATAGCAAAGGAGACTGGCAGACCATGATTCACAGCAGTAAGTAACTATTCTAAATGAAACACATTTACTCAGTCTTCAACGCTAATTTTAATGAAAAAATATGAAACAAAGATCAGATCTGCTGGGAAAATAGGTAACCTTTTAAACTGATGTTCCCTGAACCGCAATTAATTTAGATTTAATAGGACAGTTAATGTATGTTATTTGAATACTGATTATTAATTCACAAAGGATTAAAAGTTATATAATAGATTCGTAATTGTGAATTTGATATGAACCTATTGCATAGCCACAGTACTCTGCAAATACGTTTGAGTGTGTAGTTGCTATTTATTTTGTATATTTTAACAGTTTTATGAAGTCTAAATTAAATACTTAAATCTCAGCTGAAAATGTCTTAGGGAAATGCAAAGCAGAACATGGGATGCATTTATTTTGCTATGTTTATCAAGATCAAATCCAGCAGTTTCAAAATCAACAAAAATGTGAAAAGTCTGTGAGGTCTGCTTGAGTAAAAAGTTTTCACTGGATAAGTTCACTGCTAAAATGCCTAAGAAAGTAAGCAGGTGTCAGGATGATGAAGTATCCAAAAAGCAGGATCCAGAAATTTTGCTGTTGACATCAAAATGCATTTTTCCTTATTTCCGTCCTCCTTAGAAAACTTGTGATGATGTATTAATTGCTATTTATTATGCTTCCTACTGATTCATGTTTTATGACTTGTGGCTGCTTACCAGAAGTAAAAGTAATACTGCTGATAAAACGTAGTAGGATAAAAGACCCCTATGAGCCTTACTGCAGACTTCTCAATGTTTTTATTGTAACTGAGGGTGGCACAAAGATCACTTCTCTAATGACCGGAGCAGTAGCTCTGAGATCAGACAGGCATGCTATAATCTCTGCTGTAGCTCCACCTGCTGAAAGGTATAGGTTTGAGTTCAGAAGAGCACCATAGTTAAGACACATTACAGCTTCTATTCCTTTGCTGCTTTTTTTTGCATCTGCATGGTACTGGCTGTGCCATGTCTTTATATTATATAGGGTGTGCATGCATCTTGGTTACTTGGTAACAAGAAGAATCAAGCTTCTGTCTGAAGTGCAACATGATACTAGTCGCCATCAACAGGCCTGTAACTCCTGCATCATCTGAGTGTAGGTATACCTCTGAGCCTAGATGTGTTTCTCATCGCCCTCCCATTTTTCTTCTTTTTTCCCTTTCCCATTTTCTAACAATCTGGCATGGTGTTGTAGGACACTGAGCTACAGTCTCATGTCAGTGTGCTGCTCAAGGCTGCTTACCTTTGGCCAGTGTCGCTTTTTTATTTTAACAAACATATTAGCCTTTCCCCTTTTTACTTTTTTCCCTTCAGAGTTTTCTGCCTCAATTTTAGGTATTTGCAAGGGAAATAAATAGAATCTCTTGTTTCAGGCACCATTATGCAGCCAATAAAATTCAGACTTTTCTAGAGTTAATGTGCTGTAAAATCTAAGGTGATAAGAATTGAGAGTGAAGGAAATTCTTCAAAGTATTAATGTTAAGGAAGTTTAACTCCTGAACCATTCATATGCTTAAGCATCAGACAGCTTCTCTTTCATGTGTTGTTCACACAACAGTGCAAATCCCCATCTATCTGGCTAGACATAATCACCTTCATCTTGGAATACCTTTTCCTAGTTTTCAGCCATAAGCACTGATGTGTTAGTAACAAAGGAGTTCAGCTACTGTTTTCCCTGCTAGTTTTTCCCCCAAGATCTGTGTGTTTGGATTCTTTGCCCATTATAATATCTATTAGAATACTTATTGAAGTATAACAAAGAATAGAAGGAAAACTCTTATTTCTGTTTTTATTAGTAGCTTACTGCTTGGAAGCCTCTAAGCTTATTAATGTAGATTAATGTGCTCTTGCAGTCCAGAAAGCCAACCCTATCCTGTGCTGCATCAAAAGAAGCGTTGCCAGCAGAGCAAGGGAGGTGATCCTGCTACTCTACTCTGTGCTGGTGAGACCTTACCTGGAGTACTGCATCCAGATGTGGAGTACTCAGTACAAGAGAGACATGGATCTGTTGGAATGCATCCAAAGTAGGGCCACAAAAATCATCCAAAGGATGGAACACCTTTCCTATGAGGATGGGCTGAGAGAGCTGGGGTTGTTCATCATGGAGAAGAGAAGGCTCTGAAGCACAACTTTTCAGTATCTAAAGGGAACCTACAAGAAAGAAGGGGACAAACTCACAGGGGCTGTGGTGATAGAGTAAAGGGAAGCGGCACAATATATTTTATATGTTTCTGTGCAGCATATACTGCTTTGAAAAATTTAGCATTGAGACTGTATTTCACAGCCAGTGTTTCACCTACAACTGTAGATTAAAGCAGCAGAGGAGGAATAAGGTCCCTGTATGAATTGAGTATAGTTCTTTTTCTTCACTGAAGGCAAAGAAAATATGGAAAAGCTGAGCATGAAACTCTTCAGGGCCTAGCTATCTTTTTTTCCCCCATAGAATTGCATATGATATTTCAGGTTTTAGCATATTAAATTTCACTACCTAATTCAGACTTAACTTGAGATTCATTGAAAACCAAAACCAGCAACTTCTAAGTAAACAACTTCGAGAGCAGTCTCCTTTTATGTATTTCCAAAAAGATTCCATAAGAAATTCGCAAACAAGCCAACTAACATTTGGGGTTCTGCCAAAGCATTCTTGAAATACTCGTGACTACTTAAAAGAACAACTAGGTAAAGAAAAAGGATAATAGAGTTTTCTTCTGAATTTCTCAAACAAATCTAAAAACTATACTTCATCCTATAGAATTACTGATGCTGAAGATCTCTAACCCTTGATCACAGCAGTGTCCAGTTTGTTGTATCCAACACATCAAACAAGACACATGCCTGGTAATGTCTGTATTTGTCACAAGCAGAGCTTGGTCTAACCAAGTTAGAACCAACAGAGGCAGGAATGTAATAGTACAACCTGCAGGTATGTAAGAAGTACTTGCTGTATAAAGGTGACTCTATGCCTGCTGGATTTAGTGGTTAACAGCAAGCCAGCATTTGCCAACAGTTATCATCACCTCTGTCTACTTGGAATAATAAATAACCACAGTATTGCAGACATAGCTAAGGGCAACCAAATCCTTCCTTTTCCTTGGCGATTGCTGTAGCAAACAAAACATAACTGATGATATCCCAGGCCATTAAGGGAAGAGATTAAATGTGGTAAGTTGTTTATTTTTTTTCCTCCAGCAATCACTACATAATGACAGGAAAAATTAATTTTGAAAACAAAATATATTAGGGATAATTTAATGAAGAAAAGGAAAACAACAAAAAAGCACAGAGAGTACTTGTTCACAGTCTGGAAGCAAGACACATTCAAAAAAGTTTAAGTGTCACCTCAAGTAAAGCACTGCCAGTAATAACAGGATTACCAACGCTGACAGGAAATTATGAGATTAATGGAAAGAAACTTGAGGGTTTACTTCAATTCAGTTGTACAGTCAATAAGTATACAGCTATAAGATCAATAAGCAAACAGATGTTAGGCTTAGTGAGATTACCACAGTGGAAAGATAATAATAATAAAAAAACATTCACTAACATTGTACACCCACAGTAAACTCCACAAGGAGCAACCTCCAGAGAGAGAGCCTTCCTCGGGGCAGTCAGCCCTTAAATGGGGTCTAGGAGAGGTGCAGCCAGGCTGCACCCCTTTCAGGTAGCACAGGTGAATTGCCTTCAGCTGTGCTCCTACAGCTGACTCATTGCTTGCCTCAGGTGGTTAATCAGAGGTTCAGGCTATGATCAACAGTTTCCATACATCAGTTTAAGAAAAATAATCAAAAATTGCAGAAAGATACAGTATTTTCTGAGTAGTTGCTATTTCGGCTATATTCTGTGAGTTTTGGATACAGTTTGCCTTTTTTTTTTTTTTTTTTTTTTTTTTTCAGATATATCAGCTTCTGTAATAAAAGATTTTTATTTTATATTGCCTCCCTCTACAAATCTTGTCTTTCCTGAAATTCCATACTCCAGCTAGTTTTGCTGCTAAAGCAGAACGTTACACTCCCTTTGCTAGTGTTCTCACCTTGCTCCAGTTACTACTTTAATCCTGTCCTGAGCTGACTTAACTCTGTAACTTGACAGAAAATCAGGAATTTTTTTTTTTTTTTTTTAAATTAAAGAAAAAGTTTAGTTGTTGAGTTGAATCTGTTTACTGTACAATCAGATTACTACCACAGGTAGACCACGAGACAGAATATGTAACCTAAAGCTAGAGGGGTGTGGGAAATCCAAGAGGAATGGGACTTCCTGGTTTCTGAAGCATCTGCAGTGCATCATCTCATCCTTACATCCTTAGACCACAACTACAATATAGAAGTAGTGATCTAATAAACTTGACAAGAGTACATTATGGTTCCAAAAAAATAAAAAATAACAGGAAAAAAAAAAAAAAAAACACTTGAAATATGTTAAGGGACTCCTGTGGGACATTTGTTTTGGATTAAAAGCTTTTCTAAGTTACTGTGAAAACAATGGTTTCCCAAATCTTTAGCACGGAATGGAACTGCAGTATTTGCACTAAGGAAAAAAGAGGGTAAAAGCACAAGCCTGCAAGAACAATCTTTTGCTTAAAACCTTCAAGCCTTTCTAAAACAGGTAAGGAACTTCAGATTCACTGAAGAAGTAATGTAACTAAGAGAAGAAAACAGAATAAAAATCAACAGAAAACACAGCAAGGTTTTAACAGTACCATTTTAAACAGAAATATCATTATAAACAGTAAGAGCTTTGCAACTACAATCCACCGTTACAGATCTTAGTAGGGGTGATCTCAGTGGAGTAGTAAGAACAGAGCAGATAGTTGAGAAAATCAAGGGCAAGTAACATGCTAATTTATAAATTAAAAAGAATGGAAACATTCTTAATTAATATGAAAAGTAGTGGTGAGAACCTGTCTAAATGCTGATCTTCACATGTGATGACCTTGTTTTGATAGAGTATATCCCATTTTAAAACTTCTGGTGCCAGACCAAAAGTGGTGGGGTTGTAAGATACAAAGTACTGATCCAATAGAATTTCACTGTAGTTTGAATTTGTTTAAAACAAAGGCATGAGCTGAAGAATTAAATTTATACTGCTGAGTTAACAGATATCTATTTTCTTATAGTTGGCACAATAGCAACATAAGAGCATGAATATTGTCAATTTTGTATTTTGTGCCCTGACCTAATTTAATTCAAGTGTAATTTTGGCATGGCATTTCAATTCAGATCAGGTCGGTCCTTCTGAATGACTCAGTGACTAATGTTAATGGTCAGGAAGCCATAGCCTGTGTATTCTGGTCAACAACTTCATTAAGTGGGACAGACTCCATTTTGATTTGTGAGAGGCCAGACAAATGAGAAAACACAAAGGTAGATAAAGTGCATGGTAGCTACAGAGTATCTACAACATGCCCAAGTAATTTTGATGCTGTTACTGTAGCCTTGTTCTACCTGCCCCATCCACAATTCGAATTCCTTGCCCGTATCTTTTATTAGGCTGCATTTAAAACTAGGCTGCAACCAGAGGTGTTCCACGTTAATCAAGGAAAATGTACATTAAAGATTTTGTTAGCATCATTTTAGAAGCTGTTATTGACAATACAGAGTATTGTATTTCTATGTCATAGTGGGTATTTTGAAGGACGCTATTTGCCAGCACTCTGCTGTAAGGCTGTGGCTTTTTGAATTCATGGTTAGTGACCAACAGCTTCTGACGGGCTCTGGAAAGTCTCCATTCAACTTTTTTAATTAGGCACAGGCAGATTTTATAACTTAATTGCAGGTTAGATAACAGTTATTCTGTTAGCCTCAGACATAGCGGCGGCAATGTACTGAGAGTTTTTGTCTTCTATTGGCACAAAGGTGTTTGGGCCAGGCTGTCCAGGCTGCAGAGAAAAGCAAAAACACGATTTAAATACCCCCAGAAAAGCATTCCTGAATGTGCAATTAGAAAACACACAAGGTTTTTTGGGTGGTTTTTTTTTTCTTTTTTTTTTTTCTTTTTTTTTCTTTTTTTTTTTCTTTTTTCTTTTGTTTAACACTTGAGTCTGATGTTACCGAAATGACTTTTCCCATCCTTTGGCTCGTGGGGAACTGGGAGTAACAGTGCTACCTCATTTTTACAGGGATAATATGAGGATAATGTCTAACTTTGCAAGATGCCTGACTTTATGGCACTGAAGGCTGTGCAGTATCCAGGCACCAGGTTTCCTTTTTCCAGGAAGCACAATGGCAAGCAGAACTCCTGGAAGACCGCGGATTCAGAGTGTGTGACGAGGTGTGCAGCAGGAAGACAAACTGCACTACTCTACAAGGGGAATGCGGACCACGAAGCACCAGCGTCCCCCAGAGAGATGGGGACCCAAAGGCGAACAGAAATGGAGCCGTCGCCCGGGCAGCGAAACACACCGCGCCGACAGAGGCACCGCAGGGCAGCCCGAGGTTCACCAGGCCGCAGGCCGCACCCCACACCCCTCTCCTCCGGAGAGCGGCACCTCTCCGCCGCGCCCCCTCAGCCGGCGACGCGCAAGCGCGGTGAGGACCGCCACGGCGGCGGCGCTTGCGCGGCGGGGCCGAGGCCCGGCGGGCGCACAAGCGCGGGGTTCTCACACCGGCGGAAGGCGGCGCTGCTGCCGGCGCGCGGGGTCCTCCCGGCCCCGACACAAAGACGAGGGCGGGTGCGGCGGTGGCGGCTCCGGCCCGCCACCCCCCGGCACCACATGGCGGCGGAGCTGCGGCCGCGCCTAGCGCCGCCCCCGCGGAACTAAGTGAGGGCCCGCGAGCCGCGCTCTCTCCTCGCTCCTCTCCCATCCGGCACCTCCAGGAGGAGCGGGGCCCGGCCCCGAGCGCCATGCTGCCCCCGCTCCGCCGCGCTCCCTGCCGCCCGCTTCGCCCCCGTGCCCGGCGCCCCGCGCGCCTCCTGGCCGCGCTCCTTCTCGTGGCGGCGCTGAGGGGCGGCGGCACCGCGCTGCCCCCGGGCTGTAAGTACGACGGGCGCCCCAAAAGCTCCGGCAAAGCGGCGGCTGGCGGCCCGCTGGAGGTGAAGGTGGTGTGCAGCAACCTGGAGCTCGCTCATGTCCTGCCTCCCGAGGCTCTGCCCAACCGGACGGTCACGCTGTGAGTACGGTCCCGGGGGTGGTGATTTTGTTGGGAAAGAAGTCCGTGAAGCGCTGTGCGTGTGGGGGCTGCGCGGGGTGGTCCCGCCCCGCCGTGCATCGTCCCCGTGCTCCCAGCTTCGTCCTAACTTCGGGTTACGTTCAGGCGCGCTGTTTGTACGTGGACTCGATCCGAGCTCAGCCATTTGAATAACAAGTTTCCAGCAGGATGTGCAGCTTATTCCAAACTAAGTAATGCGTTACTCTTCACGGGAAGGGTTTGCAAGTTGTTTTTCTTTTCTTCCTGAGACGCTATCCGAAGCTATGCAGTAACACTGAATTTCATCAGAGATGGCCCAAAAGCCTGTGATTTTTTTTTTAGGGAGCCTGTGTTTCTGTGGGAGGACTCGAGTGTGATTGAGTAGTGTGCAAGAAAGTTGATGAAAAGTGACAGTAGCATAGGGTCTGGCTTAATATGCTTACTTATTTTGCTGCAATGAATGTCTCCAGGAATGGGACATCCACCACATCTCTGGTCAGCCTGTTACACTGCCTCACTACCCTTATTGTAAACAACATTTTCTTTATACCCAATCTAAATCTTTCCTCTTTTCATTTGAAACCATTTCCCTTTGTGCTATCATCACAGACCCTACTAAAGAGTCTGTACCCTTCTTTCTTGAAGGTTCCCTTTAGATACTGAAAAGCTGCTTTCAGGTCACTTCAGAGTAGTCTCCAGGCTGAACAGCCTCAGTTCTCCCAGCCTTCGTTGTAGGAGAGGTGTTCCATCCCTTGGATCATTTTTGTGGCCTTCCTCTGGACATGCTCTAACAGATCCATATCTCTAAACTTATGTACTTTTGTCCTGAGAACAACAGTTTGACTGTTGCCTTTGTGAACTTTGACAGCACTTAAACCTGGTGGAAGGGCTTCTTTGAGAAGTTAGAGTGAGGTGTGTACCCTAGTCATAAGGGCCAGTCAGTGGGAAAGGGGAAGACCAAAAAAGAGGGGCCTAAGTAGTTTCCCTCAGCTTGTCAGTGTGCAAGGGATTGGAACATTTTTAAATGACCTGTGAGAAGTGACCAGAATTATTCCTGTGTGAAGTTTCTGAAGTAGAAAGGAAAGCAAAAAGTGAAAGGTGACAGCTCTTTGATCAGCAAATTGATTTTGGTCTTTGTTAGCTGTAAGTGTTATGCAGCTGATTAGCTGTTAAAAATACAGTATTATCCACAAAAAAAAGATAAAAGTATGTATTAGTCTGGATGATATGCTGAAGTTGACGGTGGGGGTCTTTTGATTCAAAAAGCTTGGAGTCACAGCTGTGATTACTGTGAAAGACAAGCAAATATCAAATATAGCATCCTTGCTGTGAATGGACCTTTGTTCATAATTGCAGTGACAGAATAATTTGGAAGAATTCATTTCGTTTTGATTCTTCATACTCCTTCGTTATCTAGAGCATATCTTCATACATTAATTATTTGCTTTCATTTCTAACCAGCCTTTGAAGTGCATGACTACTTCTGAAACAGATTTTCCCTTCAGTACTCCTAACTTTTTAAATGTCTTAACTGGAAAACACATTGTTTCTTGCTGTTTTCTCTAGTAAGTATCATAACAGTGTTGATAGAATCAATGTGAATGCACGCTTTGAAATTTTACTTAAATGTTACTTAAAAGATTATTAAACTGATGCTTCTGGTTTTTCTAAGTAAGTGGACACAGTGGTTGTTGTGTTTCGGAATCTTTCAGGTTTCTTCATTTCAGAGGTGTAACTTTCCATATCTCTGAGATCATTGTACCGAGTCAGTGTTAACCTGGTTAGAAAACATTGGTGATTTATGAGTTGGGTTGCCTTGTGCCATTATGTGCAATTTCACTAACATGTTGTTTAATAGTGGCTGAGTTAATTGTTATCTAATCTTTTTCCAAAATTACTTTTTTTTTCTTTTTTTCCTCCAAGCTGATACTTGGAACTGCAGTGGTTGGTGGGTAGTGGAAAGTTTTCTGATTAGAGTCAAACTGCCCTGAATTATCTTGAATCTTGATTCTTGTGGGATTCTTCTATTAAGATAAGTCCTACTTGTATTATAGCTTTTTGGATTAGTGGATCACTGCTGAGATAAGTAGCTGAAAATAGATCACTGTTGTGTAAATCAGCTATGTTTTAATTCAGTTAATTTTCTTTTATGTTCTTATTTTGCACAAAGCAATTTTAAATATGAGGACATTTGTGTAGTTTTATATAAACAGTGTCTTGTTTTTCTGAGAGTGAGCTGGGAAGGACTCAAGTGTTTATTCTTGAGAATCTTGATTCCATCCTCATCACTGTTCAAACTCCTGCGCTTTCAGTAGATGAACTGCTGCGCATTTAGCATTTACACCTCCGTATTTTTCCTTCTGACCTATTTTTGAGGATAAAACTGTCTAAAAAGTGAGGAAAAGAAAATCAAAGGAAATGAGGATAAACAAGTTTGCATCCCAGTTCTTGCACATTGTTGTAGTTGGTGGTTAATAATGGCTTTGGTAGGTTTG
Organism: Lagopus leucura; assembly: GCF_019238085.1. Taxonomy (NCBI): domain Eukaryota; kingdom Metazoa; phylum Chordata; class Aves; order Galliformes; family Phasianidae; genus Lagopus; species Lagopus leucura. The sequence continues at coordinate 53,761,875 of NW_024962264.1, forward strand.
GCAAGGTCTCAACTTAGGAAATGGCTGGCTTTTGTTTGCCACAAAACCTTTCATTGCCCTTGTAATTTAGGTCACTACTGGTTACAATTACTTAGAATCTGCAGTTACAATTCAGAAAAAAGTAAAACCCTAACTATTTCAATTAATAAAGGTTAAAGTAAGGTTGCTTTGTGGTTGAAGAAGAAAATACTGAAATAAGTGCTTTAAAGTATGGAGAGATGTGTACAGGAGAATAAGTAATGTTTAGGATTTAGGACTGCAGATTGAGATTCCTTTAGAATCTAATTAGAATTAGCTAGTGCTTTGCTAAGCAGTTACTCACATTCACCTTGAAATTTGACCTTCAGTTATGGCCAAGGAAGGGACTTGTAGCCTTATATAATAAAAAGTGATTAGGATGCAAATGAAGGGTGTACCTACATGAACATCCCACATTGCTTTGACCTTTGTAGTTTAACCGGCCAGATGAGATGCTTTTGGTGTGAAGATAATATAACTGGGTGAATGTAACTTCATTCTTTGTCTACTGTATTTCAGTAGATACTGAAGTCATTGCCATGATTCACGTTTAAGGAGCAGGAGCATGCTATACCTGTGCAGTAGAAGTTTGAGATAAGATAACCATTGCTGTTGTTTCTTTGATGCAAGCTCAACTGATGATTTCACAACTTTTTCTGTTGAACAGTGCTGTCCCACTGAAGACAAGCCAATGAAGTTAAAATCCTTGTTGAGAATTTTAGTCACTGATTTACATAAAAATTATCCTATAGGAATGTAAATGAATGGAGGAAATGCATGTATAGTCAGTGAAGAGCAATGTTTTTGAAACAGGAGCTTTACTGACCTGCAAACAGCTTTGCTTAGCCACATGCTCTGAAAGGAACATATGAATATCAGTGTTTGCACTTGCAAGTTAGCATTTACAAGCCACTACAGTAGCCTGGATTTGTGTTCAGAACTGTTCAAAGATACATTTAACTGGATTCCTATTGAGAAACATGTAAAAATGTCACATTTTTTTGCCCACTTTCCAAATATAAGAATATCAAACTACATCTGTTAAGCAACTCAAGGGCGTATTTATTTGGCCTTCCAAGGACCTTCAGAGCTTTTCCTTTTTTTTTTTTTTTTAACTTGAATTCCTAAACTCCCAGCTTTTCATAGCAAAAGATCACTCACATCACAAGGAATCACTCCTATCACAGCATGTGATTGCACTGTAATTACAGTAACTGCGTGTAGTTACACGAATAGTTTTTTCCTACTTGAAGTAAATGGATCTTCAGGTTTTTAAAAATAAAGCATATTGTTATTATACTGTGACTTATATTTATGGCTATTAATATTCTTCCTTTTTTAACGCATCATCTGTTGCTTTGCTAAACTATGTTGATTAATTTCTTTTCCTTTGTAGAGCCTTTATTATGTGTTAGAGAAAGTGTCCTTTACAAAAAAAAAATTGTCAAACAGGAAAAACTGGCATAGTAAATGTATTCAGTGGAAGTTTCCCTCTTCTTTCTTTTAAAGTACATTTCCATTATTAACTTGAATGGTACTCTTGACAGCTAATCCCTTTTTTGTTAATGTAGTCTATCTGAGACTGTTGTAAGTGCTCTGTACTAATAACTTCAACAGTGATAACATTTTTTTGAAGACACAAAAGGCTAATAATTCCCATTAAAATTTATCTTAAAATTTTCTTCAGTCATTGGATACGTGAACTGTGCAAAATATGTGTTTCTCAGGAGTGCCTGGCAGTATGGAGACAGTGCAGTACTTGAGAACTGTCACAGCCACAGTTTACCAGTGGCATCCAACCTGCAAGAATTGGTGGTGTTTCATTTTCTGTTAGGCTTTTATTCTTGTAGATCTATACAGTATATGCCTATCATTTGTGTACATTTTTTTTTTTTTACCTTGTTGAGAAGATCGCTATCCACATTGAAAATCACATAACGTTTTATTTTATATCCTATTTCAGCACTGATTCATCATTGTGGGTGGGGTTGTTATTACACAGTATTGAGTATGTGCAGTGTTCTTTTATAAATAGGTATGCTCCCATGTATATTTGAGCGTTGCAAGAAAACTTAGCTCACAACTTGAGCAGCACTTTCTTCTAATTTGTAGTATTTTGTTCTGCCTAAATAACTGTGATAATTTTGTTATTTATTAAGTGTGCATTGGGGCACTCAAATTTGTATAGTGTTCTGTGGTTTCTTTTAGTGTAGTAGTGAAGTCTTTAATGTATATAGTGAATATATGGTGATTATTGTATACATGTGTTCATATATTTGCCATATATATGGTGATTGTCATTGGAAATAATAACCTCCATGCAATAATGGTGACATCAATATATACTGATATTTCTTGAGATTCTTCCATACAAATGTTTGGATTATGCTAAGTCCTTTTCAAGAAGGTTATTATACTTCTAATCAATACATGACAAAGTTAAATGTGGCTTTTTATAATGGGTACAACTGTAGGCAATTGTTGCATGTGATAGGCTTTTAGATTTTGAATCGGAGCTTCATGTTGATTACTGCTAAGGAGAGAGGAGGATAGAGGTAAATTCTGCAGAATTCTCGAGAACAAATTTAAAATTTTGAAATGAGGCAAAATCCAGTTTCTTAATTTTTGCAGCTCACATATTTATGTAGAATTGTACAAAGCCTTTTATTCCCCAAGAAGATATATGCAGTGCCCTTTATACATACATTTCAATGTGTCATTCACTATTTTGCCTCAAGAATTGGTATTTTCAACTTCAGTGCTAACATTTTTTTCTTCTTTTGATCTTTTGTTCATGGCTAGTATGCCTGGTTTTGTTCTGCAAATGTACAGAGTTGTAGAACTTTTAAATGTAAAGTTAAATTAAGAGTTTAAGAAATAGGAGTAGACTTTGTGCTGCATTGATGAATGAGGAATGAACAACTACATCTCTCATTTCTTTTTTGCTTGAGGTTTGTTCACTTTGTAGATCTTATTTTTGTAATTGAAAATGAGTAAATGAGTTGGGAGATGCAAGATCAGATTTTTTTTTTTTTTTTTTTTTAGAATGTGATGGGTCCCATGTGTACTTCACATGGGCCACATATGTTGCAGGTTCATGGATTTATTATTACTGCTTCAGTAGTTAGTCTTTACCTTCACTGTTATAATCTCTATAAATTCTAATTCTATACTGTTTAAGTGCTTTCTTAGTACAGCTAACTCATGGAGATTAAAACCAGTTGAGCTTTTCTTCTTATTCGCAACAGTAAGTTGTTTTAATTTTAAGAGCATCAGAGAAGATAATTAAAGCATATTTAGCTTTCTGTGAGGACATAATTAATGATTTTTAGATTTTACGTTGTAAAATACATAAATTCTTTAATAGTAAACAAGTGAGAATTTTATTTTCACTTTTGGATGTCACTGTATGGCTGTTTGGCAGTGAAAACTACAATGTCTTGCTGAACTTAGTGTTTCTGTACATTGCTCCTCCTTCAGCAAAGACATGAGCATGTCCAGCACTCAAAGCAGTGCGGTCCTGCAGATACCCAGGCTGCTCTTGCATGTCTGGGATGCCAGAGCTCTGTTGGGTGAGCAGAAACTAAGGCTGGCAGCTGGGGAGGGGTGAGGGAATGGGGAGCTTCTTTGCGTGCATTTGTTGGTTATGGAGGTGAGAGATCTGAAGGGCTCTGGAAGCAGTGAAAGTAGAGTAAATAAGGTGCTGAAGGGGATACAACTGGTTTAGTGAGAGGTGAGCAAGAATCCTTGGAAATAGAACTGCTACCCAGGAAATCTTTGTAAAATTAGGAACGGGTTGCCATGAGGAAATGGATCATCCAACGGTACCATGGAAAACTTCTGTTTTGTCCACGTGGTGTTGCCATATGAGGGGATGAACAAGACTTTTCTGTCAGATTAAAAAGCTAATTTATTATGAATTAATCCATGTTGTTACAGAACAGATTTAACCCTGGTACTTAGCAGTTGGCAGAATTTGCTTATAAGTTGCGCTCAGATTTCTGAAATCATCCTGTCAGAAAGACATTAGCCCTATCTACTGCCTCAAAGTCATGCTTCAGGGCAACAGCAGCCCTCAAAAAGAATCCTCACAACAGTGATGATTGTCTCGTTAAACCTGCCCCCTTTCTGTGGTTGGCAGTGAGTAGGTGTGTTACAGCTCTGTGCTGGAGAATGGGAGCCCCTTCCTCTTGCACTTGCTGTTTCTGACACAGCGGTTGTCTGGAGCAAGGAACAGGAAGTAAAGTCTCACCGCTGACAGCAGAAAGTGATATCCATGCTAGCTGACTGAAACGCCGCTGCCCAAGCAGGTGTGCTGGGCACGTGCCTTTACCTCCAGGCTCTGGCTCTGTGGGTGGCTTGCTCTTCCTTCTCTGTATGGCTCCACATGCAGTCAGTCCGAGGAGCTAAACTATTCCAAACCTGTTAAGTTCTATAGGGCTAGCGTATAAATTCTTCTGCAAATGTGTCTGTGTGTTAGCAGTTGACAGGAAGTACCTGCAAACATGTCTAGACAAATCATGTCTAGACAAAGTACTTTGTTATCAGGTAATGTACTCACTGGAAATATAAGTACATGAGACTGTGGGTTTGACAGCGTATGCTATAATTAATGCTTCTGTGATAGGACTTAGAGAATGTACTGGCTGTAGCAGCTTAAGTTAAGAGAGTCTGGCTAAACTAGTGTGTGCTGTGTGCCCTGTAAGGTGAGCTATTATGTTTCCTGTGTATTTGGATGTTGGAGGAGTAGGGTAAGCTTGCACTGAAATGCAAAGGAGCATCCTAAAAAATACGCAACTGTTGGACAAGAGAAAGGAAGGAACAGAAGGAAAGGGAGTAAGGCAGGAGTTTGCAGCAGAACTCAAACTGATGCAGATGCTACAGATACAGAGGGGTTGGAAGAGAACTTGGAGGACGTCTCTGAGGATGTCATGGGCACAGGGGTTAGATTGCCAGTGCTTTTGGTTAGTTTTAGGACTAGCAACCCAGTGTGGGAAAAGGCTGGATGCTGCTTTGTACTCCTGGTTTTCTATCCTAGGTAGGCTTTCCAACCTAGGCTAAGTACTAGAAAGAGAGGTTTGGTTGTGAAGCTTATAGTTTCTTGCTATGGTACTATCTTTTTCAGCAGCATTGCTATTCATTGTTGCCTTCTACTTTGTCTCTTTATTCCAAGATGCTTTTCATGTAGTATTTTTTTGTTACCTATTCCAGTGATGTGAACTGTATTTCACTAGAAATCAAGATTTCTGTCCTTAAATGTAGTGAATAAAGCATGTAGGCACATGTTGAATAGCAGCGTGCGGAATGTGCATTGTTATCTTTATAAATTAAAGACACTGAGTTTATGCAGGAAAAATAAAGGTTAGTCATTACTTCGTATGAAGTTAATACATTTCCAGTTAAAAAATGGAAAGATATAAATAGACACAGATTTAATTTGGTAACTTCATTACTTCTTTGTGTTCCAGTTCACAATCTTTAATATTACCTAATGTGCATAATAATAACATAGCACAGGAGATTCTTTATCTGTTGTGAATTTCTGTTTTGGAAATACTTCATTACTAAGCTTCCCTAATTGTATTGGTTTTGTTCTCCTTTAGTAGGGACTTTGGAAAGATTTTTCTGTGTAATAGCTTGTAGATTGTTTTCATTCCAGGGTTTTACTTTTAAGCAAGTACTGTTGGTGATGTGCACAGTCCATTACTTGATGCTGCTTTGCTTTTGACACCAGGAACTCTCTAGAAGGCAAACTACTAACTCTTGAAAAGTACTGTTTTTATGTCCTTGCTAAACCGCAGCTCCTACAAAATAAACTTTGAACAATATTTGTTTTTGCATGTTCACTGCTTTCAACAGCAAGGATAGTACAGATGGTTATTTTAGCTTAATTTTTGCTGGTGGCCACTTTCCCAGTCCTTAGAGTATCCAGCTGTCGCAATGAAATGATCTATTTTTTGCTTCCTGGCTCTCTGTTTGAGTCTCTTAAATTGTGTTCTGAAAGCTACTTTAACATTCAGCTTAAATTTACGCCATCTCCCATTGTTTGTACTTCTTAAGAGCCCATGTTGACTATTTTATTGTGCTAATGGATTTGTGTGTTTCAGTAGCATACTATGAAAGGATTCATTTGTGAAATTTGGAGGTGTATTCCTGACTAGCTGATTCCTGGCTTAGTAGTAGTAGTTTTATTAGGACAAAACTTTTTGTGCACAGTGTTTATTACCTCATTCTAAAGGTAAAGACAAAACAAGCCTTGATTTTTATTTATTTACTCCCCCCTCTGTTATTGCACTATCATAAAGAAATGGCTGATGGCAGCAACTTGATCTGCTCATAAGTGATCTAAGTGTTTTGCATAGTAGCAGTTGGGCATCTGTTGCCAAAGATCTTGCCAATTAATGAGTCAGAGGTGAGTTTCTTTGCAGTTTTACTAAGCTCTGGGGTAAAGTGAAAGCAAGGCTTTCCAAACCAGGCTATAATTGATGAAGGAAAACTTCAGCGCTGTTCATTGGATGAGTGAGAAGTTGGGGAGCCTTTCTGTTTTATTTCCTATGGGAAGAAGGTTGTTACTGTCTTGTTTCAGGTTATTCTTCGCAACCATTTCATTCCAAGGAAAAGGGAAATGTTTGAAGATGGCTTTGAGACATTGTCCAGAACCTGCTTTTCAGCTGCCTTTTCCTGTTAATGCTGTAGTGTATTTGTATGTGGCAGTTCCACATCCCAGTTTGTATTCTTACACAGGGGATGGGTAGTGGACAAGCAAAACACGTTTGATTCAAGCAGGTTTTCTTGATATTTAACAAAACAAAAACAACAACAACAACAACAAAACCACAAACAAAACACAAGAACAGCCAATATCTGATCTGTAGCTTATGAGACATACAGTGCATTGGTGATGCTTGGCTATTGGAACCTCTTCACAAATCCTCCAGATGATCATTTCTGTTGGGTCACTAGTTACAGAAGAGTTGAACAAGATAAGAATGAGTGATATTTCTCTCTCTATGATTTTTCACTTTAAACTTCTTAATGATGGAAAAGTTCAGGTATTTTCTGAATCACTTCCCTCTTAGGAAGAATTATGTTCTTAAACTGATAACTTAAAGTTATTATTGATCACAAATAATTGTCTGTATCTAAGTGGTACATAATAGCCCATCATTTTACTGTATATTAATGCACAGGAATTGTAAAAGTGGATCTAAAATGTCTACTTTGAAGTGAGTGCTTTATGGTGTTTTGTCGTGTTGTGCCACATCCCTAAACACTTCTAATAATGTATAGACTAAGTATATTAATAGCAAGTTTTAAACTGACTTTTTAAAGATTACGGTTACAGCATTAAGTATGATGAAATGTCTTAGGTTATATGGAGTGTTGTAAAATCTATCATTTATTGTACTAAACCTTTATGGTTGAGCAACTAACAGCTTCCACAGAAAATACTAAATCAGGCTGACTATAATTTGTACATCACACTCCAGAGACAAATATACCTAGTGCTCAGATATTCAAAGGCTTCTACTTTAGGCCTATTATTTATAGGCAATGTCAGAAAACTGATTTTTTTTAAACAGAATTGTACTTTTTATTTAGTACAAATTTAGTTCACTCAGTTGCTTCTACTTTTGAAGTGGTTTCTGTTCCATCTTAAATAGCTGCTTGTTTATTTTTTCTGGAAAAGCACAAATAAGTTCATTAAATTATGAAACAAAATCAATTACAACTAAAATGCAAGGGATTTTTGTGCCACCAAAGACTGTAGTGTGCTTGCTTGTGTTGACTTGGGTGTTTTCTAACTCTCATGGTTTTTTTTCTTTTTAACCATAGACCTAAATTGGATTTGTGGCTGTGGTGGCTTTTTTTTTTTTTTTTTTTTTTTTTTTGCTGCTGCTGTTATGCCTTATATTCTGTTTGCATGAAGTAATTATGAAATTTTTTCATAAGCGCCTTCATTTATTTCATTTTATTCCTTTCTGTGTATGTTTCTGGAACCAGGAAAGACGTAGAAATAAATGTGTACTTGGTTCAGATTGGTTTAGGCTGCAAAATGAATCCTGTACCTTCCTGCTATTTCTTCTTTCTGCCTAGATTGAAACCTTTCTCAGAGTAAAAGTAAAAATAGCTTCAAGCCTTCAAGGTGCACTACTTTTAACACTTCAGTGAAGTAGTGATAGTATTTCAGGCATTCCATGCCAAAGATTTTGCTTATTTATTTATTTTTCTCTTGCTTCTATTAAAATATCAGCACTCTGCCTTGCCAAACATCAGTCTCAGAAATATATATTTCAATTCTGCTCTGTTTTGGATCTTCTTTGATGCAGATGAGATCACCTATGAGTTTTTAATTTGTACGTCTGTCTTTGAAACTTGCAGAGTGTGTGTGTATATATGTTATTTGTTGTGTCATTTAGGTTATCACAGAAGCAGACGAAGGGCAATTTTAGCTAATTTTTCTTCTTAACATCTACCAGCATGTCAAGCTACAGGCAATATAAGCAAATTATTTTGTATAATAGCAAATTTTTTTGTATACTTTTAAAAATAAGCATTTTTCTTACACTTTTACCTTTCCATCCATTGCTGTGATCAGTTTTCATCCAGGACTGACTGGCTGTTTGGAATGCTGTGGTGATCATGCTTATGTAGTAGATGTGTAAATTAGTGTCTGAAAGATGCTTGGGTGTTTCTGCAGCTTATCATTGCTTATGGAGCATTGGGCACCAGAGATACTTGAGATCAACTGCAGAAATACGTGGTGTAACTGACAAAGGAGAAAAGGTAGGATCTCCTTTAAGCATCAGAACTGTTACCTTCGTTGACTGATTCAGTTCTAACTTCAAGAATTTTCAAACCTCCTTCATCCTGTTAGAATGAAAGATTCTTACAGAATTTCACAAAAATTGTTCAGCTGTCTAGATCCTGTGTACATGTGTGTGATTAAGAGATACTGACTCAAAGCCAGAGCTTTGAGACAAAAAAGCTGCCTGCGCTGTTTGTTGAAACTGTAGATGCTTGTGGCAGTCTGTAAGTAGTTTTCTTCTCCAGATTTCTCAGTGTAATATATGGCTATGTCAAAATGATGCTGTTTTCATAGAAGGTATCCCTGTATTTTAGTTTCATCTTATTCTTGTTGTGTTTAGAAGTACTAAACCTTGTCATCAGATAATGAATTTTATGCGTTGGAGGGAAGGTGTGTTTGTTTTTATTGCTACTGTGAAGGAGATCTGAAAGGTGCAGCAGAGTGGAGAAAATCTCCTAGTGGCAGTTGTTAGTGCTGAAGCAGTGTGATCCAGCCTGAGGATATAATTGGTGCTAGTGAAGAAGAGAACAGACTTGCTGGATCTGCAGGACACATTTGATAGAGGATCTGTCAGAAACTGAAGTGACTGTAGCTGAAGTTATGGAAGAGATTGACGGAGTGAATAAATTTTACAGGATGAGACGGTGTTCACTGGAGAGCTTTTAGAAGAACTCGAGGATGAAGAGTCAAATGATGGATGACTGAAGTCGCACTTAGAATGAACTTACATATCCTGTTGTGGGAAGTTCTTCACAATCAGCAAAATATTGACAAAAATGATCCAGTTGATGGAGTAAGACATAGGACATTTTCTAAAAGGCATCTTGCAGTCCCTTGCCAAAGGCTTTTGAAGAAAAATGTCAGCACAAAATGAGAAAGCATTGTATCAATAGCTAAATTGTTAAAAGATAAGAGCAAACGTGGAAGTAAATGGTCAGTGTTCTCAATGGAATGGAGTGTTCCAGACCTGAAATGTATAATGTATTTGTTAGTGACCTGTGGAAGAGGGTTTCTGGGGTGACAATTTTGAGTTACCTAATAAGGATGAGGATAAATCAATGGATTTCAGAAGTTTATGAAAGCAATAACTGGGCAGCAAAATGGCAGAAGTAGCACACTAGGGAAGTAAAAAATGTTATTGGTAACAATAACTGTTCTGTCTAAATATGTGAGATGGCAGGCTGTGGGCTGACCAGCGTACTTCAGTTTACAGTACCAGTGGTAAAGGCAGACCAGATGTTAAGAATTGCTGGGAAAACAATAGGGAACAAAATAAAACATTGTTACATCACTATGTAGGTTTGTAACTTTTCCAAGCCTTGACTGCTATTTTGGTTTTTGTAGTCTTGTCGCAAATTTTGAGTTAATAAAACTGGAAGAAGCTCAGAAACTAGTGAGAAAGTAGTAAATGACTTCTGTGTGAGAAGTAATTAAGGAAAATATGCATCTTCCCATCTGGCAAAAGGCAGTCTGGAACTATACACAATTGTGTGTGGTAAAGAGAGGATAGATATGGATTGATCGCTGCTTGCTTTAGTGCTTCCCCTGTATAGCATTGAAGGAAGCTGATAGGAGCCACGATGAAAGCAAAGGAAATGAGGTGTTCTTTGTCAAAGTTTCGTAATGTGAAACCCTTTGCTAAGGAATGTTTTGGATGTCAGAATGGTATTCAAGAATGGTTTCAGAAGGAAAATAGGAAAAAGGTGATAGAAGTAGAAAGTGCAACCTCCGAAGTAAGGAATCATCCATGAGATTTCATATCTTGAGGATATTTGCATTTGCAGATGACTGCTGTTTGAAACAGGGTACTGTATGGAAGAAGAAACTTGCAATTACATGTGGTCCTTCAAAGAGAAACAAGTAATGGATAGAAGGACTTATCAGCTTATTTAGCAAATAATATAGCAAATAATTTTGTTATTCAATTTGTAATATACTGTTCATTTCTGTTCTATTTACAGGATTCTGAGCAACAATAAAATAACAGAGCTGAAGAATTGTTCCTTCTCTGGATTAAACCTTCTTGAAAGACTGTAAGCGCTTCTTTAAAATATTTTTCACTTCAAAATAAGAGTTATATTCTGTTTATTTCATTAATAACTCTGGTATCAAGATGTTTGTTTTATTTGAATGTAGCCTTCTGTGATTGCAGTGTTAATATAGTTAAGAATACATGAAAATTAGTTTTATATAACAGCAAAAAGGGAACTTAGCTAAAGTTGCAAACGATGGAATTAGGTGTAAACGAAAAAAAATTGAAACCCAATTGACCAACCAAAGAAACCCGACCCACATAAATCAAACCAAACAAGAAGAACAAGAACGGCCAGCCAACCCTGAAAATTCATCAATGACATTGGCAATGGGATTGCACGCTACCTCAACAAGATTGTAGGTGACAGTAAACTGTGTGTTGCAGTCAGCATGCCTGAGAGATGGGTTGCCACACACAGAGGACTAGACAGGCTTGAGCAGTAAACCTCGGGAGGTTTGAAAAATACAAGATCTTGCACCTGGATCATGGCAACCCTCACTATTAATACAACTTGGGAAACTAGAGGATAGAGCATAGCCCTGCCTAAACGAATCTGCTGGTGGATGGCAAGCTGGACATGAACCAGCAGTGTGCCTTCGCAGCCCAGAAACCCAACCAAGACGCCCATCCTGGGCTGCATTGAAAGAAGCGTGGCCATCTTTTTGGTTGAGAAGGGTGATCCTGCACCTCTACTCTGTGCTGGTGAGACCTCACCAGGAGTACTGTGTCCAGATATGGAGTTCTCAGCACAGGAGAGATGTAGACCTCTTGGAGTATGTCCAGAGGAGGGCCACAAAAATGATTGAAGTGGTAGAATGCCTCCCCTACAAGGGCAGGCTAGGAGAGCTTGGGCAGTTCAGCCTGGAGAAGTGAAGGTTGTGAGGAGGCCTGATAGTGGCCTTTCAATATCTAAAGGGGAGCTATAAGTAGGAAGGGGATGGAATCTTAATCGGGGTCTGTTGTGGTAGGATGTGGAGAAATAGTTTGAAATTAAAAGAGGGGAGATTTTTATTGGAAATAAGAAAAAAAGTTTATTTTAAATAACTGTGGTGAGGCACTGGAATGGATTGCCCAGAGTTGTGGATACCCTGTCCTTGGGGACATTCGAGGTCAGGCTGGATGGGACTCTGAGCAGCCTGATCTAGATGTAGGTGTCCCTGTTCATTGCAGGGGAGTTGAATTAGATGACCTTCCAGTACCTTAACGGGGCCTATGGGGAAGCTGGATAGAGGCTTTTTGTAAGGGCATGTAGCAACAGGAAAAGGGGAAATGATTTTGACTGGAAGAGGGTAGATTTAGACAAGATATTAGGAAGAAGTTCTTTACTCTGAGTGTGGTGAGACTCTGGAACAGGTTATCCAGAGAGGTTGTGGATGTCTTCTCTCTGGTAGCATTCAAGGCCAGGGTGGATGGCGCTTTGAGCAACCTGGTCTAGTGGAAGGGTCTTAAATATCCCTTCCAACTCAAACCATTCTATGACCTTTAAAGCTCTCTCCCAATCCTGGTGATTCTGTGACTTTTCCAGAGGATGCAAATGTATTATAACCTCTAAAAGAGGGTATCTGCAGTGTCAGTTTGTTATTGACATATATGTTAACAGTTTTTCTTGTTATTTTACTATCCTTGCATATATCATATGTATGGGGAAAAATGGGAGTGAGCCCAATGGGAGTAACCTCTTTAACTTCTCTTGCTTCCTGTTTTCACTTTCCCTTTCAGATGATATATTGCTTGTGGGATAAGAAGCATTGTAGCTTCTGTTATAGTCAGCTTTTTTTCCAGCTGATAGAAGGTCAGGATTGGCAGGTTGATCTACCTGGGAGCAAGCAGAAACTTTAGAGATAGGGATTTTTCTAGGCCATTTGACTGGGAAAGTAGCCAGTTTCATAATCATCTTGCAACATCTAGGAAGAGTTCCAAAGTCTTTTGGCTTCAGGGGATTAAAAGTATTTTATTCATCCTCTGAAACTTGAAGGCTGCAATCCCAGTCACCTGGCCTAAATAAATTCAAATGCTTCTATCATCCCACCCCCCCATGCGCTAGGAGAAAAAGATACGTCTCCTACACCGACAGATGAGCTTTATTGTAGAAATAAGCTTTTGTGCCAAAAAGGCAAGGTTATCAGTAGGGACAGTATTCTAGATCTTTATGTGTTATTTTGGCATCACTGCTCAGGGTAATAAAAGCATCTGCTGACAGTTGTTAGTTTTTGCAACTCATTACAATTTTCAGACAGGAAATACTTGAAACTCTAATTAGTTTGAGGTGATCATTTGCATTTGTTTCATGAATCTAAGTCTTAATTGTGTTTAATAAAATTAGAATCCAGAGTTCTCTCATTTGATACTGGTCACTTGTAAGGGGTTTTTGGGTTATTTTTAAATCTCCTGTCAAGAAAAGAAAAATAAAGCAGTAAGTAATCCGTCATGCATTCCATCTTTAAAGAGATCTGGACTAGGCAGCTTTTCAGATGATATGGTGCTTTAATTTGAATGAGATAACATACTTTGTGTGTGCTGGTGAAAACATTAACAAATTATTGTTGAGAGTTAGTCGTCTTCTTCATGAAGGAAGGAAGGGATAAATGGTATGACATATTAATCATTAGTGACCATCTTTTCTTTTTTATTTTTTTGCCTTAAATGTTCTTAAGACCTGCGCGTGTAACTTTAGGACAGAGGATAATCATGTAATAAAAATATTTTATGAAACAGAGTTGAATAATCATTCTCTTGATTTGTTTTCTGAGGGAACTGAATCTGACAGGGTACCCTTGCCTAGAGAAACCCAGAGTCTTTACTGAGTTTTGTTGTGTTAAATACGCTGCTGTTTGTTAGGGAAAATATTTCATCATGATTTTCAATAGTCCAGACAAATGTTCTGCAGCTGGTATTTGAAATTACACCTTATCTCTGAATTTTTCAACTTGAAAGTTTAGCACTTGCCTCACTGTAAAAGTGTCTTGAGACTTCATTAACTAACCTTAGTTGTTAATCCTTGAATTCTGCCTTGATTTTTGTCTTTTCTGAAAAATAGACAAAATATTTCTTTACTTGAAAGGTCCACTTTGAAAGTTATTGCAAACAGCTTGAGGAAAGATGACTGTTTGAATTTATTCTGCAGCCCCATATATGCATGCATAGATTTAGAGATGATAGTTTGAGAAAATAACATGCTGTTTCTCTCACAAGTCTCACTATGCCTTTTGAGTATCCAAGATGAAAGATATAACAGAAGCTAAAGTAATTTTTTGCTTTTTTTTCCTACCTGATATGTTTGAAATGTTAAACATTTGCCTCTTAATCATATGCTTGGAAAAATGTGTTGGCTGAATTTCACTCATATCAGATTTCCTTCTTCATGGGAGGAATCTCTGTTGTGTATGTGATATTTTGTGTTATTTTTGCTATTCTAGAGGTTCTTTACTTACCCATGTCACTTTGATACTGATGAAAACAAGCCTTCTCTTCAAAGCCTTCAGTTTTTACATTGGCATTGGCCAACTCTCCCTAAAAAGCAGACTGTTTTGTTTTCCCTTTTAAGAAAATGAAAATATAATATTGTTTAATAAGATATATACACAATATGACAATATTCTTGCATTACCTTAATACTGAAAACTTTGTAAAGTGTGGGAATTCTAACTGAGAATAGCTAGAAAAGAATTGTGGATGCGTCTATGGAAGAGAATATTTAATCCATGGTAGAATTGTGAAATATGTACTGTTTCCTTCAAATATCTCCTGTTAAATGATTACCTCAGTAGCAACAGAGCTCTGGTATGTATGTGTATGTCAGGTAAAGTGAAAGAAAGAAGGTGATGAAGTTTGACTTTTTCTGCCTGTGTGCTTATTGCCTTAAAAACAGGGAGTACGTGTACAGAATGGTGTTCCTCTCTGGCCTTCAACACTGCTGGCAGAAGGTAGAGTGCCCAAGTGTCTGCCTCTTTCAGACATAACAGAAACACCCTCCCAGTTCTCTAACACTGCGTCTCTATTCAAACTTCAAAGCTGTTCTCAGTGCTGTTGTTCTGTCTGAAGAAATCATGGATTTGTTTTCCCACTGGATTATTTTTCTCTCAATACGGGAAAATTAGAATTAGATATGAAGGAAACCTCATTCAGTGACCCAGGGAGAGTAGAAAAAAGAAGAAATATTTACATTTCGTAGTGAAGCCTATATTGTTTTGAAAGGAGAATATAATTACATATATGCCAGTATTTGCTAGGGTAATCCAGGATGCAGTAAGTACTGAGAAAATTTCCAGATGTGTTTATTTTAATTTTCCTGTTTGTGTCAGTCTGTGTCTGTGCTCATAGGCATTAGCATGTTACCTATTGATGCAACTACTCATTAACCAATTATCTGTCATTTAAAATTTTAAGCATTTTAAATCGTTTCTTCTCACCTCCCAATGAGGGAATTACCATTCTATGAAGACTGCTGTGTGGAAAAGATACAATTTTGTGAATAGCTTGATAGAAGACTCTGAGTAAACTTTTTTTTTTTCCAAAATGATTTTGAGTAGGGGAGGTAAGCTATAGAAATAGTTTTAATTTCTTTTTATTTTAATTTTAAATCTTATATAGCTTAAGGAAACATTGCTTATATCAGGTTTGTGGAATTGCATGCTTGTCTTTTTAATTCAGAGTGGTGCCTTTAAAAGCAAAGAATGCTTACCTCTTGCTGCTGAAACTTCCTTACCACAAATGGGAATTCTGAACCTGTTTGTTCATAGTTTTGTGCTTGTCTGTTAATTTATGAAAATGTACAATTCAGTAATCCCTTATTTTGTAAACAGGGGGTAACGACCAAAATAAGAATTTCTGTTTAACTGGAGGTGGAATGTTTGTTTAGTACAGTAGAAAATGATTATACTGTGTATACCTCTACTCTGGTGGGGAGAAATTAATGGCTGAGTAATAGTGAAGAGGTCCAAGATTTTACTAGTAACCAGTGTCTGTTCAAAAAGATATTAAATGCTGTAATCTTCAGTGGCTTTACTAATGCTGTGTATTGTTATGATTTCCTGCCATTTAGTTGTAGAAGTAACTTCTTGCACAAGTCTATAACAGAGTATTTTTCATCATGTAGGTGCTTCACCTCATATAGCATTATCCAAAGTCTGACAGCTTAACTGATGCAGTCTGTTGAACCTTTGCATGGATAAGGAAGATTAGTTAATCTTTTTCTGAAGTGCCATTTGTCCTTGCACATGAGGGAGAGAGGAGGAAGAGACAGATGTGGATTTCGGTTAAATATTTAGGTACCAGAAAAATTTGATATTTATTAAACTCTAAATAATAACAGAGGTTTACCAATTACGTTTTAGAATTTAATAGTGCACCTTGGAAAATACGCAGTATAAAGGGAGTATTATTTGTGGACAGTCCTTTTTCACCTGTGTTTGTCAACCCTGATTTTATATTTTTATATATTTATATATATGTGGATGCCTGAAATAAATTAAAAAAAAAAATAATTAAAGAACTGAATAGTTTTTCAGGCAGTGGCAGTTTTTGATTATAGTTTCTGTTATGGTGTTGCGGAGCGTGGACTTTGCATTCTGCTAATGCTGGAACTTTTTTTCCAGTCTTTATGAGTGATTGGAGAGTGTCAGTATTCCTTGTTTGAATGTTTCTGAACAGAGAAAATGGTTTTATGGATATTCAGGAACTCGTTTTCTGCATCAATGTTCTGGAAGCTCTGTTTATGAAAGTTGAGTTAGACAGGAAAATTTTTCTTCAGTGTCTGCTGTGAAATTGAGTAGTTCAAACTATTCTGGACTGTTGGAAATACTGTAGAAACTTATTGATGGGGAAAAGTAGGGCTTCTTTTAGTGTATACCTCATAAAGCTGCAGGAGGGAGATGTTGGCTTTTATAATGATTCGTGAATTGTAATTTCTTAATTTCTTTATGTCCATTCTGAAAAGACATATTTTATATCTTAAGAGTCCCTGGTAGCCATTGTGCCCTTCCTTCATTCAGAACGAAGGGGTTGTTCAGTGGTACTTGAGAGCTAAATAATTTTTACGTTTCAGTAGTTGTGTCATTCATGCCTCCGAGATG
The DNA here is from genome assembly GCF_019238085.1 of Lagopus leucura. NCBI lineage: Eukaryota > Metazoa > Chordata > Aves > Galliformes > Phasianidae > Lagopus > Lagopus leucura. The sequence goes on from NW_024962264.1 coordinate 53,778,808, forward strand.
CTTTAAGAATTACTTAAACAATCGTTATTGTCTTGAGACAGAAAAAGATAAATTGTAAATAATGTGTACTCTTAGGTAAGTAATGTATACATGCACTTTTAATTGCAGACAACTAGACACAGAAACATACAGTTTTATAATAAAATGATTTTTTTTACATGACAAACCATAGATAAATGTAAGTATTTTTTTTTTTGTTTGTTTAAATTTGAACCAAATAACATAAGGATTGGTTGTCAGGCATTCAGTGTTCTTTTTTCTTGTGAGGAGTTGCAATTTGCCTAATTAATCACATATTTGGGGAGAGAGCTTTTTTAACTGGACATAAGAAAATCCTTCATAATGAGAATGGTTAAGTAGTGGAAGAGGTTACGTGGTTCCACAGCAAAATCTCCATCCTTTGAGGATGTCAGAACTTGACTGGATGTAACAGCAGAGCAGCTGATCTGATTTAGTTGTGCTTTGAGATGGAGATGGACCATATGACCTCAACAAATCCTCAACTGAAGCCCTTCTAATGGACTTCCGTCTGTTTAAATAAACTTCTATTTGGACAGATAAATAATTATATCCTGTGGTGATTCTGTTGGTTAAGTTTTGCCAGAGAGAATGATTAAAATCAGCGAGTAAGAGGACTGAATTCCAATTGCTAAAAACCAGTAGTTCTGTTGGCACATATTTAGAAGCAGTAAAAATAGAACAGAGATCTCCAAGCCAAACATAACTTTTTAATAAGATTGTCTTCCCCACCCCTTTCATAAGACTCCCACTAATTCAACTACAGCTGCAATTTCTTCTAGAAACACTCCCTGTTCCTGGCGTCCTGGCAGTTGCACCCGCTCGTGCATCAACATCTCATACTATTTCTGAAGAGCTGCCAGACATGTCAGCACTGCCATAATTTTGTGCTCTTCCGATGTCTTTTACATTTCACAGTTTTCATATTTTAATGCCTTTTGAGAGATGAAGAAGAGTTGTCTTCCAAATGACTGCAGTGGGGAGGGGGATGAATCCCAACAGACTTTCCTGACTGTTGGTGTTGCAAGTTGAGAAAAAACTAACAGTTGTCATATTCAAGGTTCTGGTCTGCTTGTTTGTTTTATTGTTTCTTTATTGCTTTGCTATCTTAATACAAAACGTTGGAGTATACATCGTACAACTACTGTGAAAAGATGACAGTTGTGTTGGTGCTTTTTTTTTTTTAATAGTTCTGGTTTCATGATCCCTTCTGGAACTGGTTTTAAGACCTATTAAGGGAGGGAAAAAGCAAAATATCGTGTAAATCTGACTAGTCGCTTACTGTGAACTAATCCAAAACAGATTTCTGTCACAGTAAAACTCACCTTTAATTTTGAAAGTGTGTTGTTTGTTTTTGTTTTTCCACTGAAGTGTTAAATGTAAGTAAGAGATGCATCAGGGAGTTACGATTTGAATTAATGAAATTAAAGATCACTGATAATTTGAACTACTGGGTTTCCAAGGCATGCTGCCAAGACTTTTTTTCTCCTCAAGTGAGAGTTGCATGGCTTTTAAATTAAAGTTTTAAATATGAACAGTGTCATTTTTCTTCTTTGCCCCAAAGACTGATGGTAAATAAATGATGACCAACATTTCATATTCTCAGATTTGTCAGTGTCAGGACTGGATTTTTCAGCCTTCTTGAAAGAGCTTTAAAAATGTTCGCTTTTCAGATCCCTGTGCGGCAGTCCCTGCTCCATATGGGGCAAGAAAATGAAATTGAGATGAGAGATTGGCGTATATACCATTGCTTTGTTTAATTTTAATTTGCAATGCTGCAAGGTAAATGTAAAGTATTTCGACTATTGAAAATATGTATTAGGCTTGGCAGTGAGGCATGAAGCATGTGCCATTGTCTGTTGTACCCTATCTGACTCATCTGGCTGCAGGAAATGCTATTGTGAAATCTTGTGGCAAACTTGGGTTTCCATTCATGTGTATCTGTGTAATGGTAGATATAATCCTCATGTACTGTTTTTGTTGTTTTTTTTGGCAGAATTATTAATGTTGCAGTAGATTTAAATAGTTTTTTTTCTATTCCAACTCTAGTGCCTGAGAAGCTTTGAATCATAATACAGTACAAATATTGGATGAATAAGGAGGTGAAAATATTTTCAGCAGTGATAAAGTTTGTTCAAAACAGTAAATGCTGACAGATACTTTCTCTGATCTTTGAAGCTACACTGTATCTGCAATACATCTGAAGTTAGGCTTTAAAACTCCTATGTCACTTATACAGTTAATAAAGCAGATTAATAGCTCCGGTCTTCTGTTCTGAAAGTGGAAGATCTAAAAACTTATGCTCTGTGTTTTCACCATCTTTATTTGGGATTTTCAGCCAAAGCTTTCTTTTTTTTTTCCGGTAATATTGATGGAAACTTTCAGTTGTCTTCAGTATTTTTAGGATCTTGTTTTGCTGCTTTTGGTAGATGTTGGACAAGTATTAAGATGTGACTGAACATTATGACACCAAGATAAAATGCATTATACTGTATAATAAGCAAATATAGTACATCCTGAGCAGCTGTAATCTATTTGGGTACTATGGTAAAAATATCTTCTATTGTACCCCTACTGTACTGAAAACTGATAGGACATTTAAAATAACACATGCTGTTCATGTTCCTCTTTCTGGTTAAAATATGGATTTGCAAATTTTGAAAGATGTGATTGTGTTAGAAAAATGAGAAATGTATCATGTAGTGTTTTGGGGCAGTTTGCAAATTAGCTGAAACAATTTAGGTGTAATCTTGAATCATGAATGTCTATACTTAATGGGTAGTTTGTGACTGAAGTAATGTCTTAATTTTTCTCTGCAGGGATCTTAAGAACAACCTTATAAGTACTATAGATCCAGGAGCTTTTCTGGGGCTTTCATCTCTGAAAAGACTGTAAGTAGTATATCTAACCCATCAGTTTAAGGGGGAAGAAAAAAAAAAGATATCTTTTAATATCTTTATATATATCTACATATGTATCTTTATATATGTATATACACACACATATATATATATATACACTTTTATATGTAGGAATGCATATATATTGAGAGTTTTGCTGTCTAAACATATACACATTTACATCTATGTATAAATAGAAGAACAAAGTTCTTCAGTTGATCTGACTGAAGATCATCTACTGCATGTGGCTTGGAAGTCTCACTTGATGTTACTGGTAGTCTCTCTTGTATTATTCCTCTCTTTTTCTATTTCTATGACCTCCGACATCACTGGGTGAATGTTCAGTCAGAGCTTTGATGCCATCAAGTGTTGCTTTGATGAATGTTAAACCTGTCATGGTTTTGGCTTTTTTCTTCAAAAGGTCATAGTGGAACACAGAGTCCCTTGCTATTAATATTACACTGTAGCAACAGGGCTGCTAATGCTGCATTATTGAAGGTTGTGCCAATGTTTCCATTAACACGTTTCTGCAGGATTTATACCTTGACTCAAAACTGTTTCAGATGAAGCTTGAAAAAACAGGATGTCAGTTATGACAGCTTTTCTTAAAGACTTCAAATTTTCAAAATATCTGGAACAGATTTTACAGCATGGAGGTCTTAGTTATTTTTATTTTTATTTAATTTTGCCACTTTCCCTCTTATATTTTCATCACATATATTTGTCATTGTTTAGGTGATCTGGCTCACTTACTGTGGACCAACTATGGACTTCTTGAAGCTTAAGTTTTATCCCTTCAAGAGTTATTAGGAATTTTAGGATCTACATTATAAATAATGTAATATATATTAATATAAATATAGACATATCTGTGTGTCATAAAAGAACTGATAAATATTTTGGCAAGTAAAAAAATTAACTGAAGTAGCACATGAATATACTGTACAGATGCAAAAATATGCTTTGTGGTGAAACAAGCAAAGATCATTAAATAAGAAGTGACTTGAAAGCTCCATTTGAGCAAACCACTACTGCTTTAGAAACGGGTTAAGGAGTCTGCATGCATCTGTTTGTACATCTATACACCTGTGCCTTTTGATTTTTTGCTGAAAAAGTCTGTGTATATGGTGCATTCCAATATCATGAATTATAGGTAAAAGACTTTGGTTTCTAGACTGTATGGCATCTTGAAACGAGTTTATTCTCATGTTTTACATTCTTCTTATTTGTAGAGACTTAACTAATAACAGAATAGGCTGCCTGAATGCAGATGTATTTAAAGGACTTGTAAATCTTATTAGATTGTAAGTACAATTTTGTTGTATATTATTTCATCTAAGTATTTTTACTGTGTAAGTTAATCTTTTGTTTGAGTGGGACTCATTTGTTGTAAGCAAGTGCCTGAAGGACATGGAGCCTGAGATGCAGATTATAGTTTTTGCTAAACTGCTATAAGAAACATTTTATTGCAACTTGTTAGTAATGACGTATTAATTCACTGTGAACAGTGACATTATTTTTAAACTTCTTGAAATGCATAATGAACCATGCATAGAATCGCCTGGGTTGAAAAGGACCACAATGATCATCTAGTTTCAACCCCCCTGCTATGTGCAGGATTGCAACTGCCAAACCAGGCTGTGCCCAGAGCCACATCCAGCCTGGGCTTGAATGCCTCCAGAGATGAACATTGCTGGTTGTTGCTTTTAATAAAGTATTTGCTGTCAAATCTTGCTTGCTTCCAGGCTTAAAAATCTTGAGGTAAAAAACTTTTAGGAAACAATTGTTTTAGTTATTTTTTGCTAGACTGTGAAATTTGATGTAATTCTCAGTCATATGGACTACAGCACTGTGCCAGAATAGTATCGTGTAGGTTTTAAAAATAACGCTGTCCTCAAGAGGGAATTTTTATACAGGTGAATTTCAAATGTCAATCTCTTGAGCATGAGTTGAAATAATTCTACTTTTATTTCTTAGAAATCTTTCTGGAAATCTGTTTTCTACGCTTACGCAGGGGACATTTGATCATCTTGGTTCACTGAAGTCTCTGTAAGTACTTACTGCATCTGATTTTAAAATGCACGATCATTTGTTCTTCACAAAACGTCCTTATTGTATCATAAAACATTTCTTGGAATTGCCCTATGTTTGAACCAAAAATAGCTGAAACAAATTACTGCAATATTCCAGATTTTGAATGAGAGTTTTTCACATTGATGTGTGTACTCACTAGCAAAAAAAAAAATAAATTTTGTAAATGCATGAGAAATATGCGTACAGATGTCTGACGATTTAACTACCCTCAAAAAATGCTTGTTAGTTATTATATAGGTGTAAGACAATAAAGTTATACCAACTTCAGAGTTTGAGAAAGTTTTACTTTGTGTAATTTATTACTTCTGTCTTAAACAAATAGTATCATACACCCTTTTTTAATCAAGGGAACAAATATTTTAAAGGAAAACTTTAGTCTTACCTTGAAGCATGATATTTTGTTATACATACTGGTGGCTACATCTCAACCTCATTTTTCTCTTCTTTAATTTTATGAACTCAGTGTAAGAAAGGAAGTTAAAAATTTTGTCACTGCTTATGATTAGCTTGCATTTTTCTCTGATCATCTTTTACTTGTTCACTGTACTGGGCTTCGTGGCTTTGGTATTGAGAAAATTGATTGCATATAAAAGTAAATGTTTTCTTTCTTCCTCCGGCTTCTTTCAATTGTTAATAAGTTGTTACTACTGATTTTATTTTTTTTTATTGTATACAAAAAGATTGCTGTCAAAGAACATCATGGGTTTGGTAAGACAATCTGAAAATAACAGTTGCTGTTAAAAATATATGTCTGGAGGAATTATTGTGAACAAAGACTAAATGGAGTTTCACAAGGATGTTGATTTAATATTTGAAGTGCTCTGCCTATGATGATGTTCTATCTTCTAGACATTTGCAAAAATGAAAATTAGGCTTTTAATAGAGGTAAAAACAGTGATCCATTTTGATGCATTTTAACTCTTTCTAAACTGGTAGACTGTTGATGCTCTCTTTGAATTTAGCTGACTTCAACAGGCACTAATGGAGGGCCTGGTTTATCTTTTTAATAGGAAATATTAAACTATATGTAGGAGATTTTATTAATCACTGAAAAACCTTATATGATTTGCATATAGAGCAGAATAATCCTTAAGGTTGTGTGAGTAGTGCCTCGTAAGAGAAGTAAGTGAGAGGATATCTTTGTATTTCCGTTATTTTTTAATGTTATAGCATCTGATTGCTATAATAACCTTTTGCCAGTGAAGTGTGTTCTTATGTTGTGGTGATGCATATTCGAGTTCCCCGTTATGTTTGCTTAAGCAATGTAAGCTCTCTCAGTTAAAGAAATTACTAGAAATTATTTCATACACAGGTATGGCTCCCCTGATCTGTATGGGGAAGATTACTTTCCTGAGGGGTGTGTGCTTTTGTGCTGGCACCACAGCTTGCAATATGTTAGAGCAGCTTCCATTATGTAGTAGCAGGCCACGCAGCTGTGTTCTGGGGTTTGGTTGTCTGCAGCCTGCATGTCTATGACTGTGCAAGGCCATCTGCAGCTATTCCTGTAAAGCTTTCAGATATCTGAGTGTTCCATTTCGTCACTGTGTATACTCATTTTGCACTGCAGAGAATTTCAGACTGATTATCTTCTTTGTGATTGTAACATACTCTGGATGCATCAGTGGCTAAGAGAAAGAAATATAACCGTGCGTGAGACTAAGTGTGCCTATCCCAAGTCACTTCAGTCGCAGACAGTGACTGGTGTTAAGCAAGAACTTCTAACCTGTGGTAAGCACTTCTGACAACTAGTCCTTGTTTGCTAATTCATTCCCTATTCTATTAATATTGTTGAGTAGACTTTTTGTTTATCCGAAATTCAGATATGAAATTCAGGTAATGAAATTTGGTAATAGTGATCCTAAAGACTCATCGTTATTCCTTTTCCAGTGTTGCTTGCTTTCAAAAATACATCTGTGATTCTGTTGTGTATGTATGAATACCTGTAATGCTAAATTATAATTCTATGAAATTATGAAGAAATAATGTGTAGCCATATTTTCACTGTTTTGTATTCATTCTTCTAAACGTGGACTATCAAATTATTTCTGAATTTAATGGAATATATACTTTGAGTTTGAATTTCTGATGCATCAAACATCAGCTTATGTGACTGTATCAATAGTTCACAAATGTTTTTCCTCTTTTGAAAAATACTTACATGACACTTCTGGCTAATAATTGTGCTTTTATTTCTCGAATTTTAGAACCTCCTCTTGAATTACCGTCTTTCTATATGACTCCATCTCACCGCCAGGTTGTTTTTGAAGGAGACAGTCTACCCTTCCAATGTATGGCTTCATATATTGATCAAGACATGCAAGTCTTGTGGTATCAAGATGGAAAAATTGTGGAAACAGATGAGTCTCAGGGTATTTTTGTTGAAAAAAATATGATTCATAACTGCTCACTGATTGCAAGGTAAATGTCTGCAGTGAAACTGTATTTCTTCACTCTTGTTCCTTGCTCTGATTTGGTGACTATTTCAAGGACCAGTAAGGACCACATAGAGTGAACGTGTGTAGACAGAAATTTTCCTATCAGGGACATAGTCTGTGACTTCATATCTTACAGTAACTGGTTTTGGTCATTGTTACTAACTATTAAGGAGGGAACTCTATAGATTGTGTAGTTGAACTCCCCCTCCTCCCACCCGCTCCCGTTCAAAACAGAGCAGATTGTCCAGGGCTGTTAAAGTTGTATTTTGAGAAACTATAAAGATTTCCTAATGCAGTTAACATTAAATAATAGTTTGTGGTATGATACATTTGTCATTATAGAATGTTAAAATTGCAAAAACCAGTCTTAGGTAAGCACATGGAATTCTTTCCTCTTGTTTCTGACTATACCACATTTGTAATACTGAAGTTCTCCAGTGGACACTTACATGTATATAAGTATTACTTATTCCACTTACAGTAGATTTTTGACTCTTTCAGCATCTACAGAGTGATTATGTGTCTAGTAATTGTATTAGTAAATTAGAGATTTATCACAAATTATGCACTTAGGTAATTGTCTTAGTTTGACATTTCTGCAACAACTGTTAAGAGCAGTGGTAATTTGGACTTCCTGTCTCTTCTTTCATAAAGTGAGAAACTTTTTTCATAGCTTTTCTTTTTCTCTCCTGTCTTAGCATAAATGAGAAGAATAGCAAATATTTCTCTGTTTATTACAGTGCATTTATTCATTGATAACTTATAAGATCCCAGTTTTATGTAACTGGTTGCTTTTTCCATTGTGTATCTGTGCTTTCTTTGTTTCCTGAAAACTTAATAAATTGTTGCAAGATTGTTGAGGCTTGTTTGTTTATTCTATCTTTCCAGTGCACTGACAATCTCGAACATTCAGGCTGGCTCCACAGGAAACTGGGGCTGCCATGTACAAACCAGACGTGGAAATAATACGAGGACAGTAGACATTGTGGTATTAGAAAGTTCTGCACAATACTGCCCTCCAGAGAGAGTTGTGAACAATAAAGGAGACTTCAGGTTGGTTTTCAACTGAAGTTTTTTTGCTTTAAAGACACATACTTCGATCTTCATTTGTAAATTATATTGAATAGATTTTTATCTATTCTGGATTAATACGTTGAAGTGTACACGACTGAGTTAGTAAATTTTTATCTTGTAAATTTGCATCTTTGGAATAGATGGAAAGCAAACTTGATATTGTTATATTTTTATATATACATATAAACATATGAACTATTGGAATAAAACTTTTTGGAAGAGCTGTTAATTAGAGTATGTACTGATGGGGGTGGGTTTTCCACCAAGTTGTCTTTATATTTTGAAAAATTTGCTGCTCCCGTATAACAACATAACTATGCAAGAAACATGTAACTTTAGAAAATATGAATGCTGCTTCCTTTTTATGACTGATGGTGGAACTGTAAAGCTAGCTCTGATATTCCATTGTGCTGGATGTTGCAGAGTATTTTGTCTTTTCTTCTTACCTCTTCACCTGTTTTCCCTTTTCTGATCTTTCTGCTGCTGGTCACTCTTAACAACACGTTACTCCTGGAGGTGCCAGGTAGCTTCTGTATAGATTCTCTGTATGTAAGGTAATTCCCTTTATAATACTCTGTGTTGTACCTCCCTCCCTGCAGTAGTTTCTACAAATAATTAGTTTGTCACAACATAAATAAACCCTGTATTTGTAGGGTTTCATAACATTATAGCAACTGCTTTTTATTTGTGTTCATTTATGCTGCTTGGCTATGCTAATCTTCTGTCTGATCTATTTATAAACTTTAGTTCCTTTCTCTATGTACATTAGAGCTCTTCAGTCATCTTCTTTCTATAGAAATAAAACATTTTAAGGAATGAAAAACAAGTTAAAGTATGGTTTAACTTGCTTAATAGGGACATAGGGACATAGCTTATGGGGGGGAAAAAGATAAGCTTTCAAGTGCAGAAGGCCTCCTCCATTTGTAGTAAAAATTCAGGTAAAGAGCTGGCTAAGAATATTTTTTTGCTGAGTTCATCTTGTTCACCATATGGATGATTTTGAGAAGAAAAGTAGTGGGTTTCTGGGTACTAAAAAACTGTTAGTAAGGAAAGAAACTGTAAGCATGCTTGCCGCACAAAAGCAATTTGGAATTACTGAAGTTTCACTTTCACATTGTAATGAATTATTTATATAGGAAACACTGAACATCCTCTTTTTACACTGTGTTGGCTCATACTGCGGGAATGAGCACTACATTAGCAAACGAGAACTTCCTGCTTAAGATAAAAGGTGAAGAAAGTCAAAGAGATGGATGCTGTATTCATCAAAGAGCATACACATCTATTTAAATCACTTATGCATTTTTTTATGATACAAGTGTGAATTGTTCTTCTTTGATTTGCCATTAGAGGTGAAAACAGATGGTAAGGGCCTATTTCAAAGTGTTTTCCATTAAATTAACCTGTGCTGTTCAGCGACTGTTCAGTGTAATAGGTTTTACCCCCTCTAGAATTCAGTGGAAAGAAATAAGATTTCAGGAAATGTTCAGCTTATCAAAAGCTTCACTATGTCTGGGTTTATTGTAACGGTCTTCTATTTGTAGTTTAGGTAGAGTAATAATAAAGGGTAATTTTTTACTTTTGAGACCATATGGAGATAAGACTTTGACTAGCGAGAAAATGGTTCTGAGCAGATGGTTGTAAATGATCCTAGGTGAATGAGATTTTATAGTTTTTTAGTTGGAACTGGCTAGTCATTTTAGCTTGGAAGCAGCTTCAAAACTGGCAGCTAGATTTTTATCCTTTAGAAATGGGACAGCAAAGAGTAGCGATGGAGAAAGGTTTGTCTTCAGTGTCTGTGGTGCTGTAATAGTTCAGCATGAGTTCATAAAGATTAGGGAAAACAGTATTCATCATGGGAATGTTTTCTCTTCTGTTTTTTTTTTTTTTCTTTTAATATATTCATCCTGTGAGGCTTTAGCTAATATCCTGAAATATGTTACAGTCTATGAATGAATAGACAACAGAATTTATGTATCAAAATATAACCTATCGCTTCTGCTTCAGTAAGTCCTTCAACTGCTGTGGTGCGTAGTGTAAGTTTATTCTAGTAGTTGATAGAATTCTGTCATAAATGTAATTATTACCCTTTGGAAAACTGTTGGTGGGCTTAATGTTAAAAATGTAATAGTCATGTTGAAGTTAGATAATTACCAAGATATAATAATAAAAAACATTAGACTGCCTGTAAGCTAATGCAATTACGATAGCAAAACACATTGGTTACTAAAATTTACTGCTGCAAGAAATAAATGCTTTCAAAACAGAATTAACATGCATGAAAGAGAGAATGCTTCTGTAACCTCATTGTCTGGCTTTTTTTTCCTGAAATGAAATTATAGTACTTAAATGTTAATGAATCATATTTTCTCCCACAGATGTCTACTTTCACGTGTGTATGATAAACTTTGAGCACCTAATTATATACAGTGACACAATAAGAGAGCTAATACAATCTGAATCTGTACTTCTGCTAGCAGTTGGTTGAAGTGTGAAAGATGTTGATGATTCACAAGAGACAAATGCTGTCAGGCTTGCTTAGGCTTTTTTCTTTTTTTTTTTTTTTTTTTTTTTCCAATGACAAAAATTTCATGTTACAATTTGAACCCTGCTCCGGGGAGCAATGCCTCACCTTGTGGATGCACTGGAGTTGAACAGTTCATGTCTGAGAATGGTTCAGGTTGACATTCACTATGGAAAAATAGGGAAGTAGGGAAGCATAATTAGAGCTGGAATCAGTTTCCACTGCTGGGCTGTGCCTGTACATAGTGTGGTGTGAATGAGAGGAAACAGTAAGGGACTTAATTCCCCATCATTCCCTAATGATTGTACTTATTTGCGTTGATTTGGATATGTGAAGTAATGACAGGAAGCTTGGAAGCTTTAATTGTCCCACTGTTCATGTCCAGTTTATCACAGAAACGTAAAATGGCTTATGTTGGAAGGGACCTGCTGTAGGGGGCCTGCTTTGCAAGGAGACTGGACTTGATCTCTAGAGGTCCCTTTAGCACCTACAATTCTGTGACCTTTAGAATCTACTACTTCCAGCCCTCCTGTTATGGATAGGGTTGCTGCCTGCTAAATCAGGCTGCCCAGGGCCCTATCCAACCTTAACTCAAATGCTTCCAGGGATGGAGCATCCAAAGCTTCTCTGGGCAACCTGTTCCATTGCCTCATGACCTCTGAGTAAAGAATTTCTCCCTATCATCTAACTTAAATCTACCCTCCTTTGTTTAAAGCTATCCACTTTATCCTCTCGATATCTACTTATGTCTTCACCGATGCAGAAACTTATTTAAAAAAAAAAATGATGTCGATAAAATTATTTTTGTAAAGAAGTGGTCTTTTAGCATCTTCATGACAGTGTTTCTGGAGAACTTGGCATGCTAGAAGTTGAGTTTTGGCTGTATTTGAGGTACTGGTAGGCCTATGTGTTGTCTAATAGCTGTTCCAGCTGTGTAATCAGTTGTCTTTTTTTTTTTTTTTTCCGGTTGTTTTTTCTTCATTCCCTGAGAGGTTTTTATATCCATAAGAGATAATTCATCCTTTAACTTGTATTTTCTCCCATATGTGCTATTGGACTATGCTTTGGTTTGTCCATACAGCAATTTCAGAGACTTTTCAGAGACTTGAGACATGTTTACATGTTCTGGCTAACTTCCATTGTATTCTGTTTCCCATTCCTCACTTCCCACAGATCCATAATTTGTTCAGACTGTAATCAGTTGGCCAGACATGATCCAACAGTGTTATTTTTATTAGCTTGTGAGTGCGCACATAATGCTGTGCTAAGTTTGCTGCTGAGATTGCAGCACTTCAAAGTGATTTTTCTACAGAAGATATTGTCCTTTCTGCTGCCTTTCCTTTTCTATAGGAGATAAAATACCACATAATTATGGAACCTATTGAAGAATAGAAATTACCAGTGTATAGTGAGTGTATTTTATATTTTTATTTATCTATATATATATAGATTACGCACACATTATTTGAATTGGTTTACATTCCCTACGATGTCTGTACATCATAGAATGGCCTGAGTTGAGAAGGAGCTCAAAGGTCATCTAGTTTCAACCCCCCTGACACTGGCAGGGTTGCCAACCACTGGACCAGGCTGCCCAGAGCCACTTCCAGCCTGGCCTTGAATGCTTCCAGAGATGGGGCATCCACAACCTTTCCAGGCATCCAGTTCCAGTGCGTCACCACCCTCTGTGTGGAAAAACTTCCACCCTGATATCTGACCTAATCTTCCCGTCTCAATTTAAAAATGTTCCCCCTGTTCTGTCACTATCCACCCATGTAAGCAGTCATTAACATGTCATTCATTGCTGTTATTTTAAAACTGTGGTAATTGTTCTCTTCTTTTTCCTTTTAACATTGTCTATAGTGTCTAATTCTTGTGTTGGGTTTTTCTTCCACGTAGGGGTTGAATAGTGACACTTTAATTTCTTGGAGTGACTCCTGAGGTACTGAATAGAAGTGTAGTGCGTATTTGTTAGGTTTGATGAAGCGGTGCTTTAAGACTCGATCATTAGCTTCCAGATACTCAGAAATTCAGATGATGGTCATAATAATCCGTGTCTTGTATATGGATATATCCGTATCTTTCCACATCTTGACTCAGTCATGCCATTGCAGTACAGAGAATTGCCTTCTTATGCTGAAGCTCTTAGAAAAGACACAAAAATTTAACTCTTTGTTTTCTCTTTTGGCTTATTGTAATAATTGTCTAGTTTCTTCCATTAGATTCCTTACTGACTTGAATTTTTTGGTGATGCCATGACTCATGCATTCTGAGGATACCTGCAGCTTTCTTTCTATGTGTTGCTTGGGTTTTTTCTTTGTTTTGTTTTTCCAAAATGCCTCTTGACACTTTTCTTTCACTACTGAAGATATCTGAAATGACCTGTTGGAGTTTATTGGAAATTGATGGGAAATTCAGCTAGAGAGGACTTTTAGGATACCCCAAAAAGTTTTCTCTTTTAGAGAAAACTGGGATAACTCCAATGTCTTCGGTATGAGAACTTTATTAACTGAATAAGAAAGGAAAATGGAACTGATCAGAGAGTTGTTCGGTTTCTGTGTTTTTTTTTTTTTTTTTTTTTTTGCTTAAATTTTACTTGCCTGGAACATTCATCAATGTGTTCATTTCAGACTCCAAACACAGAAATATGTATTACAAAATTAGGTGTTCTAGATGATAGAATTGATTAAATGGCTGTTTATTGAAATACAGTCTGTATGTTTAAAAAACAAAACAAAACAAAAACTACAAATTTTAAATCACAAGTGTAGGCTAGCAATTTTTTTTCAGTTTTTGGAGACAACTGTGGTGTGTATAAACCAATAGAAATTCTTAAGACTGGGAAAGAGGTATGTTAGTTCTTCAGCCTGTTGAAAGAGAGCTTGCGTTAGCTTGTCTTGGTTATGGTACAGAAGGCCTGAGTTGATGAAGTGGATCTTTTGCTAGGTTTTAGTTAAGCCTAGTCTGTTAGGTTGTAAGAGTTGATATATTTAGCCTTCTTTATTGTGGGTACGTGTCATTTTTGCTTTGAATTTCAAGTATTAGTGTTCTGAATTATGAAATACTGCTTATTTGCATCTTTCCAGGGAGAGAGCAGGAAGCATGGGCAGGCCGTGACTGGCATTCCTTGTTCTCAGCATTGCAGCATAATTTAGGCCTGGTTTCTTTGTATTCTTATTGTTTCCTTTTGAAACAATTCTTCTTGAGTGATCAGTGCACTAAGATTGTATTGCAGTTTAATTTCCTGTATTTATTCTTACACTGACATAAATAAAAATAAGCATCTGCAGATAAAATATACAATAAAATTACAGAAGAAACATGGAGAATATTAAAGTTTCCTTAAAATACTTAGTTCTGTGTCATGTTAGTGAAAGGAGTCCTTTCCAAATTTCTTCATATTGTGAGTGCTTAATTCTCACGTGAATTTTTAACTGCTATATGTTTGTCTGCAGTATCAGTCACTGGTTGTACTACTGCCACTGTTTCTTAATCACTTTGAATGCAGTCCTCTGCTGTTCATCTGCAGCTTAGCATTAGTCTGAATGCAGTATATGTGAACAGGACAAATAGAATGCTTGCAGGACTTGCTACTGTATATAACAAGTATTTAGATAGCATTAATGCATTTTTTTCATGAAGTAAGCTAGTTTTATTAAAAAAAAAAAAAAAAAAAAACAACCCACGCACAACAACAACAAAAACCACTTGTAAACTGTTGTTATTAATTGGTAATTTACCCTTTCTATCAATGCAAGCTCTGGGACTAAAGGATAGAGCACAGTTCTACCAAAAAGAACTTGGGGATACTGGTGGGTGGCAAGCTGGACATGAGCCAGCAATGTGCCCTATGCTGCAACAAAAGCAGCATGGCCAGCAGGGTGAGGGACATAATCCCACACCCCTACTCTGTGCTGGTGAGGCCTGCCTAGAGTTCTACATCTGGATGTGGAGTCCTCAGTATAAGATAGGCCTGTTTGAGGAGGACCACAGAAATGATCCATGGCGTGGAATGTCTTCCCTGCAAATATGGGCTATGAGAACTGGGGCTGTTCAGCCTCAAGAAGAGGCGGCTTTGAGGAGACCTGATAGTGGCCTTTCAGTATCTAAAGGGGGACTGTAAGAAAGAAGTGGACAGACACTTGATTCCTTGTGGTGTGACAGGGGGAAATGGTTTCAAACAAAAATAGAGGAGGTTTGAATTGAATATAAGAAAAAAGATTTATTA
Organism: Lagopus leucura; assembly: GCF_019238085.1. Lineage (NCBI taxonomy): Eukaryota > Metazoa > Chordata > Aves > Galliformes > Phasianidae > Lagopus > Lagopus leucura. The sequence continues at coordinate 53,794,081 of NW_024962264.1, forward strand.
CACTAAGAGCAGTGAGACACTTGCACAGGTTGCCCAGAAATGTGGTGGATGCCCTGTCCTTGGAGACGTTCAGAGTCAGGTTGGATGGGGCTCTGAGTAATGTGATCTAGCTGTAGATTTCCCTGTTCATTGCAGGGGAGTTGGACAAGGTGACCTGTGAAGGTCCCCTCCAACTCAGATGGTTGTGTGATTTAATGAGCACCTTTTTCACATCACCTGCAACCTCATGAAAGTATGAAAAAATATGCTAGCATTAGTACTCGTTTTGTTAATAGTGCTCAAATATAAACAGCTTGAAAATACGGAAGGTGGGCCACGGTGGCCCTTTAAATAGTTAAGCGATGCTTAATTTTGAGTGTCTGTTTCATGTTGTAGTGCGTAATCCTTTTATTTACTTTCATGTAAATATCTTTCTCTTTTTATTTTATTTTATTTTTTGCTTTTGACTCCCCAGGTGGCCTAGAACGTTGGCAGGCATCACAGCATACCTACTGTGTACACGTTACTCTGCTGGCAGTGGGATATATCCTGGCAACTCGCAAGATGAGAGAAGAGCTTGGCGCAGATGTGATAGGGGAGGGTACTGGGCAGAAGAGGACTACTCTAGGTGCCAATATGCAAATGATGTGACCCGAGTTCTTTACATGTTCAATCAGGTAATCTGTGCATTTCTATAAAATCACAATTTTTGATGAAAATAAAAACTCTGCAGTCTGTCATTTCTTTTAAGTACGTAGCACTGGTGGTCTGGCTGAATTGTGATAAATGGGTATTTCCTGAGTACGATGGAACTTGTAGATTTATGTTGAGTGATCTATTTTGGCTGTCCTCTGATTAAATGTATCAGGAAAATTTTATTCTTGTGTGTTTGTGTAAAGCATAAAGAGAATTGAATGGTATGAGTAATAAATGTATTTGTCAACTGGATGCCTTATCCTGCATATGTACTACAAGGAAACATTTTTATTTTTAACAGAGAAAAGCTTTTGTAATTATAATAGTATAAAGTGGACAAATTCTGCTCAGTTCTGGCACAGTACACCCATAATTGTTTTTGTGGATAATGGGAGTTAACTAGGGATAGTAAGAATTAATGAGACTTTTCTAATCTGATAGAATTTATAAAGATTTTTTTTAGCATTTTTTAGATTTTTTTTAGCTATGAAATATTTGCATTCCAAATTCCTTTTCACACTTATCTCCAGTTTATGTACATCATTGCAAAACAGCACGTGTAAATGTTCCATGTATAGGCACTGCATTGTACAATACTCCATAAACCCTTGAGCCCTCTGGTTTGAGCTTGATGTTCTCCAGTGTGTCGTATCACCAACACCTGTGCAACAGATGGACGCAGGGATGTCTGAGAATGTTTTGTTATGATCTACACTGTAGTACATTGTTGCTGACTTGCTCCCTCTCTACTTAGCACTGCATATTTAGTAGCTTTTACTTTCCCACTCTGGTCCAGAGGACCTATGAACAGTGATGTGGGATATGTAGGAGGAGGAGAAAGGGAGAAAGCTGTATGTTGTGGCCCAGGGAGATTGTGAGAAAATGAGAGTCAGCTTCTTCACCCACCTAATGAGCAATAGAACTAGAGAGTGTGGTCTCCAGTTGGATATTAGGAAAAATTTCTTCTCTGAAAGAGTGGTGAAGTGCTGGAATAGGCTGCCCAGGGAGGTTGTTGAGTCACCATCCCTGAGGGTGTTCAAGGAGCAATTAGATATTGTAATAAAAGGCACGGTTTAGTGAGGAAATACTGGTGGTAGGTGACAGTTGGACTTGGATGATCTTGGAGGTCTTTTCCAGCCTTGGTGATTTGGTGATTCTGTGAACTATTTTGCAGTGTAGCTTCGCGTTCCTGGCACTTGGAGGTGCAGCCTTTGGCTGTCACATGAAAATATCAGGATTGAAATGTGAAGTCATGGTGGTGCTCTGTGTCCGGTTAGCAGGTGGGAGGTGTTGCCCCACTGGGGGACACAGCAAGATTCACTATTTGCTTACTGAGAGCTTTAATGAAACTGGGTTGTGTTTTTTTTAACCCTGGAAGTTCATCCAGCAGCACCTGTAGCAGGGCAGTGGTATAGACTGTGTACTACCACCCAAATTTGGAGCTGCAGTTTTTCTCGGGTTATAGAAGAATTTGCCAATTTAAAATAGGGGCATCAGAATGGTATTCTGGTTTCAGAAAAGCACAAGTATGATTTCCATGTGTGGAATTGGTAACTGTTTCTATTATCTGCTTTAAAAGTACAGGGACAGGTGTGTACTACAGTGAAACAGATTTCCATTTTTTTCCTCAAAGTGAGAAGAGTGCCATGTTTTGATTTCTGAGACTGATTTTTACTCATTAGAGCCTTCCTCATTTTATGTGTAGTAGGTTTGGCAGTCTTTTTAGCACAAAAGTTTATCACTTCACTGAGACATATTAAATGTTTTAATGATATTATAAGCATCATTAGAGTCTTTGTACACAAAGATAGTTGATGAGCTCTTTTGAACGTTAGAACTCTGCCAAGTAATTTAAATCAAATAGGGGCCTACATTTAAAATGGAAGAAAATCTTTGTAACGTAAGTTTATATTTCACTGTTATTGTTTTTCCTTTATTCAGATGTAGTTCTAGGTGGAGAGAAATTCATGTTTTAAGTTCAAAGAAATTATAAAAAGTACCTGACCTTGAAAGTTTTCATTGTTCAATGTGTATTATGACCTCGAACTGTGAGTCACATACTTAAATTGTAAGTAGTGTTTTGGAAAAAAATAATCTTCCATTAATTGCATTCAAATCTATGTATATGGACTAAGACCTGCAGGGACTGATGTACAGCTATGCTTATGTGGCAGATTACAAATACAATGGGACAGACTGGATGTTTGTACACCAAAAATTGGAGAGGCAAGATGCTTCTTGTTTGGATTATAATGGATAAACAGCAACTGAACATGAGCTGATAACATTTGCACAGCATTCTACTGTACTATATGAAATTTGCTGGTTTTGGTCCCTGCTAGCTCAGGTATTTTGGAGTTAGGTTTTGTTTAGTGGTAAAGAGTTTTTCAACCTGGTACTTATTTCAGAAATTAAGGAATTGAGCTTTGTCATGGAAATAATCTGTCTTGGGTTTGATTTTTTTTTTTTTTTTTTTTGTGCAAGTTCCATTATAAACACTTCTAGTAATTATAGAATCAAGAGAATGCAACAGCAGTGGTGCGTTAGAATTTTTTTTGGCTTCTCTTGCTATGAACCACCATGTTTTAGGAGTTTCACATTACTCAAGCTGTCATGCAAAACAGAATAAGCTTTTAACGGCACTGTCATTTTTGCTCTTTTTGGTAAAAATAATAACAATAATAATCTCCTTTCTAAGACAGTAAGACAAAATAAAATTTAAGGCCCGCAAGTCTTGGTTCTTCAGCATGTTAGAGAATGCGTTGCTAGCAGATAGGGTAGTAGTTCCTAGCTACTTAAACTGAACTCTCCTGTGATCCCTGTGGGGTTTGTTATTCTTTTTGGGAAAATGCTGGTTTGTGAATTGCTGAAGTGTTTTCCTTTGTCTTGTACTTACGCATTTTTAAAAAGTGAACATCGTTTCTTCTTTGTGCAGATGCCGCTCAACCTCACTAATGCATTGGCGACAGCAAGACAGCTTTTGGCTTACACTGTTGAAGCAGCAAATTTTTCTGATAAGATGGATGTTATTTTTGTGGCTGAAATGATAGAGAAATTTGGAAGATTTGCAGAAAAGTACAAAGAGGTAACTGGATAACTTGCCGTTGCATAAAAATAACCAGTGTCCTAAAGTATTCTGGGCAGTGAAGCCTTCTCAACAGTAGATGCAGGCACCGAGTTAGTGGTTTATCAGATTCTATCCCATTTTTTTGTTTGTTTAGTAGGTCTCTGAAGTTGCTGACCCATGGTCACAGACTTTGCATTCGCGCTGAGATCATCCAGCATTCACTGGACCTGTAATGTGAGTAACACCTCTGGTCAGCACTGGAGCAGGGAGATAGGTACAGTAAGTCTGTTTTTATTTAATATGGAGTGGGTCACGCAGGTTTTCATTGGTCTGTTCTTATCTAAAAAGATGAATAATGAAAGCCTCAGAGATCCTCTCAATAATGAATAAAACAAGACTTATGTTCTCCCCTCCCACCATGGTAGGATGTCTTTATTCAGTATTGAGCTGTATCTCTAAGGTTTTCAGAATTCCTACAGTTTGAAGGATAAGACATTAAAATAAAATCTTAGAGAACGCTCATTGTTGGGGAGAAAAGTGTAAGTGATGAAATAGTCCCACCGGTGGGCAGGAACTCTCTGTTTCATTGCTGAACAGAGGTTTAAATTGATCTCACTCTACAGTGCATGTTGGGCAGTTGTTGATTACAATGCCTTGCACCAAAAAAAAACAGCCAAATTTTCCTCTTCACCTCTCAGAAAAACATAAATGCTGGCTGTAAATTCTTCATAGAACTCCTTGGAGAATTTTCAGTCTACAATTCATTTTTACAATCATAGCTTGCAATTTTTTTTGGTACATCTTGCAATTATACAAGCAGTTCATTAAATGGCTGATATTTGTATTCAGCTGAAAGCATTTTAGAATGCTGTGCCATTAGTTACATTATAAGGATACTCTCTTCTACAGACAATAAATCACAGCTGAGAGCTTCACAATCTGGCATGTTTGAAGGTAATAAATGATACGGAGAAGAAAAAGTTAAATTTTTTGGTAATTTCACACATATCCTTGATGTTCTTTTATCTTAACTGGTTTGATTTTATATCAACCTTGTTTTAATTTGTTGAAAGGATGTGAGTGCAATTTCAATTAATACTCTACTAGTTAGGAAGACTGACATGTTTCTTGTTAGTGTCTCAGTCTGCAGACTCTTTTTAACTGTGGATATGATTTTGTGGTCACTTCAGTTTGCATTACAGTGGGCTATTCTGAAATATAAATACTGTAAATGGTAAAATGTTTCGTTTTTTTTTTTACATGTGAAAAGAAGCTGAAAACACTCAGAACGTTTTCAGTAGATTGTCATAAATTAGATTGCAGTTTGAAAAACTTACACATACCTTAAAGTGAAAGAATAATACGCAATATTTAAAACAGGAGTCCTATGATTTCAGGATCTTAACACTGATAATGTGTTGTAAAAACACCATCTGTAGATGTATAGGGCATGGTACCTATTTTAAAATAAAAAAAATAATAAAATCTTCATTAATTTAAGTAAGACCTATTCTTGAGAATTCAACAAAAAGTGCTTCAGCCTGTAGATTTTGCACAATGCTGTTTGATAGTTTTTGAGTTTTTAATGTCTGTAGGTTCTGTTCCTAAAAAATCAGTTCCTAAAACAGTGAATATTTTTATATTAGCATTTTTGCCTTTACTTTAAAAGATTTTTAAAAAGGAGAACCACCTGCTGTGTTCTAACCTTGCTAGCAATGTTCTTAAAAGTACAAAGGGTAATTAAAAAAAAAAAAAAAAAAAAAAAAAACCTTCCGGATGTGAGGGAGGTCTTTTCCATACCTAACCTTGTATTCTTTATGTAGAAAATTTGTCACAAAATTTAGTCTCTGAAAATGGCTTTTCATTCAATTCAGAGTGCATGCATTTTCACTTCTGGTGCAGCATTTGCCGCTTCCTAAAATGCTGCGAAAAATCCAGTGTAGATGCTTGATAGTTGTTGTGTACATAAAGGAATTCGGTTTGTTGGTTTGTATTTCGTCATACGTAAGACCAGGTAAGATATGTGAGCAACAACTTCATAACAGTGTAACTAGTGGCTTTGAAATCAACTCTGTACCTGTGGTTACTTGCCATCATTCGTGAATAGCTTGTGACCTAACACTGACAGTGTAAAACTAATGATATGCAAGGAGGGAATCAAAGAAAGGCATAGCCAAAGGAAGAGGAGTGGAAGGATTGTGTGCAAGTTCTTCCTGTATTACTCTGTTCCTTTTTTTTCTACCCAATGTGTGAACTATACCATAGCCGATTTATGGTTATTTGTTTTTATTTTAGGTTTCAATTTGATTGTAAATTGTTTTTTTAAACAATTAGCAGAGGAGAATGTGGAGTATTATACCTTTGAATCTTAATAAAATACCTGCATTTTTCATGTTTTTATTCTATAAGTGCACGGTAAATATGCAAATTGCATTGGTGTGATGTTTGAGTGTTGATGCTGAGAAGTAGTATTGCATATTCTGGTGATTATTCTCCTTGATGTATGTTATTGAAAATGCAAAATAACCATATTTCTTTTCCCTGTTAGCTTGGCGATGTGATGGTGGATATAGCAAGTAACATTATGTTAGCTGATGAACGTGTTCTGTGGATGGCACAAAGGGAATCCAAGGCTTGCACTAGAATTGTACAGTGTCTGCAAAAAATTGCTATGTATCGGCTTGCAAATGGAGCTCAAGTTTATTCTACTGTGAGTATGGATTTGTTTAGAAAATGTTTTGCTGATTATTTTTCCTTGTTTAATAGAACTTGACGTTATCTAAAATGTGTGCTGTTTTTTTGTGTAGAAGAGAGTAGAAATATTCTGAGTTCCCTACCAGATACATAGGAATAGGATTGCTTTTTGGTTGTTTTTTTTCTTGCATACTGTTACAGTTGAGAATCTCTTACAGGTTATTTGTTATTCTTCCTGTAATGCGTATGTTTTTATTAAATTTTTGTTGCTGTTGTTGTTACAGTATTCTCCAAATATTGCTCTTGAGGCTTACGTAATAAAGGCTGCTGGGTTCACTGGGATGACGTGCACTGTATTTCAGAAAGTGGCTACATCAGACCGTACAGGACTCAGTGATTATGGCAGAAGAGATCCAGATGGAAATCTAGATAAGCAACTAAGTTTTAAGTGCAATGTTTCAAATACGCTGTCAAGTCTGGCTTTAAAGGTTGGATATTCACTGTTTATCCCACTGTTATCTTTGTAATGATATAATAAATATGAATCACTTGGAAAGCAATTTCTAATATTAAAGTAGCATTCTTATGCAATCCAGAATGACTGTGACAAAGGATAATTAAAATGAGAAGGAGTAATGTAGCTTGATTTTGGAATAATTTCTTAACGGACGCACTTCTTAATGAATAGGTGTGGTTTTCCTTTTTAAAACATGTTAAGTGGAAAGATTCTGTGTTTCAAAAGTAGGGAAACTGAAATTCTCCCTAGGTCATAGTAGTTATTACCTCTTATTTTGCTGTATTTTCTCCTTCATTACATATTAAATTACATATCAATCAACATACAGTGTTAATTCAACTAGAAAATGGTACATGTGCATGGACTTGAAAGGGTCACTTTATTAATATGTGTATTTTAGGCATGTGTATTCATTTTAGGTGTGTACGTGCCCACACAAATGCACATCTGTGTATCAGAATGATAGAATGGCTTGCACACTAATTTGCTTTTACACTTAATGTGCTTGAACATCACTGCAGGATCCATGTATAAAATAATGGTGTAATTCTGTACAATTTACAGGCATGCTCCCTTACCATAGTTTATGTACAATGTAACAAAGCCTTATTGGGTAGAGTGCTTCATTTTCTATGACAGTGATGTGCAGTTACAGGAAATTGTGCTTTGCTGTATGTATGTGTTCTCACCTGGCCTTGGTTACTGCTTCTAGTTGCCAGAAGTGTGGAAATTGTTGTAACAAGTTGCTGATTTCCATTTCAACTTTACCAGCTGCAACAATTAAGGCAATTACAGAGTCTTAGCACTTCTCCTTCCTTTTTAAGAGAGGGATAAGACTTTCAATAGATTCGGGCCTTCTACTGTGGATTATTTGGAAGTGCTGTCAAATAAATTTGTTGCAGTGCTTTCATTTCTGACAGTGTTCAGGTGGAGGAGTTGTTTGTAAAGAAAATTTCACTTTGTCTTTAAAACTTTTACAATCTCTTTATTTCTAGAATACAATCATAGAGGCTTCTATCCAGCTGCCAGCTTCTCTTTTCACCCAGAAGCAAAAAAGAGAAATCAGACCAGCAGATGAGTCTGTCTACAAGCTTCAGCTTATTGCATTTCGCAATGGAAAGCTTTTTCCAGCAACAGGAAATTCAACAAACCTTGCTGATGATGGGAAACGTCGTACAGTTGTGACACCAGTCATTCTCACCAAGATAGGTTTGTTTTTTATATTACATTTTTATGATCTTTGAGACACTTTTGATGACTTATTTGCATCAAGTTTGTGCGTGTCTAAAAAATGAGAGATTTTTTTTTAGCACTTGGCCAGCTGAGAAATTTATGTTCAACTGCATTTATTTTGTCATAGACGGTTTGAACCCAGCCAGTCACCATGTTCCTATAAATGTGACACTAAGGCGTATTGCACATGGAGCAGATGCTGTTGCAGCTCAGTGGGACTTTGATCTACTGAATGGACAAGGAGGGTGGAAGTCTGATGGCTGTCGCATTCTTCTGTCTGATGAAAACATTACTACCATTCAGTGCTACTCCCTCAGCAACTATGCAGTTTTAATGGTATGATACTTAACATTACATGTTCTTTCTGGAACTTAAAAGTATTGGAACCACAACTGTTCTTTGTTCTTGCATTAAAGTAAGCATTCCCTTGTTCCTTTATTAAGAAAACAAGGCATAGAAATCTTCAGTTGCTGCTTCTGTAAATATAAGTTTTCATTCAAGGTGAGGTTTAAGAAAACTGTCAAAGTGGGATTAACTGCTGAGTATTTGAAATAAAAATAACTTTTAGGCAGAAAGTACTATACTATAGGAAAGAAATCATGCTAATGAGCTTTAATCATATGTGCTTTTATGAACTTTAATAATGGCAGCTGAAAATAAAGAGCAAGTAATATTGGAGAAGTTGTTATTGTCTGCTGGATAAAATTTATTAACATTATTAATGCTTCCCAGGTTGTTGGGTTGGCTTTTTGTGTGCTTTTTTGTTGTTGTTTTTGTTATAGTCCATAATTTGTAGCTGTTTTGTTACAAATAAGCTACTCGCTTCCTAATATGTAGGTCCGTTACCAAAAGAAATTAGTTGAAAAGGTGAACAAATAAATAATTACTACCTAAAATAAAACATTTTAAATGTTGTTTAAAACAGCATTATCTCAACTTGAATAGGTAACAGGTTCTAAAATATAATGGTAGCTGCTTAAAAAGGGAGAGAGGTGCCTTCATTCCCTGCTGTTCACTTAGGAAGTAGGACTTCTTCTTTGTTCCCAGAGCTCTTCAGTTTGGAATTTGGCCTGGGAAGCTTCCAGTTTATGGCCAGCAGCTGTTGACCGGCTCTGTCATCAGTGTGTATAAGATGTGATGCCATAAAAGTGGTAAACTAGTAAGAAACAGGGTGAAATTGTAAAAGCTTTAAGAAAGCATTATGCTAACTTGCTGAATTTGTTGTCTTTAGAACTGAATTAAACTTCATCTGTAGGTATAGTATACGTTCAGAGAGAAGTTCTGCTTAAAGTTGGTCATGTTTCTGCCATCTGGAGGAAGAAAAATGAAGGACATACTTAATCTGCAGCTGTAAATGACTTTCTAAATTTATATATGGCACAATTGCATCAGTATCTACGTATATTGTGAGACATGTAGAAAACTGCTGACAATCAGAAGTCAAAAAAGAGTATGAGGCAGCTTTCATCCTTCTCTGCTAATGTCTGTCGTTGTGTGTGCTCAGAACTCCTTAAATATTATCTAATGTTCAAAGCATTAGACAGTAGAGACGAGAGGAGAGGATAGGTGAAAGAAGGAAGACCAAATCTTATTTGTTAAGCTGTTCCTTGCACATAGTATAAAATACTGCAGAACCTCTGGCTCTCTAAGTAGCTGCTGAAGATGCTTTTCATAATGCCTGTGTATTATTTAACTGAAAACTTAAAAAGGCCACAATAGCCTATTTTCTTAATAGACTCTCTTAGTGGTACATAAGCCTGGATTCAGATCAGTGGCTTATAAGAAGTTTTTGGATTTCTGTTTTAGAAGTTTGGTTTTTAATTCTAGAGCTATCATTAACAAATACATCAAATACATAAACAGGAGTGGCAGCCAGGGGTCTGAAAGCAGTATTCATCATCTTGGCTGCATGACTTCTGGCTAATAACCTGAGTTATTTAATTATTTATTCTTCTATACCTATTTAAAATAAAAGCAGATGTACTTGTATATCTGTATACGTTTCAGAACATAATGTAAATTCCTTTCTGATAAGGGAGCTGTATTTGAGTGCCTGGTTTTTTAATCTGGTGATCTAGAAAGATAGAGCTATAAAAATCTGTATGTGTTTTGAAATGATTTGAACTACTGCTTAATAATAGAACAGATAACTAGGAGACTCATCAGAACTCTCATTAGTGTGTATGTATAGATATACTTCTCATCCTGCAGTGGAGAGGAAAGTAAAAGCAGTGCTTCTGGAGAAGAAACCCGGTGCTGCTAGGCTGTAAACACCCTAGTGTTCTTAATGTCATCTCTTCTGTTGTTTTATTGACATTTTATAAACAAATTTTTATTTATGATCAGTTTAGCTCAGAAATAACATTTGCTTCCTCACTCCTTTTTAGTAGATATGATGAAAAATTGACAGTGCGGTCAGAGTTCCATTGATGTAGTGGGCATTGGGTCCAGCTGAATTTTCTCAAACACTTTAGAAATTCATTTTAAATTTTGTGATTTTGTAGCTTTTGCTCTCTAAACTTATAATAAATGGTAGGTGGCATCATGCTACCTGTCACCAGCTTGGAAGCAGTGACTGGAGTTCTCCTAAGATTTTTGTTCTCAATTGTGTAACAGTACCTTCGCTCATACTTGTCACTGCAGTGTGGTCCTAAGGATCTCCAGGTGAGTACTGGCGGGACCATGGGCAGCGTTAGGTTCTGATACCACTGGCTGCCTGAGTTGTAATGTTTTATGATCTTTTCCAGAGCGTTTTCTTCCAAGTGCTGAAAAAAAAAAAACAAATATAAAAAAATCAAACAGCAGTTTGATCAAATTTGTATCGAGGTTGGTGAGTTACTTAGCAATAACAAATTTATATTCTGACAAAAGAATTGAAGGAGTAGTGAATATACTGCTAACTCTAATTTAATGTTAATTGTTGATTCAAGAACTCTTCTCCTGCCCATGAAATCAGATTACTCATCTAAACCTTAAAAATAGAATGTATATCACTGTGATTTTTCTCCAAAGCAAGCTGAAGCTTCTTCCTAATGTTCTCTGTTTTTTGTGAAGGCTGAATTTGTTCTCCTTTCCCTCAGCAGGCATTTGAAATTTGCACAACTCTTGAAGTTTGAGTGACTCACCATTTGTAGCTAGAAGATATGTTTCTGTGTATGGTCTATTCCAGAAAGGAAAAAATAGACATGTTTGCCTAATACCAGTGAAAAAGCAGTTCATTCTGTGTCAGAAGACTGAACTATTTTTCAAATTTGTTACCATTAGGGAAACAATCCTACTAAATTGTTTCAACTTGAGCTGAAACCTACCTACTACATAGAATTCTCTTTTTTAGCTTCATAATAAGAAATCCATTGCCTCTCAGTCTTCTCTGTTCAGCTCCAGAAAGTTTGACTTTGTCATCTTCGTACTATCCCAGTCGATAGCTCAATATAATGATGAGATTTCTTATTAGAATAACTAGTCCAATATAATAATATTGATTTTTTGACCCATCTTTCTTCTCAGAGATCCAGCCTTTTCAGCCTCCATTGTATGCTTCACCTGTTGCACCATCCTGTGTGTGTCTGTCTTGTGCTAGGAGGCTTCCAGCTGAGTACAGTTCTACACAGGTGGCTGCAGAGGGGAATGGCTTCTATTCACCTGTGTGTCATTTTCACTGGTACAGTGAAGTGTGGCCTTGTCAGCAGCATACACTACAGCCCTTGTTTTCACGTTCTGTCTACCAGCACCCCCAGGTTCTTCTTTCCTTGCTTTCTATTCAGTCCAGCACCTAGCCCATACTGTTGCATTCATGGGAGTTATTTCATCCCAGATGCAGAACGTTCAGCTATTCCTTTGATGAAGTTCATGACGTTTCCCAGCCCTCTTCTCTCTGTCCTTAATATCCTCCAGCCTGCTGATCTGCTCCCCCACTTCAGCATCATCTGCAAACTTGCTCAGGGTGGTTTCTCTTAAATTGTCCCAGTTATTGTAGGTGCTAATCTTCACTGGAACACAGTGTTATTCTACACACTATACAAACTTAGATACATTTTAAAAATAATAAAATTGCTTTTGTCAGAACCGCTAACTTGTCTCTGTATTCCTACATACATGACATTTAAGCGTGCTTTAAAGTATGACTGTGTTTATAACATTCAGCCAGAACAGGAGGTATTTGTGAGCTACCTTAACTAACTGGGGGAGACAGTGGGGACATAGCATTTTATCTGTAGGGTTCCTGTTAATTTTGTGTGTATATATTTATATATTTTTTTCCTCTGTCATTGCTACAGAATAAGGAGATGGACTAACGTTACTTCTGGTTTTGTTGTCAGGACTTGACAGAAGCTGAATTATATACACAGCCAGCTGATCTTTTGCATCCAGTAATTTATGCCACTGCAATGGTTTTGCTAATGTGCCTCTTGATGATCATAGTCAGCTATATATACCATCACAGGTATGAATAAAATTAAAGACTAAACTGCTTTCTTAGTGCTTACAACAACCTTTTCTTTCTGTTTTGAACGTGACATAGTGATCTGTATCCATGTTTTCCTATAAAATTTGTTGATGCAAACAAACTGTTAAGGAAGTAGCTATTTCATCTATTCTTTTTGGTGTGATAATCTATGTCTTGTAACTTAGGGTTTCTTTAATCATTCTCATTTCCTTTGTGGTGATGGAAATGACCACTCTCAAAAACGACAGAGAAATTAAACAATGTTCTACTTTTTACATTTGTGTTGACATGAAAGCTTGGATCCTGACATTCTTTTGATTCAAGGCCAAAATAGTTGTATTAAACTGGTTAATAGGAGGGCGTGTTAATTTCTTGTAATGAAGTCCAGAGCTTGTTTGATTGCAAAATGCATGGTAGTCAAACAGTCATTAACAGTAATTACATCTCATTTAACATGACTGTATATTTCGTTTCTGAAAGATGATAATGCAGCTGTGCTCTGTTTTTATGTTGTCTAACTTTTTTTTTTTTTTTTTTTTTTTTTTAAGTCTGATCAGGATCAGTGTGAAAAGCTGGCATATGCTGGTTAACCTGAGTTTTCACATTTTCCTGACGTGTGTGATGTTCATTGGAGGCGTAACTCAGACCAGGAATGCCAGCATTTGCCAAGCAGTAAGTAAACACAGAAGCAAAAGAAAATAAGTTGAAATTATTTCCAGAAAATAATGTTAAGATTTTAACTCTCCCATTATTTTGCTAGGGAAAGTGAAACTTTAAATATGAAAACTTAATATTTTGAGGTTTATTTATTATAGCAGTGAACATTTTGGAATTGTGCTTAATGTCTTTTGAAAAAGTCAGGTACATTTAATACCACTATATTCATATACACCCCTTTGCCTCCTACAGACCAGCAGTACTGTATAGGCATTTTCATCAGAATGCTAAATTTAGGCGAAGAATCACATTTTTCTACCTTAAAGATAAGAATCTGTTATTTGAAAACTGGAAAAATACTTCATAAGAGCAGCAGATCTTTTTAGCCAGAAATACTATCACAGTGGTTGTTTTACCTTATCTTCTATTTTCAAGACTTACAGCTCTCTGTAACAGTTCTGTAATAAGTATGTGACATTTACAGACCATATAAAAACTGCTTTCTGCAGATAGAAACATAATTATTTTTAGTGCCTCAGGATAACTTAAAAGGAGGAAATGAGAAGTGTTTGAAGTGAAAGACCTGTGCTTTCTCTAAACAAACAGCTTTTATCAGGTCTTCTCTTTTGTGATGATTGTTCTTGTGAGATTGAGCCATCTATCATTCCGTTGCCATGTTTCAGTTACGCAGTTGCTTCTTTGGAACAATGTCAGTGGAAATTTTTTGAAGTGTTTTATTTTCCTCCAGTGACTCCTAAAAGTTTCTAATCCTTTACTGTAATGCTCCCTAGTGCTTTTGTTCAAATTTGCAATTATTAGATTGAGAGTTGAAAACATTGTAGCAAACTGTCTTTTCTTGAACTGAAATTTTGGAAATTCAGGTTTTATGCCAATTATACAGTAGATGATGATTTTGTAGCTTGGTAAGCTATAAATGCTTAGGGGTTTATTTTTATTTTTTAAGGTTGGGATAATTCTCCATTATTCCACTCTTGCAACAGTACTGTGGCTGGGAGTGACATCTCGTAATATTTACAAGCAAGTAACCAAAAAAGCAAAAAGATGTCAAGATACTGATGAGCCACCACCTCCACCCAGACCAATGCTGAGGTGAGCCTGTTGTTTGAACAATGCCAGATCACCATGCTTATGTTCTGACTGGAAATTGTAAAGTCAATAGCATTTTTTTCCAAGCGCCATTCAAGCCTCTTCCAGACTTCTCTGTTTCCGGGAGTTGGTAGTGAGGATGAGGTGAAGGATGCTTGATCTTATGTTACTGTTTCAGCAATGCATCTGAGGTTTTGACTGTGGCTTTAGGTTGGAACACTTTCCTTTAAATTGTCATAGGGAAATGACTGGGGAGAACTGTTACCAGAAAATTAACAAAGACTTGCATTTAAGTATGGTTTAATACATTTTTCCAAAAATGTCATTATCAAATAAAAGTAGTGTTCTTTGTAAAGTGTTCCTCTTTGGAATATTTGTTTCTGAAATCACTGAAATGGGGCAAACTTTTAATTTGTAAAATTTCCCCTATGAAGTACTTCTAATGGTAAACATTAATGTAATTTATACACATAGCTCACTGAGCCTCCAGATATTAATTAAAAACTGCTAAGCTCGAATTCTCCACAAGGTGGCAGACATTGATTAACTTTGATTAGTTACACAGGCAAGTGTTTTGAAAGCTTAGTTTTGAAATACAGAAGCATGAACCATTTTTCTAAGTATCAGCTAAAATGTGCAGTACAATGTACAAACATATAGAATTACAGTGTATGTGAGCCAGAAGGTTAGTATTGGTACCACTGAGCATTCCCATTGCATTATTTAATTTTGTCCATTATATTAAGAAAAAGAGTCTTCCATTTATTGTAGGGTATCATGTCAATGCCCATGCAATATTGAATGGGCATTTTAACATCTGTTGCAATTTTTTTTCCCCATCCGCTATTACTATATGCCATTCTTTCTCTGGAAAATTTTCTAGTAAAATTACCAGCCTCACAGACGTAGCTCTATGTAAACACAAACATACACCTCTTCAGATTTGGACCCTCATCAATAGCTCTGAAGAGAAGTACAAGAACAGGGCGAACATACGTTATGTATTCTTGGATTCTTGTCTGCAGATCAGGATTTCCTGACTCAACGTGTGATATTTTTGCTCAGCAGCTGTGAAAGAATTTTTCTTCACTCAATTGCCTATTATATTTGTGCTCAAAACAAGCCTCCCCAGTTGTAGCAGAGGGCAAGGACTTCTGAGCAGGAGTTTCTTGTTTGTATGGAACCAGTCATTGGTTATTTTCAGTCTTCCTGTTTCTTGAGTGGAAAGAGGCAAAACAACCAATTCAGAATTTGTCTGCGTGCTACTTAGATTCTTCTTCTCACCTGCCTTTTCAGGTTAACAAAGGATATTTTAAAGTGGACAAATTAAAACCCCAGTAGATGTATATGAGAAATGAGAAGAAAACTGTATATCCATATACAAATTATTCTGCTTTGCATTCTTTGTGTTTACAAAAAGTTCACTTTGCAGTTGGTAGGTAGACAGTATGCATACACAATGATCTTCAGTTCCTGGGGGTACCTTTTGAGAAATGGATTTTATATCCATTAATCATCCTTCCCACTAGCACAGATAAGCTTTGTTTTGTGTTTTGTTCATTGCATGTAAGATATTATTGTTGATGATGACCTCTGTTCTTTGTGTTAGTGCATGCAGCTTTGTCACAGGTCATAAACAATATAAAAAAGATTTCTGAAATCAATTCAGTGTGGGTTTTTTTGGGTAGAGGGTAGAGAGGAGTTCAAGGCTGATTGTAAATAAACATGATCCTTCAGTACAGCAGACTGAACTACAATATGCAAACAATCCATGTTACTTCACTGCCCCACTAATAATAGCTTGTCTTGTGTAGAACCAAGTTAAACTGGCTGTTTGTTTGAATAGTGGTAGACGTTTGAGGCAGTGATTTAGTAATTTGTAATGATAGATAAGTGGAGTAAGGTCTGCCACAACCATCTGTTTTGTCTGTCTTCCTCCTGTTAACTGTATTTTGACAGTTTATAAACAAGTGACAAAACGTGATCCTTCTTGGCCTGGCAGTTGAGTAATATATTTAGTCTACCTGAACCTCCAAGGAAGACTTTAGTTCATTTTAGACTGTTTTGTTTTATGTTAAGACAAAATAGTTTGTAATGCAATGGGCAAATTCAAGACTGCAGGAATGAATATTTGTTGTTGACAAAACAAACTACCCATGTAACTACCCATGTATATACCACAAAAATAGTTTTCAGTGCATGTTGATCTGAATTTGATCTGAGTTTTGACAGGATTAACATGAAGTGCTGTTCTTAGTGGCATTGATTGGAATGATTGTTTGCAGTTATTGATCTGCCACTAAGTAATTCAAGATGAATTCATGACAATTGGAATTAAAAGTTAAAGCTAGATCCTCTAACATTATATGCCCTCATTCTTACGAAAGCATGCATTTTGCATTAACGCTGCCAGAGGGAAGCAAGAGATGTATACTACAACTTCAGTCCTTTTAAAACAAAACAAATGGCCAGTTCTTGTGGCTGATCTTCAGAAAAGTGTCCATATTAAACAAATTCGTCTTAATTCATTTTCAAGAACTATTTCCTTCTAAGTGTATATATTCTTTTGTAGTAATTTATAACTTCTGACTGCCAGCTATTGCATCTCCCTTCTAACTTTATGTACCTTGAATGCTTAGTGCCTCAGAGGGAAGTTAGAAGTTGAAGGAGGAGTGGATTTGCATTGGGAGAGCAAAACTGTGGTGTAGAAGAGTTTAAAAAAAAAAAAAAAAAAAAGTTTTGCTGGAGCACAAACACAACTCATCTGATTTTTTTCTTAAAAAGATGAAATATTTCTAGAATCCTGGAAAGCTCTTTCTCTTTTCCTCTAGGGTTACTGAATAAAATATTGCCTTTAAACAATCACTGATATATTAGTTTTACTTTTTAGGTTCTACCTTATTGGTGGAGGAATCCCTGTCATAGTTTGTGGAATAACAGCAGCAGCAAACATCCGAAATTATGGCAGCAGACCTAATGCACCTTAGTAAGTACCGTATAACTGACAGTTCTGTTATAAGCTTTCAGTCTTGCTTTTCTGAATATTCTTTGTGATTTGAATGCTTCAGAAAATGTAATGCAGCCAAGATCATTTCAAGGTACCATTTTGAACCAATGGAAGTATAAGACACTTATGAAAACGTGTTTGTCTTGACTTTTTATGTTCTTTTTTTTTTTTTTTTTTTCCAGTTGCTGGATGGCTTGGGAACCTAGCTTAGGAGCATTTTATGGACCAGCTAGCTTTATAATTTTCATAAACTGCATGTATTTTCTCAGCATATTCATACAACTAAAACGGCACCCTGAACGTAAATATGAGCTTAAGGAACCAGCTGAGGAACAGCAGCGTCTGGCTACCAACGAACACGGGGAACTGACTCATCAAGATTCCTTGTCAGTGTCATTAGTGTCCACATCTGCATTAGAGAATGAGCACAGCTTTCAAGCACAGCTTATGGGAGTGAGCCTTACTTTGCTTTTGTACATTGCTCTGTGGATTTTTGGAGCTCTGTCCGTTTCCCTGTATTATCCTATGGACCTGATTTTTAGCTGTTTTTTTGGGGCAACTTGTTTAAGCCTCAGCGCCTTTCTTATGGTGCATCACTGTGTTAACAGGGAAGATGTCAGGCATGCATGGATAACAACTTGCTGCCCTGGAAGGAGTACATATTCTGTGCAAGTGAATGTTCAGCCATCCAGTTCCAGTGGAACCAACGGGGAGACCCCAAAGTGCACCAACAGTAGTGCAGAATCTTCATGCACGAATAAAAGTGCATCAAGCCTAAAAAATTCTTCTCAAGGTTGTAAACTAACTAATTTACAAGCTGCGGCAGCTCAGTGCCACTCTACTTCTCTACCATTAAACACAGGGCCTCAGCTTGATAACAGTCTCACTGAACATTCGGTGGATAACGATATCAAAATGCACGTAGCTCCATTAGAGGTACAGTTTCGGACAAATGGGCACCTAAGTCGGCATCACAAGAACAGAAGCAAGGGGCACCGTGCTAGCAGGCTTGCAGTATTGAGGGAATATGCGTACGATGTTCCTACAAGTGTTGAAGGAAGTGTGCAAAATGGTGTACCTAAAAGCCGACCAAGCAACAGTGAAGGACATTCAAGGAGCAGGAGAGCCTATTTGGCGTACCGGGAACGTCAGTACAACCAGTCCCAACAAGATAGCAGTGATGCTTGCAGTACGCTTCCAAAAAGCAGCAGAAATACTGAAAAAACAATAGCTGCCAACAACAAAAAAGATATACTGAGGAAACCAATAGTGGTTGAACTTGAAAACCAGCAAAAATCTTATGGCCTAAATTTAGCCATTCAGAACGGACCTCTTAAAAGCAGTGGACAGGATGGACCCTTGCTCACTGCAGACAGTACTGGTAATATTAGAACTGGGTTATGGAAACATGAGACTACTGTGTAGCGTTATCGTTCAGTGGACAAATCCATATGAACTGTGATTACACATTCCTTAAAGCTATTAAACGCTTCTAAAGACTGTTTACAAATTGTAGGTACTGTATGCAGGGATGGAACAGAGATAATCTGCCAAGCAAAAGATTGTATGCATTATTATCTTTATTCTTCCTACAAGGATGAACTTTTGTGATTTGTGTTTTGGGATTTTTTTTTTTTAATTTTTTTTTCTTTTGAAGCATCAGTCTCCACAGAACTGTAGAATCACCAAACTGTCAGGGTTCGTAGGGACCTCTGGAGATCAGCAAGTCTAGCCTACTGCTATAGCAGGTTCCCTACAGTAGGTTACAAGTAGGTTAGAGGAACAGTTCCTTCCGTGTGAAACTAAGTTATTCCCACGTATCTAGGGAAGCAATATATTTCCACTTCTCTTAGCAGATGGATGTGAAAGATGTCTAATAAAAAAATAATGAATTTGACTAGTGCCTACAGTACAGATAGGGTATTTAGGATGGAAAAGAGTGACAGGGAAAAGGAACGAAAACACCACAGGCTTCAAATATAAAAGATATAAAGCCTTTTAAATTAGGTTCAGAAAACTTTAATAGTTGTTACATATGTATTTTTCCAAAGTGATGACTTTTGCATGTACTTTGTATGCAGTAGGAGTCTGATGCATTAAAAAAAAATCAGTACAGGCACAAAGAGAAACAGAATGGATAAAACTTTGCAAGTTTCTCTTTTTGTTGGTTTTTTTTTGTTTGTTTGTTTGTTTTTTGCAAGTTTGCTTAACAAACTAACTCTATTTAATTAAATTCTGACACATCCATATCAAACGCTTATAATCCTCATTCTGTCTGTAGTAAAAGAATAGCTGATGAACTAAAAGGGTCAAATTTGCTCCATTAGCAGTAGAAAAGGTTTCTCCAGACTGGGCCAAATTAGCACAGCAATCACTGCTTTGGATAGAGTGCTGATGTCTTCTGTCTCTGTATCCTCTTACCAGTGACTCGATTATTACTGCATTTTTCAGCCTTTGCCTTCCTTCCTCTTTCTTTTGCCTCTCCTGCATTGCAGGAGAGAAGCCTTTTCTTCATCCCTTCTCCAAGAGACACCTTGGGCCTCCTTTTGAAATTCCCCACAAGGCTGAGCATGTTTACAGTTCATCCCATCTAGATTGGAGCCCGGAACCTGAAGTTGACACTGCCAGGGGTGTCTCAGTTGGCCAACCAAGGGCTTCGTGGAGGGTCTCTCTACCCCTCTTTCTGTCTGGTGGCTGAGTGTAATGGGAAGGAGCAAAGGAGGGGCACGTGAGGCTGCTGATGTCACTGGGGGAGCAGCCAGCTTCATCTTGCTGAGCGATGCAAAACACAACTTTGTACATTTTTATTTTTGACGTGTAACTCTGAAGATGTGTCCACAATGCATTTCAAATTTGTATTTAAAAGTGTAATAAATGGTATTTTCCCCAGCAGCAGTTTTGCCTTCATTTGTTGGTTTTTTAATGAAATATTATTGCATTTAACGTCATCGTGATTTTACTTCATGTCTGAAAAACTGTGACAGTTTCAGTCAAAAGAAATATTTGGTGTTTGAAATAGACAATACAAATAGTTCAGTTAATTGCATCAATTCTAGAGTTTGTTTGAAACGAAGTTATATTCTATAGAGCTTTGTTGGTTTTTAAAAGCAACTTGTACAGTCTTTCACAATAAAGTGTAGTTTGAAAATTAAAATCATGTAGTTGCACTGCAATTCCATTTAAATTAGAATTTATCTACAACATTAGTCAAACTATTTTATTTGAAATGCAATATAATGATTTTTTTCAGTTATGATTATAGTTTACTTAAATTGCTGATTTAGCAATACAAACAGGATCATATTTTGTGTCATCTTAATGCTGTGACAAATGTGAGTTTGTAGGTCATGGTTGGGGGTTTTACTTGTTCCTTTAACTGTTACCCAGTTTTCTGGAACCCTTTGTATTTAATAGCAAAAAAGTGCTTATACATGTCTCTGGGCTGCCTGCATTTGTCTGCTGTCCCCAGTTCAAACTCCTCTCTTGTGCATTTTACTGTTCAGCATACTCTCTGAATACAGGACTGGCTCTGACATTCTCACTACTCAGAGGAGGTGTTTTACAATGCAAGGATCATCCAGGTACATTTAGTTATTGCTTGCAAGCTCTACTGCACCTCCCTACCATTTGGTTTGGTAGCCTGAACTGATCTTGTATACAAACAACACTTGAAGGACAGTTTTACTAGGATTTGGGTGGAATTCTTGCTTCTTCTGAGTAGTTTCTGTCCATGAATTGTCAAAGTGATGCTTTGAGGAGTGCATAACTGAGTTTAATTGCTGGGCTGTTTCACTGGCTGAGAGTTAGTTAGCTTTTAGTTTGTAACCAACCTCAGAACTGCCCCGTGTGTAGATGTGCATTTATATGTATCTCCAGAAAAATTGAATTTGAACTGAATGTCCAAATACATTTAAAATATGTACATTTTAAGCTATTGGACAAGCTTGTTAAACTTCTTTAGACAACTCACTGCTTTACTGGGGAGGAAGGGGAGCAACGGCAGCTGTTTGAGGTGCTGTTGAAGCTTGTATTAGCTGATGGCTCCCCTTGGTGCCAAAAATACATTTTCAACTATGAAGTCAAAATCCAGGTGGCTTGATCATAATTCCATGCTGAGTGTTGCAATTAGGGCCAGTGTAATCATTGGGGTTCCTTATTTAGGTTATAGCCCAGACCTTGCATCTCTGCAGGTTAATGAAGCATATGTGCTGTTTTTCATAGCTACAAATATCTATACTAAGGCAAATAAGTCAAGTTACTTTGTGCTTTATTGAAAATTCTGTGTGTGTGTATATAGATATGAACAAGGTATGAATGGCTTAAGGTAAAAACAAATGCCTTTCAGAAGCAGCTTGTCCTTGGCTTTTAGCATCTTTTCCATAAGTTTGTGTGGAAATATTTACTCAGTCTGTCTTGAAGCTGCCTTCAGTTTTAATCCTGTATGTAATACTTCATAGCTTCAAAGCTTGGCTTAAATGTTGATGAACTGAGAAATAAACTGTGCTAAGTAGGCAGTAATGGAAGCAGATGCACAGCCTTGATACTTCTAGACTACGTGCTTCTCTTGTGTTTCACATGAAGAATGTTAAATAAAGGAATTTATGTAACTAAAAGAAGAGGAAGACAGGTTATTAAGCTGTGAAAAAGCACAGTTATTAAGTGTAAGGAAATTGGAAACAAAATTTTCAAGGTTCCTCATCTTCTTTTCTAATAGATTGTAAAACAAGCTTATTTTCAGAGGTTTTTAATTAAACCTAATGTAAAACCCTTTGGATCGCTCCAGTGGAACAAGAAAAGCACCATAGACATTTATTTTGCTTGTTGAAGCTAGACAAAAAGGAAGTAGTTGAACAATCATTCAATGATCAGATACGTAAAGGGGAGTAGATAATACTGAAGTGAGAAAAATCTCTTTTAAGACTGCTTTGCTTGCTGCAGAAAAGGTTGGAGGCTGCAGTAGTTGGTGATAGGAATTATAATAAAAGAGTAAGTTTGTCCTCAAATGATAGACAAAAAATGCTTTGTAAAGCTGGTGGCATGGCTTTGGAGGCAGAGGGCAATGAGCATGTCACAGCTTTTGGCTCTAATAGAGGTTCAGTAGTGATACCAAGGGTGGAGATTCAGGCAGAAAAAAAGTTGTGTTAATAAGGAATTGATTTTAATAAGAGATGTACATGAGAAATCATCTGTTTCATGGTCAAATTGACAGCTCTCAGGTTCTGAGAGCTAAATCAGGTAGCTTTATGGCTTATAGGAGAAATGACACCAGCATATGTAGGATAGTACATCCACCTGGTCAGAGTGCTGTTAAATGTATTATCAGGGAAACGTGTTAAAAAGAAAGTACTTAGACTTTAAAATGTGCTTAATTACATAGGCATCTTTTGAAGAAAGCATTTATAAGGAAAAAAATAAATTTTTGTAAGGGAACTTCTTGTTTTCCATGCAAGCAAGCATTGCATCAGTGTATGATTAAGATATGAAGGTACAAATATTTTCCCTTTTATTGAAAAAAGAGCTTTCTGTATTACTGTTTTGCTCATGGGTGATGTGTAAAGATGGTTTAGCAGAATGTGTTAAATGTTAATTACTGGCTTTAAATTTCTGTAGGTTAGAAAATATGTCAGCTTTTGAAAGGAAGGCATTTCACTTTTATGTTAAGTACTTGAGTAGTTCCACATTAACACAGTGCTGCTTGCTGTAGCTCTGATTTGTATGTTGCATTGCTGCTCTTTCACATCCCTTAAGCAAACTGAAGGATCAGTGGATTTTTATTGTTGGATGGGCATTTTTTTGCTTACAGTTTATAGAACTCAGTGTTTGTTTGTCTGTTTCTGAATCTTAATCAGTGGCTACCTGTGAGAAATTGTCCTTATACTTCAAAACTCACATACAGTGCATGAAGGAAGCTTGCAATGTAAGCAACATTGTGAATGTTTAATCCCCGCTTTCCAAAACTGAAGGACCTGTTGTAGTGTGGGGATTTTTTTTTTAATTGGTTGCATTTGGTTTATACCTTCTCAGTTCCAGGGTTGTGCAGGGACATCTGGGGAGATGGAGGAGGATGTGAAGGGGTGGTGGCTATGAATATAAAATGTTTTCTGTGGAAGACTTAACTTTTGAAAGTGATGAGGTTAGCAAATCCAGAAGTATGAGAAGTTTTTGTTACTGGAATACAAAGCCACCAACACCCCCTCTATACAGGCAGACCCCAAATGGCAGTAGCTGCGGTCCTGAAGCCCAGAGGTGAGGAAATCAGCCTAACACTGCCATACCTGGTGTTTACTAACCTGGCAACTTACTAAAGCCCCTGCAAAACTGGCACTGCTGGCCAGGCTTCTCTGCTGACTGCTGCTGTGCCTTACCAATATGTTATACACAAAACCCTGAGTGAGTGGAGAATGTCCATGTGTCAATAGAGCAGCTGTAAGGTCAGGGCCAAGATGGGGCTTTCCAGTTTCTTCAAGTGTGCTTTATTGGCTGTTGAGCACATGAATGTTGTGGCTTCAGTTTAAAAACGAAAATTTCTGTCACTTCAGCAACCTGCAATGAGGATGAAAATTGAAAATTATGCAAAATAAAACCTCCAAATATACAATTTATATGTACAAATGAAGTGGCTGAACTAAGTGTTTTAGTTGAATTCAGCAGAGCCACCTTCTAAATATTGCATTCTCTGAGTGCAATAGATGGGGCAAGCCTTAAGATCAACAAGATCAAATTGTGAAGAAATTTTGTAGTCTGTGTTAGCTGGAGCTTCTTGAAAATTTGCAGTTAAGTGTTGACAGTAGCAGAAGATTAATACACCTTCTTCAGTGGGGCATCTCTTACAAGAAAAGTAGCCTCAAATCCAATAGCAGTAAAGTCCTGGCTCTCTTTAATTTTTATTTTATTTTTTCATACAGTGAGCATCAGATGCAGAGGAAGATTTTTGGGCTTCCCTGCTTTCATCCATTAGGAGGAGCTTAAGGAGCCATGTGCAAAGCAATACCTCTGCCTGCAGCCCGGTAAGGACAATGCTGGCAACATTCACTGCTTTATTTCACACATTTCTGTGGGCTTTCAGTGACAGCAGCAGGTCTCTGGGCTATGAAGGCAACTGAAAAACAGGAGCTGTTATGGTAGATATGCTGTTTTTGAAGAGGAAATAATCCAACCAAAAGTACTGGCAAATGTTTGTTCCTTAAGGTACAGCCTTTATTTTGCAGAAGCTTACTAGTGGAAAAAAATATCTGACCAACAATTATGCAAATATTGTTTTCTTCACAAGGATAAAATTAATGGTGTGCTTCAAGCTACAAATTTTTCCAGGTCTCCTATGTTTGGCTTTAAAGAAAGCTTACATTTTTCAGCAGCGTTACAACCAAACCTGTTTGGGAGTGGAGAGGCAAAAATGCAAAGGAAAACAGGATGAAAAGGAGCATAGAGAGAGATGAGATGAGATGAGAATGGTGATGGAGGAAGAAAACATGAGAGAAAATGCAGTTTCTACAAAGACTGTGTGTCTACGTCAGGCTTGCTGAGTTCTAGCCTGGGAGCTGGTGGGTGCCAGCAGAGATGGCTCTGCTGATGGATGCTGCCCCAGGCCTCCAAAGAGGCTGTGAAATGTGGAACTACAGAAGCAATGCTGTGAGCCTGAAAGGAGCCAGGAGGATGAGAGAAGGAGAGATGGAGGAGAAAACAGTATAAATATGTTACAATGCTGCTAGTGACAAGTCGCTTATAGCTGTCACAGACAAAAATAAATGAATGGCAACCCTGTCATCACAAATGTATGGAAAGAGCATAATAATTAAGAAATGATCTGAAGTAACAATATGACTAATAGCAGAATGGTAAGGAGCTGGTGGACAGCTGTCACAATAGGCAGGTTCAGTCATTGAGAGTGTTGCCATGGATTTCAATAGAGCTCAGACTGACAAAGTTGCCTGCAGCCAAATTAAAATGGAAGAAGTTCCAAAATGAGAGCATACTCGAGATCATCTCCAGAAATAAAAGCCTACTTCAGCTCTATTGGTGGCAGTGAAAGCCAAAAGCAGTGCACAGCTCTGGTAAGAAACAGAAAAAGCAGGAAACAGACAGGTAATACTGCATTACCTTCATTAATAAACGAAAACCTTTATTATTTCTTCTAATCTGCATTAGAGAACTGGTTATTTTCTACTCATTATATTGTTTTTATTTGTCAGTATCCTGCACTGCTAACTCCCATTGGATGCTGGATTCTGAACCTGATGCAACAGAAAAAAAGTAAAGGCTTCAAAAAAGAAATCTCTTCCTCAATCCCCAGAATCTTTGCTTTTAGACTTTGATAGAAATCCCTTTAGAACAATATGTGCATATTCCTAATAGAATATTTGCACTTTTTTGTGGGTAATCTAAGAGGGCTGCTCCAAAAGTATTTTACCTCCTATTTTATGCTGATAGCCTGCAGTGCCAGAGGTGGATGCTAGAACGGCAGCAGAGGTTGAACCTTCTCACCAGTGTTCTATTAAATGCCGTATGACAGATGGCAGCAGAGGAGCAGTCTGACAGAATGGCGTCTGACATAACAGTGTGGATGAAACAAAGGTGTGTCATTGAATTCTTTATGCAGAAAAAAATGGCACCCACTGACATTCATTGACTGAACGTTTATGGAGACTAAATAGTGGATGTGAGCACAGTGAGGTGCTGGGTGATGCATTTCAGCAGTGGTGACACTGGATCACCTCCACTGGTGCAGATGGTTACAAGTGTGGCATGGAGACTCTTGGTCTTGCTGATGAAAGTGCATAGCTAATGGTGGTGACTGTGTTGGAAAAAACAGTAGCTGAGAATTTGCTCTGTCAAATAGTGTTATTGTGCTCTTTGTAGCTGTTGTAGTTCCCATCAAAATAAATAGGAGGCTTATTTTCAGAGTGACCTATTGCATTATTCTGGTGCTGTCATTGATCTGTGAAGTGAGAGAATAACAAACTCCAGGTACCTAAAAGCTCCTATTAAAAAACCCAGGCACAGAAAATACAAGCTTGCTTGCCCATCCTGACCAATATACTAATTGCATTAAGGAAACTGATTGATGGCAGGTGACGTCTGGCACCTGCGTGTGCATTTTATGTCTTAAGAATTGAGATGGAATATTAAATAAATTAAGGTGATTAACAGTCAGTAAAAATCAGCGTTCCCTAAGCATGTTTGAAAACACTGAATTTAAAGCTGTAAAGACACAGATAACAGCTGGCCTTGGAATTAAAGCTTAAGTTTGCTTCCAACAGTAATTCTGTGGTACAAAGCCAACAAAATACAGCAATGTCCCTCACATGCTATTCTTGTTTTCTTAGATAGGAAGATAATACAAAGCTTTCACTGAAAATTACTCAAAATCACATTGTATTTCTGAAATACTCCCCCTGTATTAAGGACCTATTCTAACATTTAATGCATCACGTTTGATTCTGCATTGCATGTGAAGTTAAAGTAAAGGATATCGGGCTCTATGGTCCGCTCAGCACGTTTAGACTCTACGTCATGGCTAAATATATTTGTAAGGCACAGGGGAAGTTAATGCACAAAGTGATCCTTCTGAGCAGTTTATGTGCCAGTTTATTGTAAGCTGTAAATTGCTTTTGGAGATGAAAGACATTCTTTTCCATTATTAACATAACATAATAACACTCAGTGATTCTGAAATAGTTTCAAAGCTGGGGATGAGAATATGCTCATCATGATGCTACCTAGCATTCCTGAAAGAGTGCATTGCTGAAATATTCACCTTTCAAACTCAGAATAAGAATATATGGAAAAGCTTTATCATAGTATAGATACCATAACAATTTTTTTTTCTGGATTTTTCATGGTCATTTTTACATTAATATAGCGTTCTTTTAAGATTTGTTGCGTAAAATGTACATAGAATCAGAATTTCAGTTGCAAGGAACCCTTCAATGTTGCAGGAATGATTTCAGATAAGAGTTTTGCAACATAATCTCATGACTACAAAAGCTACATGCGTGTTCACCACACCAATCTCAGGTGAATTGTGATGAATTTATACATGCTGTGGACTCCAGTGGTTTCCCACGCCCAATTGTAGTGGTGAAAGCTTAATCAGCCACGCTGAAGAGCAGCAGAAGGCAGAAAAAATTCTTCTGTCAGTAGTGGCCATTCTAAAACTTTTGCTGCTTTATTAGGATATGCTGCAGATGACAAGAAGGTAGTGTAGTGTATGTGTGTGTATATTTTATAATCCCATCCTGTTGTTTTTATATAATATTTAGAACACTTTTAAGAAGTAAGCATGGTTTATTTGCTCCTGCTGCCTTTTCCTTTTCTCTCTCTCTCTCTTTTTTTTTTTTTTATTAAATATTATTTCCTATGTTGGCACACATCCATTTTTTTTTTCCCCTCCAGAAGGTCGTATTGCAAAGTACACATTTTTCCATGCGGCAGTGTAAAACCTTTTCATGTGTGATATATTGCAGGCAATTGAGCCAGAGGAATTTGCAGCCAGCATGCAAATAATTCCTGGAGTACAGCTCTTTATTTTGCCCTTATTGCTCAAACCCAGTCAGGGAATCTTTCCCTGACTTGTGGGTAACCTCAGTGGCAAGGGGAGCTGTGGCTCACAGCATTGTTTAGCTTTATCCTTCTGCTACGGTAATGCTGTTTAAAGAGGACTTCTCTCTCCTGAGTCAGACCTAGTCCTTAAAAATACTGTAAAGCTTCAGAGTATTCTTGATAGCAGAAGGGGTAAGTTCTGTGCAGAATTAGATTATTTGTTAAGTCTTTGTATTCATCTCATCTGTAAACAATCAACAAAATGCAAATATCACCGATGCTAATGTGGCAGGAGGGAAAGAAACTTAATTTACCTTGGCAAAACTGAATTTTCTCTCACCTCCAATCCATACACAAGAAGACAAAAATATGATCTCATGCTGTGATTGTCTTGAATTGTATTGCTCCAAGGAAAGAGCTGGCACTGAGGGAACTGTACTGCAATACTGGGTCAGAAAATCCATGCACTGAAGTAAAAAAAAAATAAAAAGCAACACTTAACATACTATTTTCAAAAATTTGCCTCAGGTTTGTTAGTTTATTGATTGGACTACAGATTTACATTTTAATTTCCTGTTCATTTTAGTTTTCCCAATATCAGCAATGGCAATTCTAGAATTTATGACCATTATAAAAATTGTTTTGAAAGACACCGTGTGATGGATTCATTCATTAAAACTGCTGCAGCTTTACATTTTGTTGTGGAAGTCACGGTGCTAATGGTTTGCATTGCAAATGTGCAAAGTAGCATAAAATGCCTTGAACATGAATTTATACCTCACTGCAATAATAGTAAAAAGGAAAATTAATGAGTGTTGTGCATCTAGGTTAATGACTGGAATATTCTCCAAGCAAATTAATGTTATGTTCCCTCTGTTTGAGAAAGGAGCCCTTTGAGTGCCCCAGGAACTTATGGTCCTTGGCCACTCTTTGTGTTCTGTAAGTCATGGCAATGTCTTAGAAAGGTTTATCAGATTGACGTAGAGCCAGGTCAAGCTCCAGAAATTTTCCTTCTCAGCATAATAATACAAAATAATCAAAAAGGAAAGAATCGGCTTTTTCTCTGTCCATAAAATTCCTGGAATTTCTTGCATAGTTTGTTCCAAAGCAGAAAGAGCTTCTTCAGAAAACTTTCATGGCTGCCAGAAACAAAGCTGATTTCAGTCTTTGAAATGTGCCAGTCTGTATCAAGGTCTCGTCTTCCTTATTTCTAAGGATCATTAAAGAAAAGAATTGCATTAAGGGCAGTTTTAGCCTTTGCTTTTTTCAAAACTTGGAAGGAAGAGAGCCACATTTTCATTTCAAATCAAGTAGCTTAAATGTTAACAAAATTATCCTTAAAATAATTGTGAATTTTGATGTATGCTAATAAACATATTGAGGTGAAATCTCATGTGGTTGGCATTGCTGAAAGATATCTTTAAAGATTGCTTCAAAATCATGTTAAGCTGATGAATCAAAAGAATAAGTGCACAGAACTAACATTTATTGACAATGCAAGCAGAATATTTTGGGGTTGATCTTTATATCTAAACATGGTTTAAATGTATTGGTATAAAAAATCTTGGCTTTGTCTTATAAAGCTACAAAATCTCATAATTTAATTACTGAAACATGAGGAAGTCCAGGAAAAAAAATATTCAAATTGCATAGCTCTCATAAAACTGGAAAGGGTAATAAAAATGGTAATACTGAGTAGTTTTATAGACTTTTCTTTTAATGTTGCAAATTGCAAACATAATTTAATGACAGTTGCAGACTGCAAGTGATGAGATGTGAAAACGAAGAGTAGAACCTGTTCCCAGTAGATCTTTAAAATGTGTACCACTGACTAGAATGTGACTGAGAATTTAGGTTTTTATTACACATTTAAAACGGATTAAAAAAAAATAAAATAGTGTTTCCATGACAACTATGTTGAAATTTCAGGAGTTTTTAATGTAAATAGTACTTATTTCCAAGTATAATGTGGGCTGTATTGCCTTATTGCTGTTGCTCTGAGAACTCAGTGTCCACTCAGCAAAGGGAGAAGGAAGCAGTGTGCATGTGCAAGAATGTAAGCAATTTCATTCCCGAATTAAGTAAAATGCCCAAATCTCCTCAGGTGCTCTAAAATGATTAGTAGACACATTGACATTAAGGACGAGTTTCAAGGAGTAGCATTTAAAAGTAGTAGTCTCCCTGGAGAGAGGGTTGATTACTTTTCAAACTAAGCTTTATAGATAATATTCTGATCTCAAAGTATGAAAAAGATTTTGAAATGTTCAATGATGAAGGATCATCTGCAACAAATCCAGAGAGGTCAGAGGCCCAGAAAATCTCTTTTCAAGCACTGTATCCATCAAACTTCAGTACAAATCCATGGCTGCTGGGGATATGGCACATTCGCTGTCTTTCTCCCATTCCTGCTAAATGTGCCTGAGAAGCCCAGAAAAGAGCCCTGATGTTTCTAACTTAGCAGAATACTTGCAGTAAGCAGGTAGCATCAGGGAAAGCAATCTCCTTTGCCAAAGGTATTTGAGGGAGATGACTTGTGTGTGTTCTGTAACCTTTTGTATCAGGGAAATCACATTGAAACATCCGAAACAATTTTTCGTTTGAGACGTGTAAAAAAATAGTCTGTCTTATCCCTTTCTGCCTGTTACACTCCCCGTACGATTTTCTGTATCATAAACCTCTCCTCTTTTTAGAAAAGCAGAATAAAAATCCAGACATCTGGGGCACATTACTCTCAGAGCAATACCTGCCTTCACTTATATCCCTTTGTATGACATTCCTCTTGGCCTACACAGACACTTTCAGGTTTTTGCATTGAAGCGCTTGATAGACAAGCTTGCCTCATACTCAAGCAGGTTTGTATTCAAAACAACCACACAATTTTACCAGGCAATAAGTCCCTAAGGTTGCACTAATTACCTCCTCTTTGCAGTCTGCACCATTCCGCCAGCTAAGTGAGCAACTCTTCCTTTTGCATACAGAAAAATAAATGGTCAGTGCATTAAATGTAATGACGCTAACATTTGCTTGCTTGTTTTTCCACACACATTTACATGAGCAGATAAACAAATGATCATAAATGTAATTCTATGTATGTATAACTATCCAGCTGAATGAATTAGAAACCAGCTGTTTCCCAGGATAATTAAAAAAGGAATGATTGCAACTAACATACAACTGTAGAGGTAAGATAGAGGAAAGTTCTAACTGATGTTGATACTGGCTTTGGTGAGGTTTGGAGTATGTTTTTATCCTCCTGGAATAAGAGAGAAGCAAAATAAATGGTGTTGTTATTTGTGGTAGGCATTTGCATGGGTGAGAGGAGGCACAGAGGAAATTAATTCGTAGTACTCAAGTCCATCAGAGAGAAACAGACTTCTCGGGTTTAATTTGTTCAGGCTTATAAATATAGTTACATTTTATTCCTTATATCAATTTAATCTCACCCGCTTTCTAGAAATAATGGAACTTGAAGTAACTTTGTAAAATAAGAGGTTTAAATTCTTGTATTCTGCAAGGTAGGTGATCTATAGTTTATAGTTTATAGTATATAGATCTATAGTTATAGAAAATGTTTATGACAAACTGAAAACACGTGGAAAAAGAGTAAGTGAATAAGAAAAAAAGAATCAATTGTCCCACATGAATGAAGTAGCTGATGCCAGGGTTTCCATAAGCCATAAGAATTTCAGAAGCGCTCATTGAAGCTCTTTGAAACATTTACTCCACAGGTCAGTAGCAGCAGACCCTGTAGCACTCAAACAATTTCATACCATGTTAAAATCATATTCAAAACAACAGCATGTATTATCAAGAGAGAAAATACAGCTGTATAAAATACTCAGAAGAAAAATAGAATCTCAGCAAAAGCCTTTGAAAAATTTCAACTTAAGTTTGCTGAAAATATCTGTGAGCCTTTCAGATATGCATGACCTTGATTTGGAATGAAGTTGGGTTGGTGGGGAAGTCGAACCTAAACCTAAGCAACAGACAACAAGAAAAGAAGCGTCTTTACTCTGGTTCTCTTAGGCACTTTGTCTTACACATTTTCCACCTTTACAAAAACTTTTGGAGTCTCTTGGCTGTTTGAACTCCACTTAAAAAAGAAAACATACCTCAGTACGTAAGTTTTTATGTTTTATAGCTATAGACAGAATCTGCCAACATAATGCTGATACTGAGGAGAAACTCCAGCAAAACCTAGAAGTACCTCAACTGCTCAAAAACCTGTTCTATTCTATAACGGGACCAATACAAGTCCAATGCAACACAAAGTGTGTTTAAGCTTTGCTGCCTGCACAAACACTTGTTTTTCAAGGTTACGGCAAAAACTGCAGTATCTTAGATTTAGCTCTTATTGAATCATTGCGACTGGCAGGTAAATATAGGGGTCATTATCGTTCAAGATGTTGTAAGTATGTCAAGCAGCATCAGCTGAGTAACAGAATCCTGTCCCAAGTCAGAGGTAAATAAAGCAACACCTCCCACGCTCCCTCTATGTACATCCCAAAACATCCCAAAGGTTATCAGTTGTGCCAACAAATGATTCTGCACAGTCCAATGAAACTTGAACTACCCACCTTTGTCTCATTAAATTGTGTATGAAATCACAAGAAAGAAGAACAGACAACCAGGTCTAACATTTTGGAAGGAAGTTGAAAGAGAGAGAAAGAGGTCATAAATGTGCCATTTGGGGCAAATCAGCTGGGCTGGCTTGCCAAAGCATATGTTCCACTGGAATCAAAGAAGTGAGCTGACGTGAAACTGCAGAGCTGGGAGAATACTTAGAGCACAGGGTGAGTGCCCTTTCTCCTCCACTAAGCTTCTGAAACAGATCACAAGCCTTCTGGTTTGTTTTACTGGAAGGTGACTTTAAATCATTCTCTGCAATGATTTCAATTTTCATGGTTATAGTAAAATATTCTCTTCCTCTACTCTGTGCATTTCTTTTGTGCCATTTTTTCCTAATCCCTATTTCAGTATGCAGAATTCTCCAGGCTTAAATGTTCAGGATACACTTTTAGGGGGGAAAAAAAGTTTCAATATTAGGATCTCTTTCTCATAATTCAGGCTCTAGATAGACAAGATTCTAAATCAAGTTCTGTTCAGCAACACTCTTCAACACTTCTTAAATCTATTCTGTTGAATTCAGATGCTTGTCATGATGATGAACCACTGACTAATGGTCAAATCTGTAGTTTGCAGATGTTAATTTCAGAAAAAAACACAGGATTTATAATGTCAAAAATACAGACAAGTTCATCACTTTCACGAGACTCCTACACAGCAAATTCTTGGTATATATGAAGAAGTCGTCTTCAGCACACGTCATTCAATAGCCTCTAAAAACTGACTCATTAATTGTGATGATATTGAAAGAGAATTTCATCTATTTTAGTACAGAAATTGTCTAACACCTTCACTAGTAATAGGAGTGACAGAAACTGCCATGTCCAGAGGAACCATAGAGGACT
The DNA here is from genome assembly GCF_019238085.1 of Lagopus leucura. Taxonomy (NCBI): domain Eukaryota; kingdom Metazoa; phylum Chordata; class Aves; order Galliformes; family Phasianidae; genus Lagopus; species Lagopus leucura. The sequence continues at coordinate 53,827,495 of NW_024962264.1, forward strand.
AGACAAGCCCCACTAGCCACAATTGCATGTGAGTGATAGCTTCTCATCTCACCACACACTGCTGAAGGGGGCTTGAAGACAGCTGCAGGCTTGGAACTAGGTGATGTTTAAGGCCTCTTCCAATGAAATCCATTGTATCTTTCCACTGCCAGTTCCTGAAGCATGGTCAGTACAGAGTATTGCCAATGGAAATCAATTTTTAAAAAGTGAATGTAAAGCTGATAGCAAGAAGAGGCAGAGAGAATGTAGCAAGCACCTTCAGCATGCGCTGTGAGAAAACCAGTGGTGTTTACTCACCAACATTTTAACAGAATCCTAAATTTTGGTATTAATTTTACCTACCTGCAGTATTTCAAACAAAGATAATTTAGTCTCTGGTAACCCTGTTTATTACAAAGATTAAGCTACAGGGAATATTTTAAGTCAAGTAAAGTTGAATAACTTTGAGGGAAGGTAGCAAGAGATGAAAGGAGAATATCACAGGCCATGAATTTATAAACTTTTGTAGGTTTGAGTGACTGTGTTACAAACTTGCTCATTCTTTATTTAACCATGTCATTTGGTTTTATATTTACAGAGATTTTAAGGGTCAAAAGAGCAATACTGCTGAATAAAATTGGACTTATGGTCCACTTATTGCTGTGAAATACAAAATGCCTAATTTAAGTCACTAATGGATTAGCTAGACAGGAATATTTTTCTGCTTAGAAAAAAGATTTTTTTTTCCAACCTGCCAGCTGACCTTTGATAATTCCTTCTTATGAATTGCAAAGAAGCATTTAACTTAATCTCTGAGAAACAAGCAGGACTCTCAATGTACCTTACGCTAGTTAACTCTCTGAAAGGAGATGATCTGCTGTCCTGAGCCCTGCTCTTATAAACTCTTACGCCAAGTATTTGTGAATCAGTTTTCTATGAGAATATGTGAAAGTGTGTGAAAGTGTCACTATTAATAATCACTAGAATTAATTCTGTTCAGAACATCTTTGTTCCTGCAGACAGTAAACTTGGGAGTCACATACAAGAGAATGTGTCCCACAGGCCCTATTCCTCTGACACATAATAAAATAAAATGTTTTTTTCAATTTGTGATTCATGGTGCTAGGCGCTGAAAAAAAAAGGAAAGAAAAGAAGAAAACATATATTTCAGGTATTTTATGAAGAAGACAAAGTGTAAGAGCCCTGCCCAGTATCACAAAAGCTGTTTTGTTTTGTTTATTTTTTTCATTTGTTTCCTTTTGATTGGTAAGCCATGTAAAAATGCAAGTCTTCAGAGAGGAGGAGGATGGCTCTCGCTCAAAGTCTGGCCCTTACAGAGTTGTTAGAGGAGATGAACAAGATTTTCAATCTCTTGAATTTCCAGGACAGATCTGGAAATTTAACCTGTATATCCTACACAAATGAAGCACCTGAGAAACATCATTGGTAGGTAATGAAAAGGAGATGCTCTCTTCTGCTGTCCTTTCCTTGCCTCTTTCCAAGCCAGCAAGCGTTTCTCTGAGAAAAACAAGCATACGCTCATTCCTAGGAGCAATTATTTCCAAGGACAGAGGCTCCCCCTGGAAAACCTGTATCCAGCACCTGTGTACTGAGGCATTTCCACTACCACTGTGTTTGTGCTTTGTATTTTGAAAGCTCTAGAAGCTGTGTGTTTTTTATTTCAAGGTGCCTTTCACTTTCACTGCAGTACTCACAAGGGCCAGATGCTCAGATTCAAGCCATGCAGGGTTTTATTTGTGAGTATGAGCACTATCAGATCTGGCTGGGAACAAGACTAGCAGTCTGATCTCTCTAATTCAACTCAAAAATTCATTTTCCTATCACAAAGCAGAAAAATGCAGTATTAGGAAACGCTAACAAGGAGCTGATTTGTTGTTAGAAAATAACACCAAAAACACAGCTTTAATTCATAATAAGGAAATTAGTAGTAAAGGCAGGTCTTACGTAAAGAATATTTGCCTCTTTGTTGGTTACTACAGGAACATAATGAATGAATAAAAGACATTGAAGCCACTTTAGCCTGGTGTGTAGCTCATTATTACAGAATTGTTGGGTTTTTGTTAGATGAACAGAATTCAATCCCAGATAAATGGTGTATTTTATTGACTGGATTATGTTTATGATAATTTTAAAAGGGCAATCTGTCAGAGCTTTATTTTTCTTTGATTTTTGCATTACCAAGAATCTAAAGCTATACTGTTAATAGACAAGGTATATCCTAGTTTGTAAGCTAGAAGTAAACAAAAAAGTCATCAAATATACCAGCCTTTGAAGTACACACTGCATAATGAATGCATTTGAAATGAAACCCATCACTGATTCAGACACAGAGATGATTACATCCCTAATTGTCCCAAGCCTTACAAAATACACATAAGAATCACATGTAATTGGTGTAAATTAAACTCCCTGAACTGCCCGGAGCCTAAACAGAGAAAATGGAGAATGAGACCAAAGACCTACAAACAGAATGCTGCATTTATATTGTATGCTTCAGTTTTAATTTCAGAACTTATTAAAGTTTTCTGCTGGCAGAGGCATGTTTTCATCCAAGCCCTAAGCACACAACACTACTTAAGACCGGCTTTAGAAATTTGGTGGTCCTTAAATTCAGAATGAACTGCACTAGAGAGAAATACACTATTTTGCTATGATGTAGTTTAATAAAAGAAAAAATACGAAAGCATTTTTCAGTAACTGTTTCTCCTATTCTAGTTTCAGATCTACCTAAAGATTGAAAAAAGTATTTTCCCCATTATTTTTTATTACATACAACTGGATGTAATTAGCTGGATAAACAATTAGCACACAAATCTGATGAAATGGTGTCCAGACACTGGGGGTTCTGTGGAGATGGGAAAAAGAAATAGGATACAGGGAAGCAGCTCCTAAGGATGTTGCAGCTCACTACAAGCATCTGCCAGAGTAACATTTGTTTATAATTCACACCATTCTGATGTAATGACAGTGCTGGAAACTTCTTACACTCAGATCACCCAACAGCTGCCACTAGAAACACAAAAGCTTGTCATGCAATTGCTGATGCATTCTTTCAGCAACCAGTAATTCAGTGTATGTTCACTGTATTATTTCCTCTTCCCAGGAGATGCAACAACACTTCCTATGTCTACACAGATCTACCCCAGTTTATTGTGGATAATGATATTTCACTTTACTACATTTAAGACAGAAAAAAAGACCCACTAAGACTGTAATTAAATTATGATAGCTTTGTGATCTAATTGATTTTCAGCCAATCCTAACCTATCTTTCCTTTCCCAATTATTTTCTGGAAAATCACAATGAAAATTGGGATACTCTTCAGAGGCCATTCACTGATACGGTAGTTTCAGAGATGTTCTAAATTGGATATAGAGTGTTCATCCTGAAAGAAGAAAGCCTCACCTTGGCTGAAAGACAGAACAGCTTGGAGGTAGTTTTTAGAGCAGCTGAAGTCCAACTGAGTTGATTTGCATGTTTAATTGCATTTCTTCACGTAAGAATTCCACGAGACTGAATAACACAATTGATTTGTTTTGGAAAATTTGAACCTCTAGACAAAGTATTAAGCTGTATGCTCTGTACCAGTGTAGTAAGATTAGTGTACGTTGTCACTCTCTGCATTAAATGGGCACAGATGTCCATTACCAGGTAGACAATGATTTCTGTTCTCAGCATCAGGGCCTTGATTAACAGAGCACACACTGTAATTTTAAAAAGACTCAGAGAAGAGTCAAGAGATTTCTATACTGGAACTTGATTAAGTATTATGTCATTTTTATGGATTCCAAACACTATTTAGAGATCAGAGATGAGAAGACCAGTTTCAGTTGGAAAGTAATAAGATTGTTTTATGTCATTATCTTTTGTTAGCCATTAAAGTTTATTAAAGATGCCATAAGCTGCATTATTCCTCCTCTACTTGCAATTTATAGTGGCTGCACTGCCAGAATACAATTTCTCCTATAAATGGAGAAAGCCCATGCAGAAATAAGTACTAATCCTGCTTGTTGTTGAATACATCTCTCAACATTACTATATAGGCAACATCTGATATCACAGTTCCAAAAATTAGCTTAGGTTCTGGATGACTTAAGAAACTCTTAATATTTCTGCCAATGAATCTATGGACAATGCAGCTTCAATTTCCACAATCGACGTAACACTGCGTGTAATGCAAGACCAAAGCTCCAAAACCTGAGTATTGATATTTGTGTGCCTTGTTAGGGTTCATATAGATAAGGCTTTTTCCCACTATCGCATCCTGCGGGATTCTCCAGACACAAATCAACCAAACCAGAATAAAATCCATGAGTCTTTCTTCCTCCCCTTCAAAAGATGGCCTAGGTCACAAATGAATCTTTTTCGTAGAAGTTAGTACAAAGTACTCAGAACATAGCAGAAGTCTTTCAATCCCTCAGGTCCTTAGAAAGGAAAAACATACATTTCTGGTTTACTGGCTTGTTAGATTAATGGGAGTTCTTTTAAATATGCATCAAGTTTCTTTCCCTTTTTTTTTTTTTTTCTTTTTCATACCCCATTCTTAAATATCCCAACTCCTGCACTAAATGTTTGAGATTGCATATCTTAACTCTGCTTAAATTTATTTCTGCCTCACAACATAGTTTTGATCTATATTTTGCTTTTGCCATCTAGATGAAGACAAACTTTGTTACTTTCAGCCCCTAGGAGCTAACAGATAGATAAATCTTTACCAGGTAATTTCAGTCAGCTAACAGTCTGATATGGATCTGGTGTTTCTTTGGTGCATCTTATTTACTCACATCGTATCTCCAACCCCAGATCAATACCAGATTCTCCATATGGAGCTTTCTGAACTCAGCTCAGACTCTCCCTAGACTTTACTTCCTCACACAGATATTGAAATCATGGCTTTATCAAGTCCTGTTTATTGCCTCTAATATTTGTCACCAGCAAGACTTTTACATGCAAAGACCACTATTCTTGAAGAGTGCCCCTTTTACCCTTCTCACTTTTTCAGTAAGCTCTCCGTGCACCTGGGATCCCAATCACAGATATTAGCTATTAAGAAATACAGAAGGATTTCCCCATTGTTATAAAGCTGTTGCCTCAGCATATGTATACAGACTGTCAGGTGGGAAAAGTAATTTATTTGAGCCAGTAATGGCAGAGATATAAGTTTCAGAGTCTAGAGGAACAATTTTAGCTAGTTTTGACACTAGCTTTTTCCTGCTATTTTGCAACTTGCTAGTTGCAGCAGAAAATGAGGTAGATAAAAGGATGTATGGTGTAAAAATTATTTAAGCAAGTTTTACAACTTGGTTTGTCACTCTTATAAAGACAGTAATTCTCTGCTTTCATTAGGTAGCAGAAAACAAACAAACAACAACAAAAAAAGGTGATTTCACTTGTGATGCTGAAATTTACTTCAACCCCACTAATTCAATTCTAAAGCTTTTCTCTTCAGAAGGTGAGAGTATATCATTATAAACTGATGTGAAACCGTTATTCTTCTAAAACTTCAAGACAAGAGAAGATTTACAGTGCTGTTATATATGCATAGGTACAAATAACAATGATTTTATAGTAACAGCTGAACACTACATATAAAACAAACATTCAGTGAAACAAAGAAAAAAGATTAATTTTACTAAAAGAAAGAAGCAGCAGACCTAAAGAATTGGTTCTTGGCTGAGGCTAACGCCACCAATAATCATCCATTAATAGATAATAGGAATCATTTGTTGATTGATCAGTCTATTTAGGAAGTTATAGGAAGCACCTGCTACTGTTTTCTGCCTTGTGAAGCCAGGAGCAAAGCTCTAGAGGAACTGCTGCTCCTAGGACCCCAGCACAAGAACTTGAGGTCTGCTGAAGTTTAGGTGAAGTTCTATTAGGTGTCTTTTCTTAGTGGAAGCGTAAAATGAGAAAAGGAGAGAGACAACTGTGTTCTGGTTAAGCGTGATTCTTGCTGGAGTATTCAGCTCTCAGACCTTTCAGTCACAAGTAGCAAAGCTGAGGATTGCAGAAATGCACCTTAAAACCATGCAGACAAGTTGCAGTTAAAAACGCAGGTGAGCAGAATTAGAAAGATGCTTAATATTTCAGGTATATGACAAGCTATTACAGCTTTCTGAATTTTTGTCTTTGAAACTTGATGTTGTGTATCTTTTCTGGGCACCTCTGCTCAGCTGCATAGCCATTGCACAACAAAACTTTATTGATGCTTGTCTGTTTTTGTTGCAGGCTCACTGGAAGATGGATACTACACAGGGAGAAACGCTGAAAAAATCCTTTTGGTGAGTACAGTGATATGATTAATTATCAGAAGTCATATAGACAGATATGTTGAGACAAATATGTGAGGAAGGAGAGACATGGAGCACAGATGATGTTATTTTAATTAAAACTGATTTACTTAAAGGAACTACAGCTTATCAAAAAGAAGTTTGTTACCCTTGGCCACTTTCTAAAGTGTGTTGAGAAATACAGTGGAGGAAGAAAGAGGTGGTTTTGGTTGTTTTTTGTTGTTGTTTGTTGTTGTTTGTTTGTCTGTCTTTTAAAGGTAATGTAACTCTTATGAGAGTAAGAGTAAGCTCCTTTGTGTCTGTCATAGTTTCTGTGGAGCTGAGTAGGAGACATTACTTTTGGAGTGACCTCTGCATTGCAAGGAAATGAGTCTACCTTCCCTTACTCAATATGTGCCATATTGGAAAAGGCAGCAATGATAGCAGCTTCAAAATAAGAGCCTATTATTACAACTTTGAGGAAGACCCACTGTTAAGTTCTTCACATAGATTTCATATGAATTTCATTATCTCAGAAGTCATCTTTTTCTTACTGTTTGCCTGGAATTCATTCTAGCTCAAAAATGAAACTACTTAATTTGGATACCCTTTCTCACATTTTTTCTGTGCGTAAAGTGTGGACTTTGCTAATCATTGAGATTCACAAACTGAGTGCCATTGATAATATATGTGAAGAACGCTCCTGTGTGATTTAACTTTTTGGAGCAAGCCACAGTACAAATGGCAAAGAAAATATTTTCTAATATGTAATGAAGTAGTGGGAAGTTCAGAATTTCCTAAATTAACTCTGTTGCACACAATTCCGAGAAAGATTTTCAGTCACAGGTAATAGTCTAATTTAGTCAATTTTTCAGATTTCTACGTTTATCACCTTTCAGAAGGGTGATAGTATCAAAAGCAAGAAGCACTTCATCTTCCAGTTTATGTAACATAGAATTTTCTTACTTTCCATTGCCTATCTTGGCCCTTAAAGGAGAATTTTCTTCCTTAGTTTTTAGTTCAAAAATGAGGAGGGGAAAAAAAAAAAGAGAATTAAGTGTTAATTCCATAAATTCTTTTATGTAAGACTGCTGCTAACTTAAATACATTGAACTAGACAAATATCCAGTCAAATCAACATAGTGAGGCTGAGAGAAATTCTGGATGGCAGCATATCTTTCTCAGAAAAATGTTTGAACACATTTAAAAAACATAAACAGCCAAAAAGTACTTTTTTGGTAGATACCTAAAATCAGAACTGCTGCTTGTGATGGATATAAATACACAACGAAGATAATATGAATCACAGCAAAGGTAGAACTATTGATGAATTAAGTTATTGAGCTTTGAGACTTGTAATCTGGAGTGATGTTCATTGAATCATAGAATATCTGAAGCTAAATTCTACAGGGATCATGAAGTCCAATTCTTGGCTCCACACAGCACAGAGTAGAACAATCCCTCACACAGCTGGCAGTGCTGGGCCTGATGCACTCTGGGTTGTGGTTGGCCCTTTTGGCTGTCAGGGCATGCTGCTGGCTCAGGTTCAACTTGCTGCCAGCTTTAACTCTGATCTCTTTCTGCTGCACTGTTCTCCAGCCTCTCATCCCCCAGTCTGTGCATATAGCCAGGGTTGCTCCATTGCAGGTGCAGAATCTGGCACTTTGTCTTTTAGAGAAAAGAAAGCCCAGGTCTCTAATTTGTCATGATCTCTCTATAGTCTCTCTTCAACAATTCCTCCTAAACATTGCAAACATAGTATGCACATGAATCCTATCTGCAGACAATTTAGAAAAACATTGAAGAGATCTGGCTCAAAAATGGAGCCCCAGGAAATCCTCATAGCAACTGGCACAGTGTAACACCACTTACTATTGTCTTTTGAGTCTGACTGGTCAGTCAATTGTTCAGCCATGCTGTTACGTACTTGTCTAGCTGCACAATGAATATTTTGTCCAGCAGGATACTCAAAGATGTTGTAAATATTGTCCTCACTACGCATAGAGTGTAATTTAGGCCTCACGTCAGCACATTCAAGCATCCCAAGAAGGGGGGAGAACAGTGTCTAATCATAATTTGAAATATTTTTAGTATCTGCCATTACTTTGGCTGATGAAGTCTAAAAATATACTTCCAGTACATCCTGTAATTACATGCAAACATTTTAATAATGGAACCAGAGTATATTTTCAGGATATTTCTCACTCCCTCTGTCTCATTTGTCTCTCTCTAGGGGCTATTATGCTTAGGGTTCCTCTGTACTCTCCCTATAATGGATCTACAATTTGTTGTTTTATTCAGAATTATGCAAGAAATTAAGTCAAATATTATTTCTGGTGCACATTTCATTCTGCAAGCTACACATACTCAATAATTCATTCACTGTTAAAGCTTGCAGGACTTTCATGAACAGGGAGGAATAAAACAGCACTTGGACACTTGATAAGTGTGCCCCAAGGGTGCTGTCTTAAACACCGAAATATAGCAAAGAACAGGTACCTTTCAGGTTTCAAGACACCTGAAAAAGGCAGCTGAGCTGCAAGAAAAGCAGAGGGAAGTTGATCATAAAATGTTTAGTTGTATGATGACAGAGGCATTTATTTCAGATATGCCCATTCATTATATGTTAGTGCCTGCAGTTCAAATGCCTTATTCAATTTGAAGTCAAGAAAATCTTGTAGGCAGAATAGATAATCTCAGGGCTAGTTCCAAACTTCATAAAGTTAATGAAATCTTTCCACAAATTTCCTTCAGTTAATGTTTGATAAGCATGGGTCATATTCACATAATCACAGTAAGTGACAAGCAACAATTGCTTGTATTTCTTGGATAAAAATAAAGTAGTAGATTTGCACTACTTACCATGATTTGCATTGTGGCTTAATGGTAATTACAAACCACATCTCTCAAGCTCTTTTTCTAGTTAAATGAGTTAGCATCCATTAAAGGTAACTGTGAATTCAGAGCCCATTTCCGCTGCCAATTGCTAATTTATATGCATTTTTCTAAGCTTTTTCCTTTGCTGTTAAGAATTTTCTGCCTTACAGGCTTTCAAAAACAACTTCTTAAATGAAGGGAATATTTGTTATCCTTCTTTTCAACCTTCACTGTTGTTTTATGTGCTGATATAGAAGGGCTCAGCTATCTTCACAGTTGAGCTTGCTGTCCTGATCTGTGTAGCAGAGAATTGTTAAAATAGGGCACCTTGCTTCATAGAAAATGCCTCAGCTAGCTTGAATACCCTTAACCCAACTTGGTATGCCTAAAGAAATTCTGTATTAGAGCAGTACCTGTAGAACTGTTTTATCATATATAATTATAAACCAAACTGACCCTTAGCTTCTAATTAAGCATTAATTAGGTAAAATATACAGTGATTGTAAAACAGTGTTTTGTAACAAATCTAACTTTGCAGTTCCTATGCTCAGATAGTCAATTAGTTTGAGTATCTCTGGTTCAAGCTGTTGAGTTCATGTTTCTCCTAGCAACAGTATCAATATATAAAAAGTTTGAGCTCTGTGCAGGTAGACAGCAAACCACTTCATCCTGATTATTTTGATGAGTGCTAGAAACAACACAGTATTCTTTACAGTGATCTAGAAGCATTTCCTTGTTTTTTGTTTTTTTTTTTTTTTGTTTTTTGTTTTTTGTTAATAGCAAAAAGGAGCACAAGCAGAAGAAGAAAATCACGTTAAAAATTTGAAAGCTGTGTATTCCAGGAATATAACTTTTGTTTAAAAAAAAAAAAAAAATTCCCATAATGAGAGATGATGTCATCACCCTGGAATTAAATGTAGCACAGAGGTTTTAAAATATTTGTTTTAAAATAATTTGTTTCACCTTCTACAGGGAAAGTTCCAAAATATGATTTAATTCAGGGGCAGCCCTTGAGAATTATCAGAGCCATCAGATCCATTTCATCTCTGTTTTTATTGAGGAAAAATATTTTGGTCCATGACTTCCTTAAACAGTCCTATCTACTAGGTGTAGTAGATACACCAGTAGTCGTAGTTTCTGACAAACAGTCCTTACAATCACTCCATTTTAATGACTTAATTCAGCAAAGTTTACCTGATTTTAAGATTTAAACAGCAGTCTTAACATTCAGTCAGTAGTCTTTTCACATCTATGTAGGTAACTCCGAAAGTAATGCCTCATTTATTTCCAAGGAAACTACAACAGATAGAATGAGCATAATGATAGTACTTGATAGAGCAAATTCTCAGCTACAAAACACTCTTTCAACACAGTCACCACTATCAGCTGTGTGTTTTCACCAAGGATGAACAAAAGCCTGCATGCTGTTCTTGTAACAATCTATACCAGTGAGGGTGACCCACTGTCACCACTGTGAAGCACCCCACCACCACCTCACTGTACTCGCATCCACTTTCTGGTGTCCTTCAGTGTTCAGCAAGCATCGATGAATGTCAATGGACACATTTATTCCACATGGAGGAATTCAATGACACGCCTTTGCTTCATACTCTTCATACACTCTTCCACATCAGACACCATCCTGTCAGATTGCCCCTCTGCTGCCATCTGTCGTGCAGCAACAACATGAGAAGGTTCAACCTCTGCGGCCATATCACCAACACCCACCTCTGATGTTATGTGTCAACATCAATGAATAGGGGGCATTACTTTCAGAACAGCCCTCATACGCTACTCTTATGTCAAAGATCTAAGGGAAACGAACCTGCCTCTTTCGACTTCTAAGCATTAAAGTTATGGGAAAACTGTAAATTTGTCAAGTTTTTTGCATACTTAATAATTCATCCACATCTTCTGAGACGTTGATAGCCTTTTGTTTTTCTACCTCTTCTCATTTGTGAATGACAAACTACACTGAAATGAAAGAAAACAGAACCAGAAATGTTTCTAAACTTAATTAATGGAAATGTTTTTAAGTTTGAATCCGTAAAACACACTGGAATTTTTTACCAGATCTTATCAAGTATTGGAGGTTAGGCAAGACAGACCCCAGCTTCAGAGGAGAATTTGCTTATGGATTGTTACTGGGTTAAGTGTTGGATTACCATAGCTGTGAATTTCTTTTCAGTTATCTAATTTCAATTTCTTATATTTCCAACTATAGGATTTTTGAAGTAATAAATATAATAGTGTTCCTCTACCTCTATTCAATATTAAAGACTACAGATTTTTGATTCAGAAATCTGATTTTAATATATTAAAAACTTCAGATTTATGCTATCTATTCATTCATTGTACTTAAATGTTATCAAAAAATGCCTTACTGTCAAACTACAGTACATCAAGTATAAAATGAGATCTGAAGGGACTGCATAAAATTCCAGAATTTTTACAGTGGATACTTCAAAAATGCGAAAATAGATGAATTGTAATTATGGTAAGGGCTCCAGGTAATCAAAAGACAGAGGGTTTTTTATTTACTACACATTAATGTGCATTTGCACATCACAGAAATACTGAGCATAAAGTGGAACATCAGAAAAAAAAAAAAAAAAAAAAGGGCATTGGGTCAGATCTCAGCTATCCAAAGGTTTTGCTTTCTAATGACAGGAACGTATTTATAAACATACCTGTGAAGTTTTAATTCTTCACCAGCATACCAATATTTCAGAAAGAAAAAGGAAAGAAGTCCAAGGGTTTTTTTTTCTTACGATTCTGGCAAGAGAGAAAAACATCTCTTCCTAAGTGTGACTGTTTTATTACACTTAAGAAGATATAGGTTTTAGATTATAAAGTCTGCAATCAATACATTTTAGTTATGACATACAAAAACACAGTTCAGTTAGTGGTAGGTACGTTTTTGTCTGTATCTTTCTGCCTCTAGCATAAATTTTCTCTGAGTATGAGGAAAAAATGAAAGTTTATTTCAAAAGCAGCAGGAACTGGGAAAGCACAAATGATGCTGATGGGTGAAGTAATGGATCATTGCCTGCTCTGTGAACCTGAGCAATGTGTTAGTCTGATGTAAACACTTAAAAATTAATACCTGGAAAATGTAATAGTGTTTCATTGTAAGATACTCTATACTGAAATTAAATATTGATGTTTTCATATACATGGCTTTTATGAGTATACTGCAGAACTAGAGAACTGAGTGTTGTTATTCATACCAGGTGAATGACAGTTTTCAAGGAAAGGCTTGGCTGGGTACACTTTATTAAACTGTATTTCATTGCCATATTTTGAGCAGAAAAGAAAGCAACAGTAATCCAGTGATGTGAAGATGATAATGGAAAACTCGATAGCTGGACTGCTATGGTAATTAACTATGGAGCAGTTCATATTTTCCTTAAAGAATGAGAAGAGGCCCATCACATTTCTGATTTCCTGTTCTCTTCCCTCTCGAAAGGAAAGGGTTATTGTTACCTGGGTTTGTGATGTTTTATGACTATTGTTGACATAGATATTCTTCAGGTTGGAGGCTGATGCTATCCTTATATTTTGTATTCACGCTCTTCAAAGAGTCTGTACCTGCATGTACTACTGTTCTTACTTTTAACCAGAGACTGGAAATGTTCTGAATTTTCTGAATCTGTCAGACTAAGAAGTCAATCTGCTTTTGATTTATGTTTTAATTCCTTCTATATTATAGATGTGCTATTAGCTTCTTTTTATTACCCAGTGCTCTCCTTGGTTACTCATAGGTAATGAGCTATTCTTGTCCCCAGTATGAGCCCCAGCAGCTTTTATGATTCTAAAATGTAGGCCTTTAGTCCAGCAACTGTATCAGTTTTAAGATTTTAATTATCAAATAGCAAAAAAAAAAAAAAAAAAAAAAGATTATTCATTGAAATGCTCGACTTTCTGGTAAGGCAAAAAAATAAAACATAAAAATTACTGAATTAAATGAATAAAGCAGAAGGTTGTTCCTATGCCAAATTATCAGCCAATTCCTTATTTCTTATTTAAATGCTCTGCATACCAGCTTAGGGGGGAAAAAAAAAAAAAAAAAAAAACAGTGAAAAATTGGTTTTTGAAAAACTGAAAAATAATATCAGCCTTTTTTTGGTATTGTCATGAAAATTGCATTAGAAATGTTGAAATTTCTAAGTTCATAAGTTGATCTTTGGTCACAGAGTTTGTGATTGACACATGGTGGCTGAGCATTTATTTTGGAAGAGATGGTGTCACGGAGTTGACCAGATCAATCTATGTCCATGACAGGGGCGACAGGCCTCTGCCGTCCCCCCCCCACCCCAGTCCCACAAAAACGGGAAGGAAGGAAGGGAGGAAAAGAGCAGCGGCAGCAATCTATGGAGGAAAACTTATTTTACTATAATATTGGAATACAAGATAACACAATAGATACAATTTAATTGCAATTGAGATGAATAAATCAGACAAGATGAGAGAGAGAGTTCCCGGGACCGAGTCAAACCTGAAAAGCTTGGAATGGCTAGGAAAGCACCCTCCAGCACCCACTGCCAGGCAGCAAGAGAGCGCTCCCCCACCCGGAAGGGTCAGATCCCGTGACTGCTGTAATGTACAGGGATAGGTAGCAAAAGAAAAAAAACAAAAACAAAAACATAGAACCATGACAGATGGATGCTGGGTAGTTATGCGTTCTGTCCACGTGTGAATAGCAAAGTGTATGATGTATTTTTTTGTTGTTGTTTTCTATAATTTAAAATCAAATACTCTGTGAGGAAAAAAAATTGTAAAAGGGACTCTCAGATGGTGTAAAATGTGTTCACTCAGCTAATAGGGCATGGAGCTGACAGGGACGTGCTGACTTAAGTCAACTGAGGATGCAACCATTAGTGGTCACAGAAAAGTATAAAGAAACATCACTATAATGTCTAAAAGTTCAGCATTTTATACTGCTTATAGAAATGCACCAGCTGCTGACAGTTAAGTTCTACTGGGTTGAAATTTAACTTAAGACATTGATTATTTTTGTGCATCATATTTACAGTTTTTTTATTCTACCAACAGCTGTAATGGTACTTTGAAGCTGTTGATTCAGTACTGTTTATAAGATATGGTTTTTTTGTAGCACAGCCTGTTTCAGATCAATAAAATATGAAGATAAGTGGTGATAAATGAGTACTTTCATAATGAATACTTTCATAAATCTAGCCTTATTATCATACTGTTTTATTGTGTTTGTCCTTCAGAGAACAAAGGAGATACCTCATCCTTTACGTCTAGTAGCATGGCTATAGTTCTTTGCACTACAAAATGCACCTATATCAGATTTCTTATTAAGGGGATTATCACAGAAGCACTGTGCTATCTGGCAAATGAATCATAGACCTAAAAATTTATACTATTACTACTCTTACTAGAAAATCCATTTAATCCATGTGTTTCTGTTTTCCTGTCAACAGAAGGGAACGCTTATTTAATCTCTCACAGACTGATACAAAGCTTAATCAATACATACAGCATTCTACCAGTGTTAGTTCTTGTTTGGATCACTAAAGCTTCAACAGTTTTTCCAAAAACCTAGAATTTAGGCTTGATAGTTACATTTGTGTTTAGAAAAAAAGTATATCTAAACCATCGATTTTAAACCTACAGCTTTTATGTTAGATGGATACTTATTCATGGGAAAAGTAACCCAGCTTTTACGCATAGAACTTGCTGAAAAGACCATATCTGTCTAAATATGTACTAATACCAATCTTTGCCCTGTCAATAAAATGTTATAGAGGCAGATTAATTCTTATACTTAATTATCTTTTAATTTCACTGAGGTTTTCTCTTTTTTCTTTCCTCTGCTTTCACCTCATTAGTCATGATCAAAGTGTATTCCTCTTAATAGTTCCTTAATGTGATGCTTTGATCACATTTTTCTGACTAATTTGAAAGTCTGTTAACTGAATTACAACTGAGACTGTGTATTTGAAGTTTTTGGATTCATTTTCCTTAGGCCATTTTACTCCGTTATACCCAACATTTGTTGGGATGTATTACAGCTTCATGGGAGCCCTGTTGCACTGTGCTTCTGCTAGAAGAAGGAGACACCTTTGATAAAAAGCAAATCGTGCATCTCCAGGAACATGATTTGCCCTTCTGTGGGCCAAATGTTTCTCAGGTATTTTCTATCAACTAGAAAAGGTGTTGATGGCAACCAGGGTCTGAAATTAGGAAATCTATTCAAATTCCTAGAAGTAACTAGGATAAATTTGGTTTGTGTTTTATAAATTTACACAGCATCACAGACTGCCAGAATCATAGGGGCTGGAAGGGACCTCTGGAGAGCATTTAATCCAGCTCCCAGTTAAAGAAGGTTCCCTACTGTAGGTTGCACAGGAAAGTGTCTAAGTGAGTTCTGAATATCTTCAGGGAAGGAGACTCCATAATATCTCTTGGCTCCCGTCCCTGTGTTCTGTACCCTACAAAGGTAAAGTTTTTCCTCCTGTTTGTTTAGAATGCTTAGTGTTACAGTTGGTGCCCATTGCCCCTTGTTCTGTGGCTTTGCGGCCCTCTGGTGTGCTTTCTTCAGTAGTTCCTTTTCTTTTTTGAACTGAGGAGCCCAAAACTGGACACTGCACTCCAGATGTGGCTGGCAAGGACAGAGTAGAGGGGTAGGAGAACCTCCCTTAACCTGCTGGCCATACTATTTTTAATGCACACCAAGGTATCATTTGCACTTCTTGGCCACAGGGGCACACTGATGGCTCATGGGCCACCAGGACTCCTAGGCCCTTCTCCTAAAAGCTCCTTTCCATCAGGTCAGCCCCTAACTTGCGCTGATGCATGCCATTATTCCTCCCCAAGTGTAGGACTCTGCATTTGCCCTTGACTGTGATCATGATTCTTGTCCCTCTCTTGTCCACAAGCAGCTATTTTAATAATTTTCAGTTATGGGTAGCAATCAACAAGGAAATGTCCACGAGCTACAAGAGCCATCTCTCTGTGGGCTCTAGAATAGCCAACACAGAGATCTTTCTTTTTTTCATCCTGTACTTCCATACAGAGTTTATTCTAGCAATTTCTGCTATCTTTATGCTTCCTTTCTTGAAGGCCCCATTAAAACCATCTGAAAACTTGTTGGCAGAAATGTTTTATCCAAAGGAGTATATACACCCCAAAATTTATCCACAAAAATGTACCCAATCAGTTATCTCATAAGTAATTCCATTGTCAATTTGTCTCTGCCTCTGAAATTTCTTTGGTGAGGGATCTGTCACGCAGTCAATGGAAATAAATACATCAAGGTCACAGGACTGATATTATATATGCAGGAATTGGTAACTGCTTCAGACGATGGAATAATGAAGTTTGTTAAGCAGTTAGGAACCCCTGGAGGAAAAACTGTGTAAAATTTCTCAATAATTAGAGGTTGGCTTATTTTCCATCTGTTACAGCTCAGTGGAAAATAAATTTTTTTTCTTTCTTTACTACATTGGAGCCATATTCCAAGAGGTACCATTCACTTTGTTGCTATCAATACTCAACACTGAGTATTAGGTAAATTAAAGCATAGTAGTCAGTTTACAAAACTGTAAATGTGAGAATCTTCATACTGTATCAGATTAACTTCCATGCTATATAATGGTGAGCATTAAGTTCAAGTTAAAGCCTGTTACCCTACTCCGTGCAAAACTCTGCCATGCGTTTTAGCAGGAGCAACTCAGATACAGAAGACAATATACAGTATTTGGGATCACTGAAATCAAAACTGGATGTGACAGGTTTTATAGTTTCATTCAAACAGTGATCACTTTTCCATAACTCTAGATAATGTTTTAAAAAGCAATTAGTGATCAAAATAGAAACTAGCTAAGTTACAAGGTACGTGCATAAGGTATATAAGTGGTTTTCCAAGATTCTGCTCCGCTGGCATTTAAGCAAGCTTTTTCCTATCACACTAGGAACATGCTCCTGTCCTCAACCACTGAGTGAGACTCAGTTCTCTCACCAAGATAGTTCTTCATCTCTTTCCTATTCAGTGAAAATGGATTTATTGTTCATTTATGTAGCTGCCCAGACACAATTAGCGCTTTCATTTTCTTCATGTTGCTTAGTCACATCTAATCATTGTAAAAGGTAGAGAAAATCTTTTTGAAATATCATCAAATTTTCAAAAATGCATCCTGACAATTTTAGTTGGCTGTATGGTGTATTTTGCAATCCCTGGCAATGAATTCTAACACTTATTGCCATACAAACCCCAGCTGCCTCTCTTTCAGCTGATATATGCGTCATAAACGTCCTGCTGAATCTTTACTAAGAGAAGATTTAGTAAAGATTTTCAGAAGAGCTGAAGTTTTGCAGTATAGAAACAGGACAACTGCTGCAACAGCTTATGACAGGCTGAGTGCTGCTCAGACTGGCTGCAGTAGAGTTCAGAGCAGGATGTAGAGAAGCTGTGAGCTGCAGGAACCCTGCAAAATGAACTGTCAACTGCTAATAGGTCAGCAGATACAGTAGAATCATAGCTGGATTCTGATAGATTCACTTTCTATAGAAGGAAGTTGAGGTAAGGTAGAGAAAAACTTCAAAGCTTGTGGGAAACAGGGCTTGGAGTTTCCCCAGGCTTTTAAACAAATAACAAAAATAATGCTTTGGGCAGCAATTTAACCTAGATCAAGAGATGAAATTGCTACCTTACAAACCTTTATGGTTAGATCTGCTGCAGTTTGAACACTTTCTTATAGGAAGTTCTGCCACAGTAACCTGGGTGCATGTTTATACATTTTCAGGGAGAACATGTGCTCTCAACCAAGATAAAACAGAAGCTGATGCTGAAGAACAAACCTTTAAAATGAGTGGAGTCACCCTGCTTTCAAACTGTCTTCACCCTGTACTGAACTTTCCCCAAAGTACGCATGAGAAAGGGATTTTAGTCCAAATTGTCATTGAACCTTTGTACCAAGGATATGTATAACTACCTGCCCTGTATCCCAGTGATTCTCTAACAGCAACTACCATCTTAACTATTGAATACTTTAAATAGTTTAGGCTATGCCATAGCAAAGCTATTGACTGGTTCAGGTAATTCTTCCAGGCTCAAATCTTACCCACAACGAACTTCACGATGAAGAGGCTGTTTCTTGGATAAACTTCTCCCTATAACCCAATTAAGCTTTTGAAATTGAACTTACTAATTAAGTAATAAATTTTCTGACTGTGCATAATTTTGCATAATTTTGATTCTGCTTACACACAAATCTAAGTGAAAGAATAACATGAAATTAAGTAGTAATTACACAGATTTACCTTTGATTTTGAATGGCTTTGATTTGAACTTGCACTGTGTCTCTGTGTATTTAAAATATAGAAAATTATCAACTTAATGTCATAGTTCAAATTCACTGGTACTTGTTAAAATATTCAACTGCTTAGACAGCATCATTTGCATGCTTTTTGGTAACGTTATAAAGTGTAAATAAGAGGTAGAATGGGATGTTTATCTCGCACCTAAGTATGAAGTTCAGTAAGATGTTTAATCAATTCAGCACGAGAAATGACTGTTTTTCATTAAGAAACTGAAGCTGAGGTGAAGTAGTCTGAAGAGAAATAAGATGACAAAAAAAATCAGAAAAAATTCAGTGGGCTCAGGTGTGTTGTGTATTGAACTTGCTGCTAATATATATTATATATAATACCTTGCTGTTAATATAGAAAATATGAGCATTTATAAATATATTTAAAGTTTCACCAGTTTACCAACAAGTAAAAAAATAAAAGTAGCTTACTGATTTATAGATGCTTCAATGTTCTGAAAATGGGAAATTCAAGCAGCTGGGTGATCAAGCAGTTTCTCTTGTAGCTAACACATTAAGAATTTTTTTCCCCAAGCTAGTTTAATTGCCTTGTTAAAGAGATTGTTATGTTTTGTAGTAGGACCAAATCTCACAAATCCTGATGAGAGTTAATATATTCTTGTTTCTATGTCAGTCCTTAGAAATGACCTGAGGAATAATAGGCTTACTGGGCTTTTTTTTTGCTAAAGGGAAAGCCAAAATATATGTGGAGAGGAGGCTAGAATGTTCCACCCAGAGCACATTTGTCTTTAAGCCACTCCCCAGACCATCGTATCTCCAGCACAAGCAACTGCCAACAGGTATTTTAATGCATCCAGATAGCAAGCTAGGTCATATAAGGTTGCCTGACTTACTGAGGTTATGCGGCAAGTGTCCTTGCCAACATATAGCAGCAGGGCTGCAGTGACTCTAAGGGTGTGTTCACCATAGGTCCTTCAGAGCACGTGGAGCCAAGGGGAGGTGCAGCACTGTCAGTAGTGTAATATCACCCACACTCCCTGCTTACTAAGTCCCCACACCAGCTACAGCTCAAAATGGGAAGCCACTTCACTCCACTTGACTATGCTGTAAGGCTGGAACTGTAGGAAGAGGTAGGAGAGGAAAATATTCAAGTCTCCCACTGACATATCAGGAGAGGGCTGGTGACGCTGACGTGTTTTGGCTTGGTTACAGTAAATAATAACTTCAATCACAGAGAAAGTAGAAAAGGCTCTATTAGCAGAGAAAAGTGAGGAGTTACATATTTTGATGGGGCATTCAAAGATCTCATCTTCCTGGAGCTGTAAGAAAGACTGCAAATACCTGCTTTTGTTAATGCATAGAGAATAGATACTGGGAATCTGCCAGATAGCAGAGTAAAAGTATTCTTGGATCTTCTGCTAGGAATCTTTCTGAACTGAATGTTGTTTTATATTAGTGGGAATAAGGATTTCATTTTATGATAGAACTCGCTCTTTCTGAGATCTTAATTTACCAATCTAAGATTTACAACCAATTTAGCAAAATTTTATTTTTATCAGGTAATAGTTTGGCAATGCTCAACAGATACCAGCTGACTCATATATCATTGGCTTTATTAGTAATCTGAAAATGGAAAAATTTGAGAGCTCAAACTGGAGGACACGGAATCAAATGAGCTGTTTATTTGTGCCATGCTTAGGGTCCCTCTTAGTGAAAGAGAATGTCTGCAAAAGTGGGAACCTTGAATATGAGAAAATGGCAGTTAAGGAAATAGGACCTCAACAGATGTCTATAACCGTATGGCTGAATTGATTAATTTGATGTTGTATGGCTGTTTTATACCAGTTAGAATCACTAACTAGGCTCTTGCAGAATATTTTGTGCTTGCCACATTAAAAGATAAGTTATGCTGACGTATTTTTTTTCCTTTAATAAGAATAATTCATGTCATTAAAGTTACTGTAGTCTTATTTCTTCTAGTTAGAATAAAATGTTAACTACTTTTTCCCTTTTAGATTATGTGGCTATTAAATTCTATGCTTGGTGTTATATAATTGTTACTCCTATAAACTGAATGAAAATTTCAGTGTGTTTTACATTTCTGCAGTTTCTCAAAGTAAAATGTGACTTTCTCCTGTTGCAAACTGTAACAATTTATTCCCATAGCTGAGACTACATAAACAGAATGTAAATGCTAAGGAATTAAATTTAGTTATTTATTATACATTCCGTGAGTTTTCTGGAACCTCAAACCTGCACTGAACTATACACGTATTCTAAGTATTCCCTAAGGAAGAGGATATGCTTAAGTTTCAAACATAGATCTTTTAAACCCTGCAAACATTTTGGACATACTCATAGTTTTTAATCACTACATCTTCATGTTCACATATTTTTGATGTATTTTTGACCTATCTTGTCTGTTACTAAAACAGCATTTTAACTGTTCACTGGGAAATGGTCTGAAGATACAGCCATATATAGCATATGGCATTATATATAGCATATATAGCATTTATAGCATATAAAAATACAGGCTGTGTAATGGCTATATTTTAATGTTTAGTATGTTAACTCTTATACTTCCACTAAATAAATTCCCAGAGTACTTAACTGACTGATAACGAGATTTTCCTTCAGCGTGTAAATTTTGCCTCAAATAAAATATATTGCTTGCACCTAACTCTGCCAGGATTGCCTTTCATTCTCCATATTTCTGCTTACAGAGGATCATTTGTAGTCTATTTTCAAAGTACATCTACCCCCAGACAACAGAGAGCTAGGAGAAGAGTATATCTCCTCCCCACACTTTCAGCCCTGGCTCTCAGCCTTCAACCAAAAGTGTAGGGAGAAAATATGTTAATATTAGAACTCAAATTTATTCTTCTGTGGCAGCAGCAATGTAAGTTTCAGAAGAATGTACGACAATTAAACTAAATAATTAGTAAAATTCATAATAGACAAGAAGGAGGGGAGAAAATAAACCTTTTAGCACACCCATCTAGTATTAGGGGTTCTGATTTTAATGAATTCTCCAGTAGATATCTTAATGTCCAGCTTTCCCAATCAGCTAACTGAGGAACATCTTGTACAGCTCAATGTCTGTTGTGAATTGTGCTTTCTGCATACCAAACTTCTCTTGTGTTTTGGAGAGAGATCAATAAATTTCATGGACCTCAGTGCATACAAATTTCTTATACGATACAGAGAAGCCTAAGGAAGGGTTAGAGAGAGAAGAGGATCAGCCACTGCTCTGAGCATGAAAATTCCAGAAGGCAACCACTTAAGTATCTAAATTAAACATTTAGATACTTAAGTGGTTGCCTTCTGGAATTTTCATTCAATGTATGGTGATGTTTTATGTAGTTTGCTCCAAAAGTAATGCCTCTTGTTTATTTCCAAGGAATCCACAACAGATACAAGGAGCGCAATCACTCTTTTTCTCTTGATACACAAAATTCCCACTTACAAAACACTCTTTCACAAGAGTCTGATTATTACACTAAAAAATCTGCACCAGCAGAGGTGACCTGCTGTTGCTACTACTGAAATGCACCTCACTATGTTCACATCCGCTTTTTGGTCTCCATAAGTGTTCAGGAACTCTTGATAAATATTAGTGGGTGCCATTTCTTCTTCATGGAGGAATTGTGACACACATTTGCTTCATTTGCACTTCCACATCAGATGCCAATTTGTCAGACTGCTTCTCTGCTGCCACCTGTCATGTGGCAATAACATATAATGGAATATTGGTTCTATTGCCATACCATCATCTGACATCATTGGCCAACATAATAAAATAGGAGGCATTACTTTTGGAGCACCCTTGTAAATACCACTGCTGCTGGAACAGAAGAAACTAAAGCAAATGGGCACTGTCTATAAACATGTAACTCATAGCTTGAACTCTGTCAGTCACTCAAAACCAAGCTGCTGCTACAACTGAGCTTTTAGCAGTTATGATTTCTCTGCTTGTTTGTTTGTTTATGTGATTGATGGGGAGGTGTCAGTTGTTTTGTGTCCTTGGGTTATATATATTTTTTTGTTTTTAAAGCATCAAACAAATTCTTTGCTTTAAATTGATAATAAATCATTTATTAATAATAGTTAATTAAGAGGCAAGCAAATTTGCTGTGCCCTGATCATTAATTTGGAGCACAAAGTATTAAAAGAGAAATGATTACAATATGCAGCAATGAATAAACATTAAATGTAGGAATACGAAGGTTTTGGAATGCTGTTGTATCATTCAGAAAAATTATACGAAATTATTGAAAGACAATTGACGTTTTACTTTTTAGAACTGAAAGACAAATACAAAGAAACCCTGTACAGATGCATGAAGTACAGTTCTGCAAGTTATGTTATTGCAAACCAGTCAATTTTGGATTGAAATCTAGATGCTGAAAGAACATGAAACTGCTCTGGTTTAATTCAGCTAGCAGCCTCCACCACTTTCAGAAGCATCGGACAATTAAAATGAAGTGCTAAAAACATGCCATATTTTAATAAAACATTTGTGGCATCAGGAAATATGAAGGACACCTCTAAATTGCTAGTCACTTTGCTGACTTGTATTTTGACTGACTTTGAAAGGTATCCGTTGACGGCCACATCTGTCAGAAGACACAAACAGGGAGACTGAACTTAATTTAGTCCTAGTGTCCTAAAAAAAAAAAAAAAAAAGCCCACTGACTTGACACCTCATCCTCAAAATGCCCTTTATATAATAATTCAGTAGTTACAGCTGCTCCATTTAACTTTCACGAGCTGTTCTGCATTCAGAAACTACAACTGGAAGGTCTGTACCTCAAGGTGAAAAATGCTGCAGCTTAATGACACAAGATTCTCATCTATGCTTAATGAATCTTTTGATTTCCTGCCTTTGGCACAGTTTCAGTAGAAAGCTCAGAAAAATCCCATAGTCTGAGAGTTTGGGTGTTCTTCCAGGACAGAGGATACATGGTTTTAAATCTCTTCAGGCTGGATGGAAATGTGAGCTTCCTACTTCCTGATTATGTGCTTCCAGTATTAGCCGACTCTTCAGATCTGCAGTTCAAAAGTAACTCGCTCTGCATTTAAAAAATTTGTTCTAATAATTTTGTAGGTTGTAGCATCTAGATCTGGGCCGGGTAGATGCACTTCTCTACCACTTTGTGCCATGCAACAGAATGGCTTTTAGAATAATCTGGCCATTCGAAAGCAACTACCTGCTTGTTGAATTTACGATCAGAGCTCTGTATTTTAGCCACGTGAGTATTTGCGGGTATCTAAAGGTAGCATCCTGTACTATTTGAAAACTAAAACATCTGTGATAATCTGGTTTCATTACAATATAAATGCATGTAGTTATATTGTTTTTAACAAAAAAGTGTGATAGCGTCACTTACAAAATACATGTAAATCATCAAATGGCATAAATCAAGGTTACTTAAATCACACAAATAACTCTTGTTAATCTGTCATTAAAACTAGTATTATGCTTCTTCAGAATTTTGATGGAAAATAAAATGAAGCCAATACAGGACAATTTTAATTCAGCATTCTTTTAGGCTTAGATGGTGGTTTTCATATGAAGCCAAACAAACACATTCCCAAAATTCAATATTCTCAATTTAATCTTACAATGGTGTTCACATTCAACAGTTTTACTTAACTATGACTCTAATATTGTATAAATGTTAATAAAATTATATTCACTGTTGTCACTTTCCTATCAGTATCTGTTTTTCATCTTTATTTAGGTAATAGACAATTTTCACATCAGCTTGGATTCAGACAGTTAGTGTACATAGGAGAATTTTGCTACTCAAATCCCTGACCTTTACTTCTCTCCAAATACAGAATAGGGAAAGCATATTTTACTCTGTCTAAATGTTAAAATGCTAAGAAAGAGGCATTCTGGCTGTGATACTGTCCGTATGGAAAGTTTTCAGACTGTCTTCTGAGATGCTATCAGAAGAGACAAGAACTCTACCGGAAAATTGGTGTCTTTTGGTAAATTCAGACTACTTCTCCACAACATATAGTATTTGCTGAATCCACAACTTCTGGTAGAAAAATCAATCTTGTTTTTTGCGGTTTCTAATCATGTAGATTTACTACTAAATCAGCCCTATGCTTAGTCATCCCTACATTAATTTGTTCTATCTAATTGTTTGGAAACATGTGCTACTTTTATTAAAAAAAAAAATTCTACTGTGGTTTCATTCTTGTCTTCCCTACATGTATTTTTAAAAAATAGGTTTTAAAAAATTATTTCGTAAAGTCTCCTCTATACGTCACCCAATGATTTTGCTTTTCAGAAGTTCCAACCTGTAACACTGGCAAACAAAGTTCATAATTCAGAAATCAGGTCTGTCCTATCACCAGTGGAATCTTTGAAAGCAAAACTAGAAAAAAGCTGCAGAAACAAACAGCTTCAGATTTTGGCTTTATGTCAAGAGCATTAAAAAAGAGGAATGTGTTCCTTATAGTATCTTGCAAGTACATTGCTCCTTCCCTTAGGATATCTTGTTTGTATATTGTTAAGCTTAAAGAAAAATAGAAGAACAAGATATAATTCAATAAGCCAATTTAAAAAATTAGGTCTTACAAGGATTGCTATGGGCTGTCATAAAATAATACAAAACAAATGAAACTCACATCTTGGTAAATACATTTGAACTGTTCTCTGAAGTACATGTCAACTTTATTCCAATTATCATGAAAATTCCAATTTTATGCACAAATCTGACAGAATATTTGATCACATACTATTTCTGACCATTGTATGTTAGAGATGCAAAGATCAAAATAGATTTTTCAGCTCTGATAATTAGTTCAAATGTCCTGAATACGGTTATAAATGATAATTTCACAATCCAATTATAAATATCCAAGAGAAAGAGGATCACATAACTGTCCACAGTATAAGGTATGGGAAGATACTCTCACTAAAAAAAGCAGCAATTCTACCTTTTCTCTCTTTTTATTCTATGCTATCTTTTACCTCTAACTTGCGTGTCTTCACAGCCAAATTTTTTGGGCTGTAAATCCAATTTACTACTGTCTGTATTTTATTGTGACTATATTTCTAAATATTACCCTCAGGACAGATTTGGATGAATTATTTGCTCTTTAACCACAAGGAAAATCAAACCACAAACATTTGACAGAAAACTCCTTTCTTCCCTCCAGATACACTTAGATGAAACAGGAAAGTCCAATGGATTGTGTTCTACAGAGAGCACAAAAATGTTTGTAAGGGTTTCTACTAAATTTAAACTCTAACAAATTATATCATTTTGAAAGAGGTAGAGAAAGGAAGGAAGGGAGAGAAAGAGAGGGAAGGAGATTTACCTTTAATTCCATTTTTGTCTTTCTTACATTATAATGCAATTAGATTCATCAAGTTCACTGCTAAACTTGAGAAGTATGTCTTTGTCTCGTACATCACCTAGGGAAATGGATGAAAAGTACAAAGATGGCACAAAAGGTGTGCATCTGCTTTTGTTAGTCAGTGATAGCTCACGACCATAGTATGTTAGATAGACATCTTGTTGGGAATAGATATTCAGCAGTTGTAGGCAGTTTCTGCTAGGATTATCAAAAACACCATAAATTTTTAGTTTAAAATTAAGTTTAAATATGTTACTGAAGTTTCGAAAATTTCACAGCCAAATTATCTGAATCTTCAAAGATTTTTTAAAAACTTTGGAAAATGCAGCATATTATGGCACTTGTGAGGCAAGTGAAATTCTTGCTAAAGAGAATTAGTACAATACTTCAAGCCTAAGATAAATTGCTGATTAATTTTAAAATCCTTAATAATTTAACTTTATTGACTTCAGGACTCGCCACTATAAAGACACATCTCTTTGTGCACTTTGGACTCCACTTTAATGCACTAGTTGGCCTATGTTTAAAAGCATATTGTTTCAGACTTTAGCTGTGTATTTTAGATAAAAAAGAAAAAAGAAAAAAAAAAAAAAGATGGATCTGGTCAAAGATGTCAGTCACTTTGAAGTTTACTGACCTACAGAATGAGTTGCCCACATTGGTTGTGGCGTCTCCCTCCTTGGAAATCTTCAAAAGCTGCCTCAACATGGTTCTGGGCAACCTTCCTAGATGCTTGAGTGGGGCCTTGAATCAGATGACTTCCAGAAGTCCTTTCTCGACACTGCCATTCTGAAATTTTGTGCAACTGAGGCTAGTGAAAACATTTTACCCAAAACTTTGTGTAATTTCTTTGGATTTTAAGACAAATACTACATAACACGAATTATGTTAGTATTTGGCAATATAGCAGGTCCTGGAATTGGGCCATGTCACTCAGAGTGTTCACATTGTCTGCATGTTCAAGAAATAGGTGCCATTCTTAACAATAAACCACATATGAAAGAACCAGAGAGATTACAACTGAAAAATTTAGACCTAAACTCATTGAAGGCAAGATGGATCTGATTTTGAGAAGTGAACACCTCTGAGCTGTATGTAAATTCTCAGTGTTAAAGGTTTGAAGGTCAGGCTTTAAATTGCATTACTTTGATACAGCAGCAGCTTATCATCTACTCTGAAAGACTGTTAAAACTTCAATCTTGAAGTTTTCAGGACTTGACTAGACAAAGCTATTGTTGACCTGAACAAGAATGGATGATGGTCCTACTTGAAAACTGGGTTAGCGGCTTCTTCTGGCTAACATCCCAGGGTTCATAAAAATACACTAACTAGTATACTTTTATGCAGAATTCACAGGGTAAACTCTTGTCACCACTGAATTAAATGGGAATTATTTCCATGATTAAACAAGAACAATATTTCATTCTTGGAAAAAAAAAATCTACTGTTATGCTGGACTTTCCAAATATCTAAAATAAATGTATGTGTTCTTATATTTGGTTGTCCTGGCTTTGAGTTGAAGTTATGCTGTATGAATTGTTTATGCTGATGAAACAAAACTAAATACCTAACTAAATATAAAAGGATAAGATACCAAAGTTATTTTTGATTATTTAAATTGATAATTCCATTTTCACTCCATTGGACTTAATTAACTGTCTATTTAATCTTCCACAGACTTCATACTGATAGTGGGCAAATCCTAATATGCCAGCATAAAACCCCCGTAGTTAACTCAAGTACAAAGTCTGCTAGTAGTAATAGGTATTGGATTAGCTCTGATTTTCTGTGTCCCTTCATTAGTAAAAGGATATGACTATCACTGCCACTGATAAAGCATTCTAATTGATTTTTAGCATTCATTTTTGGCAGAGTCACTCCTTTTTTTCATTAAACAAATTGATGTGAAATTAAATCATGTCCTGTGGAGAAAAAGGGATGAATCAACAGTATTGATATTTTATGCAAAACTTGAAACTAAGGATTTTGATAGTACGAAAAATATGTTTGGTAATGTTAGTGCAGGTAGTGTGGGCAATGAGAACGTTAAAATCAAAAGGCAATAAAGATCACTGTGAAAAAACGTGTATACTTGCAGGATATTTTAGAAATTTCTCTTAAATGGATATTTATCTTATATTATAAAGTAATTGTACAGATATGCTGATTTTCCACAATGTAGACACAAACACACATTTCTAGGCTAGACAGTAGCAGCCAATACTGCACAATTACCACAAAATTTTATTCTAAAAAACTCTGCAATTAATCCAATAGTTCACAGCTACATATCTGTGGCTTTCTGTCAGATGGCACTATAAAATGATAGTGCAGATACGCATACACAGTTAAATACTTGTATGTATGTCCTGGGCAGATTTGAGATACAACATGTGCAGGAAGAAACTGGCAGGGTACATGCAGATTTAGATAACCATGTCTGTGCCTTCTACTTACATCTAAGAGAGGGCAATGTTCAGTATTCCTCCATGGCAACAAAATGGGACAGTTATAGTCCAGACAACCCGTTATTCAGATGGCTCTGGAAAACTGTGGTATGTATCTGGGTAGACTGTTGAGTGCATGGATGGGGAACACGGTCTGGGAGAAGCTGAGGTGACCTACAACTTCAGTTGTTGTGACTTGTGGCTACTTTCATATTATCTAATAATAAAATGAAGAATATGACAAGCTGTGTGTGGTTTGTGGCCCTCAAAGTTATTTGAAAGGCCTCTCTGAAAAAAGACAGCCAAGAGTGTACGGAATTACTTTGTATTATATCCTGCACAGAGGTGGAGCACGAGTCAGCATGCACCCCTTGTTTGCAATCTTTTGAATGGTGCCCTCTGTTTCATACATTATAATTATAAAGCAGCTTCAAAAAGAAAAGATTTAATTATGGAACTAGATAGTAGAGCTGAAAAGAACAATCACATAATTCGACCTTAAAATAGTTTATAAGGAAGCAGTTAGTACTGTATAGTAAGGCATTTATAAGATTATTTAGCAAAGTAATTGAACCTTATAGAGGATTCCCTGACACGAATGTCAAATGCTTTTGTTCTAGCTCGAAAAGTTATATAAGCTGAGTGCTCTGTGGCAGGCTGAGCCTGGCCAACATCCAAGCACCCACACAGCCTCTTGTTCATTCTCTTCTCCAGTGGCATGGAGACAAGGTAGAAGGAAGCTGAGAAAATGTACAGATTGAAATAATGACAGTTTACAGTTCAGTAAGTGAACCAAAGCCACATGTTCAAGCAAAGCTAAATACGGAATTTAATGGCTATTTCCTAGCCACTTGGAAAGCGAAGTCTAAGCACAATTAGCAGTTACTAGGGAAAACAAATGCCATAACCACAAACATCCATCTTTGTTTTTTTCCCTGAGTTTTTACTGCAGAGCACAGTGTCCTACAGTGTGAAATATTGCTGTAGTTTATCTTGGTCAGCTGCCCCAGATATATCCCCTCCCAGCTTCTTAACCACCACTAGCTGTGGGCACATGTGCAAGGTGAAAAAGAGAAAACCACCAGTCCATGTAAGATCTACTTAGCAGTAGTCAGAACACCAATATGTTACCAATACTGTTTTATCTACAAATGTAAAACATAGCATCACACAGCTGCTCAGAAGAAAATTAACTCCATCCCAGCAACCAGTATGTTACCCAAATGAAAAGACAGAAGAGATTTCTCTCAGAAAATAGTGGCAAGAAGCTAGACTTGATTGGAGAAGAGGGGGAGCTTACAGGTAGGAAATACTGTGTATTAGAGAAGGCAGCCTCTGAAGTAGCTCTGTTTGCATTATGGCATCAGGCCAACACCCACAAGAACCCCAGACCTCCGAAAACATTGCAGTACTGCTCTGTTTTGCTGCACTTTGAAAGTCTTTATAAAATAGTTGAGAACAGTTAAATGCAGTTGCCATGCTTTGAAGTCTGATCTCTGTACTCACTTCAGCCTGAATTCCATTGCAAATTGTTGTGGAGTTTAATGACTTCAGTGTCTATTTATATTTGCTAGTCAATACACTCCATCTGGTTTGTTCCTGTCAAGCCAGTCATGTTGTATGTCTGATAAATATTTATAAACACAAGTTGATAAACTGAATCAATTTGGAAATGGAGTATGGATCAGAAATATTCAATGTTTTTTTTTGTATATGGATATTATTACAGTGAGGTTGCTTACGTTCTGTACCTAAAATCACAGAAAACAGACAAAGGAATTTTTCTCTGCACATCAAATTGCTGTCACATCCAACTTCAGTAATTCTGATAATCTTAAGATAGCTTATGATCTTTGTTTATATAAAGGTAAGTTTCTTCTTCAGCAAAGTGGCTAAGTTCAGCATCTTCTTATTTTACCCTCAGTTTACTAATAGATAGTTCATACTCATGTGTTCCTGAGCTAACATTGTCCCAGATCTCAACTTTAGCTCCTTCTTTCATATTTTTATCCCCCAAGCAGTTTGCAGGTTACAGCTAGAAAGATAGACTTTCTGTTCATCTTGCAGAAAATTGAGACCTATTTCAGATAATGGCTTAATATTATCTTGTGTCTTTGTGTTAGTACAACTCTATCGGTACAATCTGTTAAAATACTAGTTCATTAATTCTTTTACAATTTTGCATCAGTATTCATATAATTCATCTCAGTAACTTCCAATGAACTTCAGTCACCATGTTTTACTGAACTCTAAACATTGGGATTACCTCCTTTTCATGCCTGTCTACGTTTTCCCCAAACCTGCCTTGCAGAAGGTACATGTCTCATTCACGAGCTAAACCTACTGGGTCCAGGTCAGAGTGTCAGGCAAACAGAGGGTCTCTGCTCATATCTGGGGAATCCACAAGTGTGAAATGCCTATGAAACAAGTGAGCACTAAGACAGACCAGTAGTCAAGTAGGAGATCTGTGGAGCAGTTAGGAGGCCTTGGATCTGGATGGGGTTATCAGATGGACAGAAGAGTTGTGCCTGTACTTGAGGCATAGAATCACAGAAACATGAAATATTCACACAATCATAGAGTAGAATGGCTTGGGTTGGAAGGGACATTAAAGATCATTTAGTTCCAACCTCCCTGCTGTGGGCAGGGACACCTTACACTAGACTGCCCAGAGCCTTACCAAACCCGTTCTTGAACACTTCCACAGATGGGGCATCCACAACTTTTCTGGGTAATTTTTTTCAGTCTGCTGCTGTTTTATATAATTTTCCACTTACTATCACCATCTTTAAATTAATTCTTTTACTTTTCACTCTCTTTCAGTGCTCACCTTCCAAGTATTAGTTATAAGCACTGCCTTGTTCCTAAATTCTGCTGAAAGCTGCTTACTATAGATAAATATTCAATTTCCTTTAAAGTTCACCTAAACTTCTAGCAAACTTTGTCACAGTTCCTTTTTACTTTCTGAATGCTTTCACCAATATTTTGCTTGTCCTACCTACTGATAAATTGTTATTATTTTTGAGGTGTTATGAATGAAAATGAACCAGAATGATAAAATATATTTTTCCAAAAGAGTTACAAAGTATTGTAGGAGAACAATTCTTAATTGATAGCCTGTACACTAAATAGCATTATTGGTTTGCAGCAAACGAATTCAAAAAATAAAAATAAAAATGAGACATTTCTGGTCGGTTTTGGCATTGCTATTACCAATTCCTTTTCATTTTTACTTTGTAAATGAGTCATCTTAAGGCAAATTATTAATTTCTGCTTTGCACTGCAGGAGGCAATTTTAACATTGCAGCCTAATGGGGCCCACTTATGCATGATCAAAATATGGGAAAAAAAGATGCTATATTTCTACATACTAATCTCTCTTGGGCTATGCCTGTTCCAGGACAAGAGAATCTCTTCTTCTGAAGTCATTTCTGTATTAGGGCAAAATAGGGAGTAAAGAGTGAAATACTGTAATTCATTAAGCAGAATGAAGTGTGAGTGAACTTGTGAGAATGTTATGTCTTCCAGCTATTAAATATTACATAAACAAGACATAGATTCAGTCAGTCTTTTCTTTTCAGCATCAGAATGAATACCTGAAAGACTCCATTACTGTAGCTACTGTTGCAGGTATTGACAAGCACACCTAATGACAATTCTCTTTCATAGACATGTCCTAATTTTTTCCTTACTTGTCATTTTATTAATTCCCCATTTCTTTATTCCAAGGTAAAGACCAAAAAGGCAAAAGCTTTGAAAATAAGTGGTTGCTTACAGATCTGCTCATGCTATAACTGGACCTGATAAGCTTAAATAGATTTACTGCTTTGAATCATCAGCAGTGTTCAGGGCTGTTTCTTGCTGAGCAGTTGTTTAGGGTTTTTATTCAAAGTTCCATCTTTTTCTACATATTTGGTAGATCTGGAAGCTAATATAAGCTTTAAATGCTTTTTAAAGTGCTTATGCAAATATCATGAAAGAGAGACACCAGGTGTGTAAAAAGGACACAAAATGGAGTAAGGGAAAAGCTACAGGTGTCACTTAATCTTGTCAGCCACAAGTGAATCTCTATGGAACACTCTTACGCATACCTTATCATGAGAAAAATTTCAGGTAGATGTTGCACTCAGACATGGGATATGATCCGTGGCAAAACAAATTCCATTAGCTATGCTGTTCAGGAAACTGCTTCAGTGCACCTGTTAAGAATCACAAACATCTGAAGGTTATAGTTCATATAAAATTTTTATTTTTTCTCCTGGGTTATGAGTAACATACGTTGATGACTTTATTGGTCCTTTCACTTCCAACTGTAACTTCCAACTCTTGTATTTTAATTGCATGAAATAATAATTCCCCTCTCCTTTTCTGAGAAATGTAAGAGAAGATTTGGCTTTTGTGGTTGTGAAAGGACAGTGCTGTTGCTGCCAAATGTCTCTTCTGTTAATAACACATTTGTTCCCATGTGCCTTTTAACACATCATTAGATGTTTCTGGTAATTAGGTTATGCTCAAAACACAGACACATGTTTCTCATACTCAGTTCTAGAAGATACCTACAGCTGGTTCTAATGATAAGTAAAAGACTAATTAATGATGTGGGCGCACAAATTGGCGTGCAACAGGTTCCTCAGAGTTGTAATGTTGTAACTATTGAACCTATAGAAAGAAAAAAATACTTAGCAGAGTGTTTGGGTCTTATGGTAGTTATGAAAACTGCGCCATCAACACTGTAGAACAACAGAGCCATTGGTTTTAAAGAAAGGTCCTTCATTTAGAAAACGCATCGTTCATGGAAAATAGAAAAGTTTTGCTAAAAACTGAAAACTTGCTTTTTTTTTCTTTATAATAAAAAAGAAATAGGCAAAATTTGCAGAAAATGTGTTACCTGAAACAATTTTTGGACAAAATGTTTTCTGACAAATTGGTCAGTAACAACAAAGAGCAAGAAAACACAGATTACAAAAATATCTTTTATCCAATTGAATGGATGAAAAGAGATTTGATTTGGTATCTATTTGCAAATGTGGGGGGGGGGAGAATTAATAATAGGACCAATTTCATTTCAATCCACCTATAATCCATTTGAGTTAATTTGATTCTACAAAGAAAGGTTTTTGCCTGCTTCCATGTAGTTTTTAAGTATTCATATCATTTTAAAGCTCTTAGACTATATTCTGGTATGCACTGACTAAATACTTTTTAATTTGATTTGAACAAAGGAAGATTAATTACACATTTTGCATTAATTCTTTCATAGAGATCTGGTACTGTGGGTACAGACCTACTGAAACATCTTCTTTATGACTGTGAAGAGCTCAATCCATTATTTTATAGAAGATATTTCAAAATATTATGGGCATTTATTATAATGAAAAATGCAACCACTTTTTTGTGAGCTATACATGAATTAAACAACATATGTAACCAGGTGGAGTAAAAATAACCACTAACCTTTTTTTCTTGATTCTAAACTTGTTAGCATATACCACATTGTCACATTTCACCATTGCAAAGAATGACCTAGTTCTGTCTTTTTTTTTTTTTTTCTGTATCTTCCTTGCTAGAAGATTAGAAATATTTGGTTGGTTTTTATTTTGTTTGTTTGGGTTTTTTTTGTAATAATATAAACTAAATACTCTGTGCTCTGTGATTATCAGAATGAACTTTATATAATGTTTGACCTGCTCTGCTTCCTTTCTCAGGCCCAGCTTTTCTAGGAGCTGTTCCTGCACTCTGCTGTTGGCCCTTCTTACTCCAATACAGTGTGCACATCTGAGTCACTTCACTTGACATGCACTCTTCCAACTGAAAACTCTTCAAATGGGAGTAAAAGGAAGTTTTCCCATGATCGCAGTCAAAACATGGATCTACTCTCTGGTACAAACTTTTGCAGGATGGTTCCAGCATGATGAAGCCTATAAAGTGCACAAGTAGGTCAGTGCTTGCTGTCCTTAGTGGAAATCTTGCCTTGCTTCTCTATGAGGTATCACTGTATAGTTTATCTACAAAAGGGAATTCAAATGGTACTGAAAAGAAAGACTGAGTGAAGAAGTTCTTTGTTGCAAAGCAGCTTTGGCCTGGCAGCCTTGAAAGGATCTTGGGGTCTAGAGCTCTGCTTGAAGAAGTCTGCTGGAGCACACAGCAGAGATATGGTGGCTGGTTTCCTCACCTGCTTTGAGCACAGGTACCTGAACCTCTGGTAGTAGGAGACTACAGTTTGCTCATGTACTTGGGCCCTGAAACTGAGAATTGTGAGAGGGACAAGAGGAACTGGTGGCAGCCTGCTGCTCTGGTGAGCCCAGCCAAAGTACTGTCCAAAAATTGGAGGCAGGATTTTGATTCTGACCCATTTTGGTTGTTTCTGACCCTGTTTAATTCTTAATCATCTCAGGAAAGCAAAGGGAATTGTCAACAGTTTATGGGCAGGTTCAGCCCAGTTCTATGACTAGCAGGGTGGGGAGACCCATGGACCCATGCCCCGGGAAAGGGAAAAAGGGGAAAAGAGGAAAAGGTAGGGACATGAGCCTGTTTGTTATTGGTTTTCCACATCATAACACCATGTAGTGCACTGGGAATTAAAGAGTTAATTCTCCAGGTACTCAGAACTATCCATGATATACTGAACTGGAGCGTTAACTCTTTAATTCCAGAGCACTACATGGTGTTATGACGTGAAATACAGATACCAAAAAATTATGAAACCAGTACATGAATAACTGTTGCTCCTATCTATCAGTCACTGGGAATTTATGCTTTTTTTTTTACAATATTTGGCTATCATGCTTATAGGAAATGCTATATACACAAAAAAGTTAAAGGTAGCACAGATTACAGAATCACCTCAGTAATTAAACAATTATAACAACAGAAGCAAACAGAAGCAAACCATAGTTCACCTGAGACTACTTTCCCAACTTCTGTGATGTTTCAAAAAATGAGAGTATGCAAAGCCATATGCAGGAATGAAGATTTAAAAGGAAAGTTATGATCAGTTATTGTGAGCAGCTTAACTGGATGTTTCAGAGAGTTGGAGGCAGCTTGCTCCTTTGAAGAATAAAGTTATGGCTGGGTTACGATTATGGAAAATAGCTTCTGTAAAACTAATGTAGCTGTAAGTGAATTTAATTAATTCAGATGGGCTGGAAGATATGATCTGGGAAACGCCACTTGCAACTGTGACTCACTTCCCATTAATTTTCTAGGAGTCTTAGGTTTCTGATCCATCTGGATATTGTTATTTAGGATTATAGTTGGGCTTAAAGTCCTGGAAACTAGGAGCTGTTATTTTGATAAGAGTTTAGCTAGACCAGCTACATGAACAGTGAATAGTTAGAGGTTAACAAGAAAGTGTTGTTCTTGGTTCTCCAAGTGTTTAGAGAAATCCTTGCACAGTTAAAACAGTGGTAGATTACTGTCATTTTCAGAGAATGTTGCTTTTATAGCAATTCTATTATAAAATTGCAAATCTTAAAAAGGTAGATGATTAACTAAAACTGCTTCATATGAATAATTTCTGTCCTTACGTAGAAGGCCAATGAATCTTGCCTATCTAGAAAGTTGTGTCTGATACCAAAGTTTTTTCAATATAGTTATTGAAGACAATATGGAAGATTTATGTCTTTGGTAAGAAAAGTCTCTAGAGCCTCTTTATAAGCTGCTGAATTTCAGTTCATTCTGTATAAACAAATTAGAAACAGTTACCGTTCAGTGACAATGCTTTTTCCTCAATTTTTGTAACTGTGCTGCTTGCCTGAGAGACATACTATTGGTAGGGTTAAAATCTATTTACCAACTTTAGGAAGAAGGTCTTTCAAAGCTGTTTCAACTCTTAAATTTGGTGAAATTTAAGAACTATACAGAGTTCTGTTTTCTTTTTTTTGTTGCTGTTGTTGTTCTTTTTCCTCTCCTGGGTTTGAGAACAGTATTTGTTACCTACTTTATGTGCCAGGCTAGAGTTTGGGTTACAGCTACACCTTGATATGTTTGCGGAGGAAAGGCTATGGATTCAAGCCCTCTACTACTTGAATTTTATTCAAATCACTTACCTTCAGTCTTCAACCAATACTGATTAGCTTTCATTTGTGGAAAAAATAGAGTTCAGGCTAGTTTGCAACACTCAGAAAAATGAACTTGCAGCTGCTATCAAGATAATGAATTTTCTAGCAACTCTGAGTAATCTGTCAATATAGAGAAATTATTTTTGAAGATGCACCTTCTTATTTTTTTAAACAATGATGTGGCTTTTTTCCTTGATTTGTGCAATCACACTCTGGCAGGACAAGGTAGTATGTATGGATAGTATGTATGTATGTATGTATGGGTACGTATGGGTTCAAGTGACGTTTTAAATTTTAAATCAAAGTTGAGCTGAAGAAATGCTTGAGAGAGGATTAAGGTTGACTGCTGTTGTCAAGTTTGTGTGTACAGTGTCAAGGACTTCAACTGGATCCGAATTCAGTGTTGCTATGTGCTGAAAGAAAACAATAACTACAGCTCATTGATTTCCTGCAGGAGGAATCTCTGACACTTTCTTTGTGATAATGAGTTATTTCAGTTTTATCACATCAATAAGTTTAAATATCAACACAAATTAATAAGCATTTAATTCCTGGGAATTTAGCAACTCTTCACATGTCCGATACTTGACTCTTCACAATCTTTATCCAAATCCAGTGTTGACCATGACCCTAGCCTTTCTAAGGAATAGATACTTCCAGGCTACTGGTGCAGTGAAGTCTTACTCTTGCTACTTCAGAGAGCCAAAAGACTGTGGAATGCTTGTAGAGCTTGCTCTTTCAGATCATCACCTTTTAATTGTAATATGATAGCAACTCTAACAGCTTTTTACTGAATCTTATCTCTTCATCCTGGACTTCACAAGAGACTAACCATTCACTGCTTCCTTAACAAAAATGTGAATGTAAACCAGTCATCTAATCCCATCTTTAAACCTAGACTACAAGAAAGATGGGTAGGACAATCTAGGAAATTACAGGCCTCTCTGACTTTGGTACCAGGGATGGTTATGGAGCAGATCATCTTGAGTGCTATCATATGGCACAATGGGACAATCAAGTGATCAGAAGAAGCTAGCATGGGCTTATGAAGGGCAGATTCTGTCTGACTAACCTGAACTCCTCCTATGACAAGATGATCTCTGTAGTATATGAGGGAAAGACTGTGGATGTTGTTTACTCAGATTTAGAAATGTGCTTGACAGTGTCTCCTACAGTATTTTCCTGGAGAGATCAGCTGCTCAAGGCTTAGATGATGTACAGTTCACTGGATGAAGCAATCTAGATGGCTGGACTCCTAGCAAATGAAATTCAATCCAATTGGTAACTGGTCACCAGTGGCATTCCTCAGGGCTTGGTGCTAGGTCCAGTTTTGTTTGATCATTTTTTCAGTAATCTGGATGAGAGGATGGATCACATCCTCAGTTTCATGAATGGTACTAGGTTAGGTGGCTTCGCTGATCTGCTTGAGGGTAGAAAGACTTTGCAGAGGGAACTGGATATGCTAGATTGATGAGCTGAGTCTAATGCAACATTCAAGGAGGCTGAATGCTGGGCCCTGGGCCCAGATTGTAACAACAGCATGCAACAAAACAGGCTTGAGGAAGAGGGACTAGAAAATTGCCCAGCAAAAAAGAATCCAGGGGTGCTGGTCAATGGCTGAACACAAGCTAACAATATGCTAAGGTGGCCAAGGAGGTCAATGGTATCAGACATAGTGTGGCTAGCAGGACTAGAGAAATGATCATCCATCTTTACTCTGCACTGCTGAAACCACACATCAAATATTGTATTCAGTATTGGGCCCCTCACTATAAGAATGATATTGACTTGCAGAAATGCACCTAAAGCAGTGCAGTGAAGCTGGAGAAGGGACTAGAAAACAAGGCTTTAAAGAAATGACTTAGGTAATTGATCAGTTTTGGTTTGGAGAAGAGGAGCCTGAGGGAAGACCTCATTGTTCTCTACATTTACTTCTAAGGAGGCTGTAGCATGGTCAGTGTTGGTCTCTTTTCTCAGATGACAAGGATGTAAGGAAATGGTCTCATGTTGTGCTAAGGGGCATTTCAATTGAACATTAGAAAGAATTTCTTCATGGAGAGAATTGTCAAGCATTGAAATGGGCTGTGCAGGAGGTGGTGGTATCCCTGACTCTGAAGGTATTTAATAAATATTTGTACTTGGCATTAAGTCACATGTTTAAGTGATGGGAATCAATAGGTCAAGTTGATGATTGAATTTGATCTTGAAAGTCTTTTCCAACCAAGATGATTCTATGATTAATTTAAAAGGTAATAGCTTTCCTTATGTAGAAAGCTATTCTTTAGGCATGACATACAATAAGAGAGGCCTGAAAACCCCAAATGCTTACTGGAGTCATTATGCCTGCAAGAGGCAGCACTGGAATCCTTGAAGTGTGTGGAGGAAGGGCTTTGAAAAACTAGAGCATGCCCTTTATATAACTCTGAGAGATTTCTCCATGGACCTCTTACCCTCATCTGTCTGAAAGTTAGTGTAAAGATATGTGGTTAAACTTTCAGTTTAAGTATTACCCCCAGTATTTGTTAACCTATCTGTTCTGCTATTAAAGACTCATCATAGCTGTCATCTGTGAACTATCTTCTCATTTGCACACCCTAGAATGCTACTGAGAATATCACCTGAGATAATTAGCCTCTCTCAGTCGGAGTAAAGTCATTTTGTATGTGCCAACAGATGAGAGTAGATACGTTTGTAGTTAATGTGGAGCAGTTAAGAGAAAAAACTGGAAAACGTCTGTACAGGGTTAAACCCACAGTCCATATAATATAGTTTCCTGTTAATGGTACTGGGTGATGCAATAGCGTATAAGAAAGATAATGAAAATAGGACAGGTTTATAGTGATGTTTTCCACAATATTTTTTCAGCTTCAGAACTCTGTGATTTAGAGGTTACCTCTGCCAAAAGCATTGCCTTTGAGTTTGAAGTTACTATTCCATATACATATTCAACTACTACACTGGGGAATACTTATGGTTTCTTCAGTGATGCTAATATTTGATAGTAGGCCAAATCAACCTGAAAGAAGATGAGAAGTAAAAGGTGCTTTCAAAAGCAGAACTATAATACTTCAAATGAAATGAATGTTATCATCTGATGCTTTTGATAATCTGCTTATGAAACAAAAATGAAGTATCCTAATACAACTCTTCCTGGAACGACATGTAGCCTCGTGGCAGAATGACTGTTTGACTAGTAGTTCTGTAGAAAGTACGGAGGCAATAGAAGTCACCTTGAGAGCAGATGGAACATAATCAAAGATTAATGGCAAATTTATGATCCTTCTAAGAACAGAAGCCAAATAAAGTCAAATTGAATCATAAATTTAGAGGCTTTACAGGATCAGAATATGTAAAATAGTCATTATTGGTAAAATAAATTTGGCTAACATGACTAAGAAAGGGAGCATTCTGAAAGGCTGCAGACTGAGTTCTGAGCCAGTTTTAATAAGCAATTATAGTAGTAAGAAATGGAGCACAGCAAAAGCTGTAAGCCTTCTAAGATTTAAAAACAAAACAAAACAAAACAAAAACAAAAAACAAAAAAACAAACAAACAAAAAAAAAAAAACAGAGAGAAAATTGTCTACCTGTGTAGTCTTTGGGAATTCTGAGTATGATATGGAATAGCAGTAAATGCCTCTGTCATAGAATAACTTTACATTTCCTGTGTAGTTCTATGTGCATATTTAACAGTTTATGTGAAAAGTACTATGGAGGTATAGGATCATAGGATCATTTAGTCATGTAGCACTTGGGAAAAAAAAAATTTCTCAAATTTTATTGAAAGAAAGCTGTAAAGAAATTCTTCTATAAAATACTGCTGAGATGTGATGTTTGTCTGTAAATGTTTATCAGAGAGTTCATTACAGATTGCACTAGCAGTAAAGATATAGTACCTTTGAGTACGCCAGCCAAAATTGTCAATTTCTCCGTCCTCTCTAGTTCTTTTACATTCTAACTAAAACTATAAATTTCAGACTTAGCTGCCTTCACATAACCTTGTTTTAGGTGGTGAGAGTCTGTAAACAGTAACAAATGGAAAGAAAATGAAACAGGAAATTAAGCATTAGTACAGTGTTTCATAAATATCCTTGAGGTGTTGCATTGCAGCACCAGGTATTGCATTAGAAAAAAGAAATGAAAGAAGTTCAGAAAATATACTGGAGGATTGTAGCTGCAGCAAGTTTGAGGGACAAATGCATTTTCATCTAGTATTTCATAACTATCATGTCAATTGAACTTTTGTGTTTTCAGGTTACTGATCTGTAACTGGTGGTTTTGTTTATATTCATTTCATTATTATCAAGAAACCACAGGTGAGAATAAGAAATTGTTCTTATTTTAATTTAGTAATTGCATAAGACTTGAAAATCTGGAGTCCTTATTCTACAAGTGAACAGTTTGATTGCAATGAGAACTCTGTTCATATAAACAGAACTTAATATAGAAATGCTATCTTTGCAGAAACATCATCAGGATCAGAGCTGAAGTGATGGCAAGATGGAAACAGGCAGTTAATGAGCTGAAAAGAAGGAGCATGAAGGTAAAAGAAAGAAAATATGCCTACATTAGACTAATAATGTACATACTAAGCTGCATTTAATTAAATTTTCTATTTATTTGAAAGCTGTAGACTCACAAAAAAAAAACACCTCCAGCTAGTTCAGAAAGTGCAATGCCTCAACACATAGATGTGGCTGTCTGTTTTGCTGCTGATTCAATGAGTTGACCCCCTCTGAAATTATACATCTTGAATCTTACAAATACATAATTATTAATGAATGCTTTATGGAAAGGCTGTAGCTAATACAAGGTTTTGGATCCCGTAAGGTAAGTTACAGTAACTATGTATAAATGTATCCACAGTAAAAATTCAAATCTGGAATTTCTACATTGCTTGTAAATATAGATCCAGATAAACAAGCACAGTACCTTTTTTTTGGTGAGGATATTATCTGCAGTTATTCTTGTGAGACCTAAGCCGAGTTAATTCATTATTTTAAGACGTTAGAGGAGAATGTGAACTTTTCAATTAATTGCATAGCATTACCCAGGTGGTATTCAATCCAATATATTTCCTGTGAATGTTTTGGTCATTATTATCTCAGATCACAAACAGCTTAGGGGGGCTTGCAATCATGAAATCCTGTCAACTTTAAATGCAACTTGTATGAAGTGAAACTTTCCACTGAAGGCAAGACACACTACAGCAAGAAGGCAAGAGGCATGGAGTTCAGAGTAGTAGGTGTCTCTGTAGGGCTGCTGTGAGACTTCTGTCTACAAAAGGACAAACTGGGATGTTGCTCCATACTCAGAACTGTGTGTTCATTTACATTAGCAATGAGGAAATTAAAAACTGGAAATACTTGTAAGCTATGATTATCAGAATTACACAAGTCTAGAGCCAATTAACATCTCCTGAAAAACAGAAGCAGTAGATACCTGCATTTCAGTCCAAACATTTCATACAACTACTAATTTTTACTTCATCATTCATCTTAATAATTTTGGTTGTATTTAGGAGGTCAATTAAAATCAAGAAACTAAGTATAAACAGAACATTAATTTATGTATAATAGCAGAACAAACAGAGAGAGGAGAAATGGATGCTTTTGATGTAGATAAGAGAATTTCACCCTTTCAAGACTGGCCAGTGAGCTAACAAGAAAAAAATCACAACATTTTCTAACATAATTTTAATGTTGTATTTTTTATAAACAACTTCAAATTTTGTCTATTAATTGATTACCTAAATGAGTGATTTTCTAGACACATAAGAAATATGGCTTTCAGAATACAATTCATTATTAAATATAATAGACAATTTTCTATTTAAAAAATGACATTAAAAGACACAAAAACACTTTTTTTTTTTTTTTTTTTTTTTTGTCTAGCGAAGAATGCCTTTAAAAAAATCCAAACTGCTCAGGTTCT
This sequence comes from Lagopus leucura, assembly GCF_019238085.1. Taxonomy (NCBI): domain Eukaryota; kingdom Metazoa; phylum Chordata; class Aves; order Galliformes; family Phasianidae; genus Lagopus; species Lagopus leucura. The sequence goes on from NW_024962264.1 coordinate 53,869,763, forward strand.
GTAAAAGGAGAATGAAAAATAGGCACCAAAATTACTGTGATCCTAACTAATTATATATTGCCAGATATGTTTCAACACACTGAGTATAGATTTTGCTCAAGAGAAGTGTCCAAAAGTGTAATTTATTACTTTCTGCATTAGGAGTTCAAATTCCCTAGGAAATGAAAATGGTTAAGAGAGGCAATTTCACTTCAATCTATTCCTTCTGTATTAACAAAGCCATTAGATAGCAGAAAGAACATATGCTTAATGACACTAGTGCAGTAATTCTCTCTAATAACATTTTTAAAGCTGCTGGTCTTCTTTTGAATTTCTGTTTTGCTTTTAAATACTCAAAGAAAATGTTTTTGGGTATTAATTGCTGTCAGTGAAAAAATGTAAAGTTTGAAAAGAGGCAATGCTCATCTTGAATTTTCACAGATCCATTCTGTTACTTTAGCATAAGCAAGTTTATTCTAACAGGAAAGACTTACGTGTGTAGTAAGCTGTTCAAATTGATTGTTATAGCAAAGCCTTCAAACTACAGTCTGCAGAGTCTAGACAAAATTGGTAAATGAACTGTGATAGGTACCATCACTTCCAGCTACAAAACATTTTCATGCCTGTGGCTGTGTCACGTGAAGTACTTTCTCAGGTAAGTCAGTTAAAAGGTTTGATAGAACGGCATTTAAAAAAAAAAACAAACAAACAAACAAAAAAAAAACAAAAAACAAAAAAACAAACAAACAAAAAAAAATAACAAAAAAAAAAAAAATAACAATTTGCTTTTATAACGGCTTATTGAATGGGAACTGCTGAATCACGGCCTGAACCTCTGATTGATCACCTGAGGCGAGCACTGAGTCAGCCAGAGGAGCACAGCTGAAGGCAATTCACCTGTGCTGCCGGAAGTGGTGGAGCCTGGCTGCACCTCTCCTAGACCCATTTAAGAGCTGACTGCCTGTGGGGAAGGATCTCTTCTGGAGATGTGCTTTGCTGGAGTTTCATAAGTGAGCTCAGGGTACGGGTAAGTGTCCTGTCTTTTCTGCTTTGGTGTAATAACTATGTAGCTAAGCTCTCTGGTATACCTTGTAACTATAATGTCTGTACATTCATTGATTATACACTTATCTGTATACACTTCTCTATATCTTCTTTCATTAAAATGCAGCTGAACTTGCACTGATTCAATGCAGCTTAATAGATGCTGTTAGATATGCATTTTGTCACACTTTAAAAAGTATTATGTCTTCAAGAAACAGCTTATGAGATATCTGTTTGAAAACGTAGAAAGAAATTTATTTGCACCCACATTCTGTGTGCTTCTTTTTCTCCTAAGTTAAGGTTGGCTGGAGTTATTACCTATTTGTTTGGTAATGTTCCATGTCTGCAACGCATATGCTTTGGGAAGAATATCACACAGATCTAACAATCTCTGAAAATATTAGTTTGAATTTTCTTTAGGAAGTTAGTACAATTTCCTATTCTGGTGGGCAGAATGCAAATAGAAAAGACTTCCTACTAGTATATTTTCTCTTCTTTTTTCCACTCTGTTTTCTCCACATGTGCACTACTGGTAAATTATTACAAAGCAATGTATATTCAAGGGTTTGAGTTTAGTGTGTATTATATATAGGAAATACTATAGCATAGACAGTATGAGACTGTTCTAAAGTTAGCTTTTATCACAGATGCTGCCAATAGTTTATCAATGAAGTGTTTTAATGCATACAGAACACCTCTGGCCTCATCATTAAAGCTACAGTTCTCAAGTATACTTCATATCATGACTGGTGAAAAAAAGCACCTACAAAATGTTACTAGGAAGATGGCTGGAGCTTTACTATATATGTATATAGATAGATAGATATGCAGTTAAGTTCTGTGATGACACTTCTAAGCTATCTGTGAACAAAATGGTAACTTTTGGCACTTTGTTAACTATGCATTGATTTCATTAGTGATATCTAAATTCAGAAAGTGAGTGAATAATTCTGTCTATTCTCTCTCAGTTATATGCCAAATCAAATAATACAAGTCAAAACAAATATTGCATGTTTCCAGTTGGTATTATGTACAATAATGGAAGTACATGAATACAGGGTAGAAAGTTGGCAGGTAATAATAATTTGCCCCCTTTAGTATGAGAAGAGTACTGCATCTGCCAGGACTGTGGAATCACTTTCTGTCTCTTGCATGGATAAAAATTGAGCTCTGCTGGCTTAGGAGATGCTCTTCGTTAAAGTGTGATTGAAGTACTTTGGTAGCAGCTGCTGCAAGCTGTGCTTTGATGATGCTAAGCCAGGAGTTGAGTTTTTTTTGTTTGGTTGTTTTTTTTTTGCTGAGGATTTGTTTGGTATACTGAGGCTCTTAGGTCTCTATTCTTTCTGCGTAACATTTGCAAATTAATGAAAATGTTTTTGTGCAGGATTATTTAATTTCTGCGGAGTTGATGAATTTGTCTCTTCTTGTTACTTTTACTTTGACAAATGGAATTTTTGTTTATCACACAAACTATCTTGGCTGCTCCATACTTACATTTACTGATAGTGATACTATGTCAGCTACTATAATTCAGTTATTGCTTACGTTGGTTTTTTTTGGGGGGGGGTTCTTTCTATGTTCAGTGAGCTGGTCCCCTAACCTGAATTTAGGAAGGGGTGAAACTTAATCTTGTGGCTTAGCACTTAAATATTAAAAAAATAAAAAGTCCGAAGTAATTTGAGTAATGTAGGGATCGCTTGAAGAATCATGAAGTATCAGAAAACTAAGATTTCGTTGCAGTAGGAGCATTTGAAAACAGTATTAAGAACTAGTAATAATTGCTTTTTTCCTCTATTCTAGTGCAGAAAAGGTCACGAGTGTCTGTTCAAATATATATTATTTGTTGGCAAATTTTTGGTTTTTTGAGTAACAATTTCTAGTCTGAAATAAAAAATAAAAAAATAGGAAAAAAAAAAGGACAGTTGAAGGTCTGACACACTTCTATGTTGAACTGTGGAGAGAGAGGGAAGCTGTAATCATGTATCAGAGTGTAATAGATAGGGAACGTTCCCAGTATGATTTTCAGGTTCTTCTCAATGTTTTTGAACACTGTGAATTCAATCACTGTGAATAGGGTGTGCCTGGAAGAAAGCCTTGTATGATGTCTTAAAAGTTAACATGAACTAAATGCTCTGTGCTATAATATCTATAGGTCTTCATTAGCAGTTTGATTAAGTCAATTTGTATGTTGATTAACAGAGGGAGCAGCAAAATTGTATTTCTGCAATCCACTACTGATTGTTAGCTCATTAGCTAACTTATGAACAGTTTTCTTCTCTTAGTGAAACCATTATTCAAAATTGTCTTATAGCACTGCAACTTCAAGCACTAAAATGCACATGCATTTTATTTGGATTTATTTACCTATTTTATCATATTAGATTTTTTGCTTTTATCATTAACTCCATGGTTGTGTTTGTCAACATCAAGAGAACAAATTCTTTTCACTCAGTTACACTGCTAATATTTCTAATTTTTTCTAAATACACGCGGATTGTGTTACTTATGGTTCACAGTTTTATTCCATTTGAAAACATTTTTTATTTCTCCAAAGTATTTAGAAATGGTCAGCTATCTTAAGAAATGAGATGTCTGGGATAGTTCACATTGGTAGTATTTTCCAACAGTGTTATTGTTTTAGCTTCAAGGGAAAACAACTCTCATGTTTAATAAAGCAAAGATCATACTATACTGCATGTGAAGCGTGAGCATGAAGAAAAAATACACAGGCTTTAGGCTACAAGAGGAAAGGGAAAAAGATATTGGAAGCATATGGTGTTACTACATGCTTATGATAAAGAGAAGGTTTTTATTACGCTTTCTACAGAAAATGTTGATGTATTTCTAATTGTAGCAATCATTATGGAGCAAGCATTCTCATAATTGTTCATCTCATTTTCAGGAAAAGCACTAGAGCAACTTGACTTTGACAGCTGGACTAAAATATTGGTGTAAGAGTTGTTAAATAATATTATATTAAACCCCTTCATCTTCTACATTTATACTTTAGAAAGTCACGTTTTCTTTTATATGGCATATGAGGAAAGAAACTGTTAGCATTGGCTGAGAAGTCTTTCCTACAACTCCAGTCAACTGAAAATTAATGAATTACAACTTAGTTGTACGTTGTTACCACTATGACAACTAAACAAACACAGAACTTAAATTATAGTTGTGAAAAGATTGATGCTTCCTTATGAAGAAAGGAGAAATCCTTATGTATCAGCAGAAGTGGTGTTAAAACATATGGGTGAAATAAAGCCTAATCCAGTCTTCTGTTTTTCTATTTTGAGCTTAGAGTTAGTAAGACAGAAGTTGTTAGTGACAACACTGTTTGACTGAATTCTGATGTCACAATTCTCATTCTTTGAAAATGCTATAATAATTCTGATATCTATGGTAAAGAACAATTTGTTTTGACTGTAAGGCCTTTGTTCTTACAATAAAATTTATCCAAATAATTTTAAACTGCTTACAGTAAGGTAATTCTTCTGTGGTAACTAAGACCAAACGTATAAGCAGGGTGAAATGGAACTTTAAACATAATAATTAGATTTTTTTTTACTAATGAGTTGCATTTGTTTATTACAGTATTTTATCTATTCAGAGAGGTACTGACCTCACTCCCACAGTGGTTCAGCTGTCACTGTTGGATAAGAGTTCTACTTTTGCTTTAATACACAAATCCCTCATAAATTTCTCATTAAAACCTTGGACATATTTATTTTCTCTCCTGGTGAAGTACACCTGTGGGCTTCATGTTTGCAGCTGCCTGACATAGTCATCGAAATATGCTACCCTGTCTCTACCAGCCTGACAACAGAAACAGTGTGTTCATGCTGGACTCTTCAGCAGTCCTGTATACACCTTCTGTGACTCAGCCAAAGATGAAGTTCATGTACAAGAAGAACATCTCAGGTTTGGTTGGTTTTCTTGGTGCTTCTTTTTGTTGTTGGTTTTTTTTTTTTCCACAAGTGGGTAGCACCAAAATGCTTCTCTTAAGTGTTCTGATGTGTATTCTAGATGTGTATTGTCTGGAAGAAGACTGACAAGATTATAACTTAAAGGTGTCGATCAGTACCACCATTATACCTCCATTCACTTTTCGTTAATTCTGCTACATTGGCTGTCAGTCTTAAACCATTTCTTACAGAGAGAGCAGTGAGACAATGGGAATAAGGATTGCAGGGACTGAAGACTTGGAACAATTTTTTTCTGCATTTAAGAGGTTCTGGACATAGGATATATAACCTCAAAATAATTGACATGAAAAAAAAAAGGAAGCATTTTCATAACAACTATATCAGTTTGTATCTAGCCAGGAGAGTGTGTAAAGTAGAATTAAGCACTAAGTTGTGTTGCTGAAAATAAAACCACAGAATCTTTGTTTAGTCTGTCTTAGTTAAACTAATATCAAGCTTTGCTTTGAGCTTTGAGCAACGACATAATAGCAAGTTCCCTATTCTATGAGGACAGCAGCAAATCAAACTGATGTATCTACACTTGCATCTTAAAATTGTGTATATCTTGGTAGATAGTCATGCCTAAGGCTAGGTTAGCTCATTCATGGAGAAAGAATTTGGTTGTTGCTGCCTTGTGTGTATAGAAGTCTCTGTGCTTATTCTATTTGTCCTTTATTGGGTAATAACCCTTGCCATGACAGCTATCCATCTATGCTGCTCACCTACGGTTTCAGTCCTGTGCACTCATATGCAGAAACACGGCAAATGCTACCACAGAACTCAGAATCTCACTCCACCTCATCCCTCTTACAAAGTTCCTTGCAAATGGGGAATTTTTGTCAACACCTTAGGATCTTTCTGTGAAATTATTTTTCTCCCCTTCTATAGCTTGAGATATGGTAAAAAATTAGTCATTCTCCAAATACAGAATAAATGAGTACGTAGCTATTATAATGGCTTTTGTATTACGGTTATCTTGAAAAACATGCAAGTTCATTGGCGATGTCTAGGTTTTTCTATATAGTAATAAAGGGTCATGTTTTCCATTGAAGTGGCTTCAGTATGATAGGTTAGTTTCTTTTTTTCTTTTCCATTTGGAATGAGTAAGAGTAAAAATGATGGTTTCATTTTGACTTAATTTTTATTTACCACTGACTCTTAAACTTAGACACTTTTTATGGAAGCCCATTTATCTACTCAAATCAGGAGGACTTCTGTTTTCATAACAGTTTTTCATTATTCAAAAAATGGAATAGAGTGCTAAAAGAATTTTTTTTTGAGTGGTATGTTTGGCTTTGTCATGCTGGCATTATGTTACAATGCCCTCTGTGCTGTACTTTAGATGCCTAATAACAATTTTGTCTTATATTCAAAAATACCCAGCAGGACTGTTCCATGAAAAATATAGAGGCTGGTTTTTCGTGTGCTTTCATTCAAAACTAGCTTCATTTTACAGATAAGGAGACAAAGTAAGATCTGTCAGGATTGGAAAATGAATCCAGGTTTGAGCTATAATCCTTTTAGTTGATCCTCTGAGTAAGACTAACTTAATTTATAAGGCATGTGAATAATTAGTAAGGTATCTGTTTGCTTCTGATACCTTAAAATATCTTTTTATAGTGAGTAATCCAGGTGAAAAGAAATATTCAAAGGGAAAAAAAAAAAAGCATTAATTTTAGGGATTTGGATATTACTGTTCCAGAGATGTAATTTTCTAATGCATTTAGACCTGAAAATTACTAGTCATTCCAATACCTATTACTGGTTTATCTGACATAAATGGAGATTTTACTGCATCCGCCGTTATGTTTTGCTGTACATGTAACTCTGTAGATTGTTAAATTTTTACACTTATTTCAGAATTCAATCTCTTCAAAAGTATATGATAATGCACAATTATAACAATGTTCTCATTTTGAATCAGCATGTTGCAGGCAGTTATGGCAACAAGTTGTCTTGCAATGTGTTGTCTGTCAGCGAAGTTGAGTTATTATTAATAACTGTGCTGCTTTTTCTTATTGCTATCTGAAATAGCTCAAAAAAAAATTGAGCCCTAAAACCAAAGGATGGTTTTTGGTCCAGACAGTTCAATGCAAGTTAAAACTAAAACCCTGCATGTCGATCTTAAAAACAGAACAGATGTGGTTAATCTCAGGGCCTGTGTCATTAGTAACTATGGAAAAACTGTTTCACTGAATATCTTTCATCCTACAAATGCTAAACACTACAATACATGCCTATGTTTTTATTAGCTGTATAAAATGCTAGTGAATTCCCATAGCAAGAAGTAGTTACAGAGGAAATTCTCTCTTTCAATGTTAAGTTTATAGATACTTTTTTTAACTTGGAAAGTAGTCTGATACAGTGGTAACAAAGATTTGTTTTTTCTTGCTGGATAGTGATACAGCTTATGCTGTGTGTTTCTAAGACACACAGGCATACTTAGAAACAAATGCTGAATCTCCCTTTAGTATCAAATAAGTTTTCAAATAATTCATATTGCCTACTCTGAAATGACTAGGGATTGCCATGTAGACCCCTAGGTCAGTAATTGATGGACACTATTAGGTCTTCTCTTCAGGAAGCTACATCAGCTTCATCAGGAGCTTCATCATGTAGCTACATCAGGAAGCTACATCCCTTAGGCAATATTCTGATACCTATGCATTTGTATTTTACAGTTTTGCAAAACTACAAACAGTGTATTTCGTGCTATGTCTTCTGTTTGTCTCATACTGTTAGTTGTAAGGGATTTTTGAAATGTTGGCAGTGTTTTGGAGATGGAATTGCTTTGAGCAAAAGTTCCTTCTGATTTTTTTTTTATACTGTTTCTCAAGGTCATGAATATTGGATACCTGATGTTGGAAAGGTTGTACCAGAACATTATTTCTATATGATTCCTAATTTGTCAACAGTATTGGTCAAGGAATATATCACCACTATATTTCTTAGTTAATAGTGGAAAAAACATCTAATATCTGCCATTTGGCAGATAGCTGAATTATACAATATTTGGACAAAACAGGCCATCGGGTAAGGCTAATAGGTAGATGAGACTCATCAACTGTTAAGATAAAGGACTAGGACTCTTCCTGAGAAAGAAAATGCATTATTTCTACTTAGACCATAGTACTTCTGTGTTTGCTCATGTCCTTCCCAGATCACCAAATACTTTTAAACCAGTTCATTTTTGGCATTGTCTAGCCTAGACTATTTTTCCTTGTGATTTTCAGGTTTGGCAATGTTATTATACTATGTGGCAGATGATGCTTCATATCTCCTGTTATTGCTATCATGACATGAAAATCTACTGATAACAATTCACTGTGTATATGACTAAAGAAACAAAGTCAAACAAAACAATTTCCAGCAGTTATGCTGGTTATACAGTTATTTCCAGCTAGTTATGCTTCTAAGTATTCTTTAATTTGAAAAGGTGTAGTTGCTATATAGCCACCACAAGCTTGCAGTCTCCTGTTTGATTTGTTTTTCATCTTCATCAATACATCATGATACGCATGTCAAAGCAGTCTTTTTACCTTTGCTAGTCAGTGCCACAGGGGAATGAAGGCTTGATAAACCCTGACAGCTGAAGCTAGTGTTAGCCTGACTGCTAGTTTACCAAAACTTGCCAGATTTTAAAGACTACTGTAAAGGTGTTTTTTATTTTTTTTTTATTTTGCCTTTGTTAAACTTGTTTCCTAGTTAAATTTATGTCCTACTTGCTCAATTCTGTCAGCCTTGTCCTGATCTCCCCACCTAATCTTTGCTATCCCAGTTTCTGACTTCGGCACAGTTCCTGGCAATATTTGCTGCATAGACCTTTGACTTAGCAGAATGAATTTCCTTCTTATTTCCTGACCTCACTTGCCCTGGCCATGGCAGCAACTTCCCATCTCCATTTCTGTTTCCATTTAGTCTGATACTTTGTGCCCTAATAGTATTAAATGTGCACATATGCCATTTAAAAAGTAATTTATTCTATAGACCATCTTTCTCTTGTTAAAATAGGATTGAGAAGATGAAAAGATCTAACAGATTTTAAAGAATACAAGCCTGTAATTTCATTTCTGATTCAACACTGCAGTCACAACTTCTACCAATCAAAAAAAGAACTCATGTACAGTAGGTGGTTTAGGGGAGATCATCCCTAATGAGAGTGACAATCTTTTCTATACATAGTTGTCATTCATAAAGCAGTCTTCATTGGGTAGGATTCAGAAGAAGCCTCAAAATGTACCTTATGGAGAAAAAAATGCTTTTGCCAGAAACTGGTTTTTAGTTTCGTGACAGAGCTGAAAAAACCTGATGTGACAAGGCATTGTTGTGACTAATTGTGTGCCTTCAGGCTCATATGAAATAGGAGTAACATGGAAGTTAACAATGCTGCCTTTTATGACAATAAGCCAGTTATTTTTTTCACTATACCCTGAAGCTTCATGGATCAAGTCCTGTTAAGGACTACTTGGCATAAGCTGGGAAAAAATGTTATGCATGAATATTTACAGTTTTCCCTGATTATTTACAGTTTTCCCTGAAGCCAAAGGATGTGATATCCCTGAAAGGGTCTCCAAAGTGTTTAAACCACAATGGGAGAGAAATGCAACAGAAGCAGACAATCCTAGTGGTCTGCCTTTGTTGCTGGCATATATGAAAGTTAGACTGAAGCTGAGAGTAAGGATTCTTTTTCCATGTCATCATAGAATCATAGGATGGCTAAGGTTGGGAGGAACCTTAAAGATCATCCTGTTCTTACCCTCCTAGTTACCACCTACTGGGTCAGGCTGCCCAGGGCCCTATCCAATGGGCATGAATGTTTCCAAGGATGAGGCACCTGCAACTTTCTTGGACAAATTTTTTCAGTACCTCACTACTCATACAGTTATGTTCTCTTATAAGCCAGGAAAAGCTGGAAAGTGGTCAAAGGCTAGGGTTTCCTGACTTCCTACCCCTTGCTTCTGTCACAGTACATATCACTTCTGAAAATTATTATCTTGGATCCTTCGCAATTCTTGAGTTTATATTTGCCCTCATCTTGTCAAGCTAGTTTTGAGTGATAGTAGTCGGTCACTGAACAGACTCAATGAATAATTTACTGAACAATTCTGCCTCTATGATAATTAAATAAGAATCGTATTGAAGGAAGGGAGGAAAATAAAAGAGAGGTAAACAAGATACATGAAAGAAAATCTTGAATGCAGTGCAAGTGCAAATTCTTTTTCAATCCTAATAACTTCATGTAGGAAAACTAGTAAATACTTTCTATGATTACTGTAGAGACAGGACTCGTAAGAGGTGGCATGAATTTCAGAAAACTCAAGTTCTGGTGTTCCCAAGAGCACGGTAGATCTATGAATTAAAACTGCCAATTTAGGATTAAGTTTGATTCCTGTGACAAAAGAGTGGTAGAAGCCAATCTAAATCATCTAACTGACTGAGAATGGTGTGAGTTTTCTTGCGACCCCAAAATACAGTAAGCATATAGGAATGTTTAACTTCATTGGCTCTTCCAAGTTAATTCTTGGCAATAAATTCTTTTTCTGCACTGCTTTTATCTGTGACTCATACAGGCATTTTTGTTGAGCTAACATTGTGTGAGAACAAAGTAGGAGGCCATTGCATATCGGTCTAGTCTGTGATCTGGTAATTCCTTCTCTTTTCAACTCACTCTTGTGGAAGTGTAAGCTTTCATAGCTGCTAACAAACCACATCTTTCAAATTTCAAAATCAACAGAGTCACATCTAATACAGACAGCGCTCGTAAACTTTATCATAGAGGTCATGATAATCTTCTTACAGACAGATCTTTGAGATTTTAGTCAATTTAATGTTTAGCATATTGTAAAATGTTACATTTGTTGAGGAGAGCATGTAAGTGTGATAACGTGATTTTTTTTTTTTTACACACATGTGAAAGGAGAAACAAAAATTAATTTCAGGCTTTCGGCATTTCAAACAATGTTGTGCTTTGTTGATCAGGGGTAGGAATTAATTTCATGTCTTTGAATAATCAACAGTGTTACTACCAAGCTCTTAATAGATAGTACTAGTCATTTGACATTGAGCATTACTTTAAAAGTGAGCACACTGAGGACGTATTTGAGAATAAATCTTTTTGTTCTTAAGATCTCAATACTCTTCTGGAAGGTGTAAAAATAAAGTGCATATATGCACTTTCAAAGTAGGAAGAGTCATTTAAATAAGAATTTATTGAAAGAGGATAGGCGAAGTGGTGGTAACCTTTTTTATATATACATACGTATCTATTGTTTAAAAATGGAAGACTAAGAAAGACAGCTTTGTAATTATAAAAATTTGTATTTATTCACTACAATGTCCTTTCATAATAATAAATTAGAAAGAACACAGACCCACAATTGTAAGTCAAAGTTAACTGTGGTGGTATTTTTTCATTATTATAGGAAAAAAAAATTCCACTAAGTGACTTGATCTGTAACAGTTAAAATTATACAGTAAAAGAACAAAGTAATTAACAGTCTGGATTTTAGCCTAGTCTAGTGGATCAAACTGAGAGGATGGGAAAGCTGATGACAGCAGCTAAGAGATAGAAGTCTGCCTTATAGATTTAATAATAAATAAATATGATCAGTGACATTGCTTTATGTTCTGCTTTAGTCATTAATTAATCAAGTTATATGCACATATGGGAAGCTGTTGGGGGAGGAAAAAAAAAAAAGGTGAGTTCTGCTGCTGCATGCAGATACAGCATGCTTTATATATGCATTTCCAACTCCTGATGAAAGAAGATTTTATTATTCTCTTTCTGAGGGAGCTGTGGCAGCTGTGCAATTTAGCTGAACATCAAGATGACAGTGAGTCTGCTAGCTGGCAAAACAACTGGGTAGTAAGGCAGATATATTCCTTCATTTTCCATTGAGAGTATATATTTGCCCTTAGAGGACTTTGGTCAATAACTGTAAGGTTGATCTTTGCCTCTTCTTGACCATTAAGTTGCAAGTGTGCCTTTTTTTCAGATTCTCAGAGACTAAGATTATTCCTTTTTGGTGTAGGACTTTTCATTGAAGATTAGCACCGTGTGAACTAAATTCTGAAATCCCTCCAGTTTGTTTGCGACCAAAGCTTGTTAGTTTGTTGGACTGCTTCTTTAAACAGTTTGTCCTTCAAGGCATATTAAGCATTTGTTTTTTTTTCTATCAAAGGTACTATTTGCTTCCAAGCTTCCAGTCATAGCCAATGGAATTATGTTGTTATTAAGTCCCAGCCTGACCTTCCAGGATCTCTTCATTTTATCTGATCACTGAAGACATCTGAACATATTTGGACTGCAACTGATGAAAAGTAAGAGACTGTCAGGTTGGCATTTATGCAGAAAGAAAGATGGTTTTTTTTTTTTTTTTGCCTTAATCAAGTATTTCAGCTCTCAGAACAGATTGTGAGACTTTCTCCAACCAATGTAGAAGCATAGACAAAGTATTTGTACTGTGATTACTCTAGTGATTTTATCTGAATTTCTTTATAGCTATATCCTTTCTACCATTTCATACTTACTGGGATTTCTTTCTTGTTTGCTGAGCTGACAATCATTTATCAGCATGTATGCTTCTTCCCTGAAAGAATTTTTAAAAAATGGTTTCATTGTAGTCAGCAAATGGCACTGTACTAGACTTAATACACTTGTCTGAAGTGAAACTTCTATTGTTGTGGACAGACAGTCTGATGTTTTGGCTCGACAAATGATGAGCTAAATCATTCAGGCATAACAAGTTTATATATAGAAAACTTGAAGTAGGAATAAAAATTAGTTGATGCAGAAAATTTGAGATAGAATTGAAGCAAGAGAACTGGTCTTCAAGGACTTCAGAGAAGATATTTCCATGACAACAGAATACTTAGGTATGCAAATAAAGAAACAAAGCATCTTAAATTCAGTAAATACACCTCTATTTCCTAGAATAAAATCTGAACAATCAAGGAGTACCACTTATGTAGAAAAGGGTATGGTGAGCTGAGAAGATAGTAGTATTTCAATTTCAGGCCAAATTATCTTCTCACTTAAATCAGCACTATTTTTTAAATTGTAGAACCACAGAGGTACATATAGACAGATGAAATCATTCCTCTCTTGGTCTGTAATAATGCTGTGCTGTGACAGGATCAAAAGCTCTAGACTTTCTTCAGTAGGTTATCTATACAACAGCTAAAACAAGCTTTTTAATGATAGAGATTCCACCACCTTCCTTCAAGCTCATCCAACTTGGCTACCTTAGAAGTTAAAAAATTTCCCTCAAATACTAACACCTATTTTTGTTGCAAGCTAAGTCATTTTCTCTTGTGATGACCCTCTACCACTGGCCACAGAGAACAGTTTCCTCATAACAATCATCTAAATATGAAAAATTATTATGTTATGTTCTGTAAGTTTTCAGAATATTATATAAAGGGATTAACATTTATGACAGAGGCTCATGTTATTATGGATTGTAATGTAATCTCTGCAATAAATATTGTAGACCTTCTTCCATGAACCATGCTGTATTATAAATTTGGTATTATGCTCAAGGGCTTTTCTTGTTAAGGAAAGGAAAACATATATGATTTATGATCATACAGCTCTCTGCTATCATAGCTATCATATCATATAATTCAGACTAATCAAGCTCTGCCTTGAAACATTTGTTTTGCCTTTCCGCTCATTCATTTGAATGTTGTTTCAGTGCTTGAATTCTTTAATGCTTAGCAGCTTTTTAATACAAAACTTAAACTTGCAGATTATGTCACTTGTTCTTGTGCCAACATTGACCTTTAGCTAAAGTAGGTGTTGTGGTTTTTATTCCCCCTCACTTGGACTCTTACCTGCTTGATGTACTTTTACAGCATCAATATCCCCTCTTGGACTTTTTTATATGAGTACAAACAGGCTTTTTTAGTCTTCATATATAATTAGGATCATTTAAAAAAGAGTATTATTGCCACTGTAAAGAGAATTTCGCCTCATATCTGCCTTTAGATGCACTACCAAAGTATGAGATTGGTGTCTTTCCATATTTCCATAAATGAATCATTAGTACCATAATTTTAGTAACTTTGTTCCTTAGAAATACTGTAGGAACCAAAATGCTTTAACTCGGTGAACTGAAATTTTCTATGCTTGTGTTATAATGATTGTTTGACATTCTATGAATTGGCTTTTGAATTAGCTAGCACACCCTCAACTTTTGTTCTTAAAACATTATAATCTGGCAGCTCTGTGGATCTAGATTTAAAAATGGAAAATATGAAGCACTGCATTCAGTTACATTCTGTAGCTGGCTGTACAGAGCACTAATGCTCTGATTTCCACTAGCTGAACATAAAAACCATTATCCTTTCTGCTGTTAGTTTTTGTAAGAAATCATGTGCAAGATAAATAGGAAAGGGAAAGAATGGAGAGAGGAATAGAATGGGAGAAGAGTTTACTGATGAGAGTGAAAGGCAAAAAGCAATGTGAAGCAGGAATACAGCTGAATGTAAAAACGCCAGAAAAAAATGTGGGAGCATGACTTCTCAACAGTCTCAGTCTGGGCACTGTTCTATGCCAGGGTCAGCTGTGGGGTTTTGTTGCTGTTTTTTGTTTGTGCAGTTATTTTTTTCTCTTCTGAGCTTAGAGCAGATCACTATGCACATGTTATTTCACATGAGATCTTAAACCTATCATCGATTTAAAATTATATATATAAACTGTAGATGCCTCCACATAAAGAAAATAGGCTTGCTGAATTATACTGTGCCAGTATTTTTCTTCAACAGACACCTGTGTAATGCATTGTTTCTCAGCTGTGTTTCCTCTGAAGCTGGCTACATTTCAGGAGCAGGTGAAGTTGCTCCCTGTATGCTTTTCCTTATAAAATATTTTGCTATCTTCCAGGCTAAGAATGAAGTGCTTAAAAACTGCATTGCTGTTATTTTACATGACCTTTATGTAAATATGAAATAATATACTGACACAGTTCTGCTAATGAAATAACTTCAGTGACAGTCTAATAATGACAACAAACAATTCAATAGCAATTTAGATTATGTGATACAGATTAAGACAAGGAAGTCTCTGAGCTCAGAGTCATCAAAGTCATGTTGAATATTACACAGTTTTAAAAAATAAAACCTTGCATTAGTTTGCAGTGGCTTCCTTCTAAAATATCTGCAGTGTGACTATTACAAATGATGAATCAGAGCTAAAACATGAGATCAAAAATAGAAAAGTCTCACAAATCAAAAGTGAAATATCTAAATACTGCCACTCAGCAACCAAGCATCTCCAGTCACCTGCAGCGAACTGAAGTGAAGCCAAGGAACAGAAACAACAGCAGCAAAGAAAAAAAAACCACAACACTGAAGTTTAAGGTCTGAAGGAAGCAAGCTCTTATTTTCCTTTGACAGTGAATCAAGAGTGGGACCTGCTTTCCTGAGTTCTGTTTTAAAAGCCCTAACAAAGAAGTCAAACCATATCTTGGCAGATTTATACCTGTAAACAAAGAGTAAATTGGAGGGCTCTTTAATGGTTGTTTTCTCTTTTTGTTAGCACATACAAATTCTGACTTGTTTACTTCTTTCTGGTAAATTGAGTTGCTTTTGACCCCTAGAGAACTTATTACGTACTGTTAATTTAAAAAAATGGATTGAGTTTCAAGGAAAGTAGGTTCTTGCCCTTTCCTCTCACCTTTTCAGTAACAAGGTATAATAACAGTAACAGGCAATTTTTGCCAGTTCTCCTTGTCTCCTTCCACGCAAAATTAGGGATACACACTGCACTTCTTTTGAAGAAATGCTATGGCTGAGATTAATAGGCACAAAACTCACAATATGCAAGATTACTTTTTCTGAAAGCATTGATATTCCCTAAAATTTTGGATACTGAAAAGAGATATTAAATATAGAAGCTTCTCTGTGTCAGGGACATGTTACCTGTTAGCAGTAATAGCTTTTCTGTCTTACAATCTCATTTTGCATATTGGGTTTCCTCATATCCACCTTGTGGTGGGTTGGATCCAGCTGACTTACCAGAACCCCCATATGTGCTTGCTTATCCCTCTCCCACAGTGCAATGGCAGGGAGGGAGGTAAGAAATGGGAAGAACAAAGGGTGAAAATAAAGGCAGGAAAGTCACTGGGCAATTATTTGCAGGGGAAAAACAAACTTGGGGAGCTTATGCTAATTTACTGACTAACAGCATAAATAGTTAATTACTTGGTTTGGGTGCTGGGAAACAAAAGAGAAATGTTTAAAAAGTAAAGGAAGACGCACTTCTTCCCTACTTACTATGCTCAGATACACTCCAGATACTTCTTATCCTCCTCTTGTTTTTGCTACAGGTTGTACTCCATGGACTAGGTTGTAGGAAGTTGGGGCCTCTCTGCTGCTCCTTCTTTCTACTTTTCTACAGCTGCTGCTTCATTCTTACTCATATCCTTTGCTCTGTTGTGGACTTTATCCGCGGGCTTGCAGACCATTGTGATGTACTTTGCCTCAGCATCCTTCTTGAGCCTCAGTTCCTTCATCAATTAGTGGAACATCGACAGCCTCTGACCTTCCCCAGAGGCTGCTATTACATTGCCCCCACTACCAACATCTTGCCAGCAATGCACAATGCCCATCAGTGTCAGAGAACTCCCAGCAGTGTGGGAGATTTCTCATTTAGAGCATAGACATTTGTAATATTTGAGTATGGATAAATTGCAGTTCATAGCATCATAGAATATTTTATGTTGGAAGGGACCTATAAGATAATCTAATTTCAACCCCTCTGCTACCGGCAGGGATGCCTCCCACTAGACCAGCTTGCTCAGTGCCCCATCCAATGCTTCCAGGGAGAGGGCACCCACAGCCTCACTGGGCAACCTGTTCCACCACCCCCACAGTAAAGAATTTCTTCCTAATATTTAGTCTAAATCTACCTTCTCCCAGTTTAAAACCATTTCCACTTTTTCTGTCACTACATACTGTTCTAAAAAGGGGGTGGCTTTCCCCAGCTTTCCTGTAGGCCCCCTTCAGCTACTGAAGGGCCACTATAATGTATCCCTGAAGCCTTCTCTTCTCTAGGCAGAAGAGTCTCAGCTCTCTCAGCCTGTCCTCATGGAGGAGGTGTTCCAGCCCTCTGATAATCTTTGTGGCCCTCCTCTGGGCCTGCTCCAACAGCTCAATGTTCTTGTGTTGAGAGCCCCAGAACTGGACACAGTACTCCAAGTCAGGTCTCACAAGAGTAGAGGGGCAGGATCGCCTCCTTTGAACCCGTCATGCTTCTCTTGATGCAACCCAGGATACGATTTTGGCCTTCTGGGCTGCAAGTGCACAAAGCCAGTTTGCGTTGGATCTTTTATCAAGCAACGCCCCCAAATGCTTCTCCTCAGGGCTGCTCTTAAGCCATCCTCTGCCCAACCTGTATTTGTGCTTGGGATTCCTGTGATCCAGGTGCAGGACCTTGCACATGGCCTTCCTGGATTTCATTAGATTGGGATGGGCTCAACACAGTGTTTTCTGATTTAGAGAACATATGTGTGTATTTTTTTTCTTGGATGCATCCTTACACAATATAACTTAAAAATAAACACAATATACTTCTGAGAGCAAAAATACTCTCAGAAATCTGTTGTTGCACAGAGAGCAGTCTTTCTTTCTCATGCCTGAATAAAAAGTAGAAATGGTATTTTAGTGCTTTTTGGAGAAGGAAGATTATTCTGATTCAGTTTTTAGTTTTTTTTTTTTTTCCTGTTTCGTTGTCTGCTTAACCTTCTTGCAAAATATCGTAAATAGCATGCAGTATAAGCTGAATGACAAACCACAAACTTCTGAAGAAGGAGAAAGCTCCCACCTGGAGGGCTATTCTCCAGCAGAGGAAGCACTGCAAGAATAAATGGCTTCTCAGGAAGCCTTCAGCGGATAGGTGCTTTGAATTTTTTGGGGTTTATTCTGGTTCTATTCAACTGCTTAATTATAAATTATTCATTTACTTACTGCAAATGCAATTTGGGTCGCTGAGCTACTGTATTAGCCCTTTGCGGATGTCCCGGGACCAGTGGGGCAGTAGAAGAGGCTGAAAGGACAGAATCTTTGGATAATCGTATGCACCTACTGAGTCTGAGTCTTTCACATCTGCACAAATAAGTAGGAGAAAAATCTCTGATAGGAACATATTAGCAGCAGAAATAACGGTGGATAATTTTTACTTGTGTAAGGTTTCTTATTTTTCTTTCCTTTGGATGAAAATGCCTCCTTATTCCTAGGCTAGCTTCCTAATTTAGTAATTAAATTTATTATGTATTTCAAACAGTTGTGGAAATCAGAGCTTCATTTGGGCATCTGAATCATAATCTTGTTAAGTCTTTTCAATTAGTTTATATTTGAGTGTAATAGAAATGTGCTGATTCAGCTTCTAATTAAAGAAATAAGATGGAAGCTACATCAACTGTGTCAAGAAGAAAAGATTAACGTTATCATAGATGACTAGAAGAAATCTTAATGTATATGTACCATTAAATCTATGAGCAATATTTTACCACCATTTAGCTCTAAAGAAGAATCTGAAATAAATGAGAAAGAAAGGAAGAAATTATTTATTTTGAAAAATAGAAACTAGAATGAAACTTTATATTCACAAAAATGTAATTATGTGTTGAAATGTAATTATATAGAAAAGATGAAATCAGAGTTGATGTCAGTTTTTACTGAATGTTATATAGAGCAGATACATGGACTTGACATGCTAATTGGAGGAAACTGAATCAGGTTTGGTAAATAATAATAATAAAAAAATTTGCCCTTTAAAGCAAATGTGGGGGAAAAAAAAAACAACAAACAACAAAAACAAAACGGCAAAAGAACCAACAGCACATTCTAAACTATGTTGTGTTTTACACAGAGCATCAAATTGTTTGCATCTTTAATCTTTATATATGGCAACTATTGCCAATCCTTATCATAACATAAATGCTCAGTGGTTAAAAATCTGCACAGTTCTATTGCTGCTATAGTTTATGAAGTCAGAAAATTGTATTCATTTACATGAAATTATATTTTGTCATACTTTCAAATAAGCTTTCATTTTTGAGTATTGCATCCCTAATTTGTAAGTAATTAGTAAAAATTATGAAAACGTTTAGCTTTCACTGGTAGCAGTGGTGAAACAAGAAAATGGGTATTTAGAATGTGAGAGGAAAATTAAACAGTCAAAAACTGGAGAAGTTCAAAAGAAAGCTCAGGAAAGTCAGCGACATTTTCCATTGGAATTCTTTAAATCCTAAGAGAGAAAAAAGAAAAACCCAGGCAGAGGAAAACGATCAAATTATTTTAAGCAAGACCCGTCAAGAAGAACAGGAGATGAACAAGTAGGTGGCAACAAAGAGAGAGAGTAGAAAAATGAAGGAAATAAGCTTGAGAGAAGCATGTAGATTTATGGACAGAGTTCAGTTTATTTGGGTCACTTTCCCTTGCTTCAGACACAGTTGATCATAAAGGATCCTCACCCTACCTTCTCTGTACAAATTTGGTACTCAGATGCTGTAGAGATTACATTCTGCTCTCTCTGCTTGTATCAATCTTAAATGGCAACTGCAAAGGTATTTTTGATGCATTACCACCATTCTTTTCCAAGCTGGCTCTGTTATGACCAGCTGCTCCTGTATATTTAGATTGTTTTTATAACTCACAGAGTTTTGATAAAATGTTGGGGTACAGCAAAGTGAACAAAAGGAAGTGAGAGCCGCAAGTCAGAACTGCCTCACTCCAAACACTACACATAAATGACAAGGGCACTTGCAAAATTGTGATGAATTCAAGTTAGGTAGTTTAGCTTCTTGATAATCAGCTAGGTTGAGTCTTGATGATGAAAGCATATCCTGGTGTCTCTCCTGACTACTCCAAATTTCTCTCATGAAGAAAAGCCATATTCTGAATAGCTGAGGATTCTCCTAATAGAAGGGAAATTTTTTGATGATGTGTGGCAGATATAGTACTCTGAATGTCAACTCTTCACTGTCTTTCCTAAGCCTGTAGCAATGCGTGTTTTTTTTGTTTTTTTTTTTTAAACAAAAAAATCACTTGGCAGAAGCGACACAACACTGAGTGGTTATTGGCTAGTTAAACTACACTGTAGTTCTGTTGGCCCGTTCTAGGTCTCAGTCATTCCATCATTTTGGAGTGACATAAGTTTGTCCCAGGGAACAATAGAGAATAGGATTATTTTCCCTAGCACATTTGTTGGCAGTACAGTGTAGAAATTATTCCTTTATCTTTCAGTTTATAAGAATCTTCAAAGTATCAAAAATAATAATAGAATTATAGAATTGCTTACTTGGAAAACACCTTCAAGATCATCAAGTTCAATTGCAACCTAACCATACTATCCTAACTCTGACAATATTCCACTAAATCATGTCCCTACGCATCACATCCAAACGGTTTTTAAAGACATCCAGGGATGGTGACTCATCCACCTCCCTGGGTGGCCTATTCCAGTGCTTAACAACCCTTCCTGTAAAGAAGTTTTTCCTGATATCCAACCTAAACCTCCCCTGGTGTAACTTGCATCCATTTCTCCTTGTCCTGTCACCAAGAATAATGTTTAAGATTTTAGGTAGTGAAACCTATAACCTTTATTTGCCTTGAAAAACTGACTGTGATAGTCAGGGAATGCATGCAAACAAACAAAAAAACTGGAATTTCTGAAACAAGTTATTATTTGCATAAAAGAAAACAACAGTAAAGACCAAGGGGCTCTCCACATAGAAATGAACTGGGAGAGCTGCTGTAGTGAAAGCATTTTCTAATGATATGTTGTGGAAAGTCTTTAACAATTAGAGGTGCTATGACTGTCTCTTAAAACTCCATTTTCTATTTGCTTTAAGTGCAACAGCCAAACCTTTTCCTGATATCACAGGGTAACATCTCATTGTTTTTAGTGGGATTATCTGAATTTGCTTCAAAGGGCCCAGGCAAATAACTTCCATCAGGTGTTGTTTCTCTGCTCCATGTGTGCCTACCTAGATTTCATATCTTATGGTACCATTTTCCATAATTTGGTTAAAAAGCATGTTTTCTAAGCGAGGACTGGGTTTGATGCGTGATACGCACTCAGCTCTGCACTGATAGCCGGTGGTGTTGCTGGCACTGGCTCTGTAGGCGCCGTGATCCACAGGAGCTGTTTCCAAAGTCCCCGTGGGCTGTGGCGATGCCCCCAGCCCGTGCCCCCACCCCTCGTGGTATGTAACATCCCCAACGCGAGGGCTCGGCACCATGCGAGTCCCGACAACCGAGACAGGGCGTTAACAGGTGATGCACAACCACCTGTGTGAAGCCGCTGGGCGGCCCTCCCGGGCTCTCTCAGAGCACTCCCCACGATAGACTCAGCTCCCCGGGGGGCTCCGCTCGGCTTCCTCCTCGGCGCACGAGGCGGGCAGGGAGCCCGGCCTCGCGGGGCACAGGCTGAGGCGGCGGCCCCGAGCCCTGCGGCCCGCCCCGCGCCGCCGCGGGTGGCGGGGGAGGTGCCGCTGCCGCCGAGGCGGGGCCCCGCTCCGCTCCGCCGCGCCCGGCCCGCACCGTTCCGCTCCGTCCGCGGCCCCTTTCTGGCTCCGTGGCTCCGGCGCGGCGCTGCTGCCGCGCTCCCCCGCCGCGGTTCCGGGCGCCTCCCGCCTCCCAGCATGAATGTGAGGAGGGTGGAGAGCATCTCGGCTCAGCTGGAGGAGGCCAGCTCTACAGGCGGTAGGACGGGAGCGGCGTGGGGGCGCGGAGCTTGTTTATTTATTTATTTATTTATTGTAGTTATTCTGGGGTTTTTCCCTTTACCTTTAAGTAGCAGGTCTCGCAACTTGGCGTGGGGCTTGCAGGGGGAGCTGCCTGCTTGCATGGGGTACATGCATCTGTGCTGTTTTGGAAAAATGTGTGCGCCTGTGGGGACGGGAAGCAAACGCTTAATGCCGGGGGTCTCGAGCTGAGACGAGCTGAATGCTTTGCAAAAACCAGCCGTAAGGTGCCCGCTGTTGCCGACCTGGTACTTTTGCCTTCACTGAAAATAGCCAGGGCTGAGAATAGACCTTCGGAGGCACCACACACCAAACTCCCGAGAGGTAATTTGGTCAGTCCCACGTTCACGTTTCTGCTTTAGTCTCATTGGTATCTTCTCGATGCTTAAATAACAACTACCTGATGGAGAGCAGCGTGCTCTGGTAAGCTAGGGGCTATCTGCTGCCTTTCTCTCCTCAGCGTTGCAATGTGGAATACACCTGAGAAGGATTGCAAAATAACTTGTGTTTTGGGGAGAAGAGCAAACTTTGCTGTCTTCCATCACTACCAGGGTGTTAAGAGCTGTACTGTCAACATCCGAAGGAAACATTTGTTTAGAAACGTAGCTGTGTGAATTCACTGTGCATGACATTCTGCTGCCCTGTTTGATATAAAGTGGTTAAGCAGAGGAAGATTGGAGGATTAATGAATAATTTGCAAAATAGCCAGTCAGAAATAAGGAAAGTTGTTCTCTAAGACAGGATAGAAAACTGTTTCGTGTTTCCTTCTGTATTGCTAGTTTTCTTGTAAACTATGTGATGCCAGTGCACAGTAACAGCCTTGTTGTGAAGTTGCTTGAGAGACAGCAGTGTTCCCCCTTTGTTTTTTCATGTTCCAAAGTAGTCTTTCAGATTGTCAGAAGAGGCTCAGCCTTATGTCCTCTGTTGGATTGCGCTCAGCTTTTCACTCTCCTTACTGCTGTAGATGCACTTGCATGTTAGTGCTCATAGCCCTTCGTATAGGGTACAGGATCACTTGCCTTGGGGATAGAGAACTTTTGTTCTGAGTGTGCAATTAGTTTTAGGCTACCAGCTCAATTGATAAACTATCTGTTAAATCTTCAGAAAAACATACACTACAGGAATCCAGCAAAGGATTCAGCCATTAGTGTGATTCTTCTTACTGCTTTTCCAATCACAGCCCCAAAATTGGAATGAAGGCATTTTCCTCTCCGTATAACCCTGTCAGCCTTACAGCTCTTCTCTGTTATGTATCAGAAAGTCACTGTTTTTCCATCCCGTGTTCTTCATCACTGACGAGTGCTGGCGCCTGTGGTACACCAACGGGACTGGTTGGCTAAACACAACTCAGGTCATAACTCAGACACTGTGGGATTTGCACATCTGCTATTGAGGCATAGTTTGTTTTATGGGTCGTTGCTGTAGGTGTTGAAGCATAAAGTGCTTGCAACTTAATGTTTCATCTTATGGGTTTAGATAGTAGTAACAAGAAAGCATCTTATGTAAACTGGGGAGATATGGTCTGAATCAATGCCATACAAATCATATGATATATCAAGATGGTATTTTTACATAAAATGTTTTCAGTTGAGCTATATATTGTTTGTGTTCTGTGTTGGTTCTCTTGATATGCGTGCCTTGTCAGTTTTAGAATGGAACAATGGATTTGATTTATTTTAAACTTGTGATGGTCAGAGCCAACATACACTTTTGCACTGTTCAAAAGTAAAAAGCAAAATGTGATTGGAACATGAGTTACTGTAGGAAAAGCATCTCTCAGAAATTTGTTCTTATGCCAGAAATGGAAAAAATAAAGACAAAAATGACAGTGCTAAAAGCAAATTCTCTTTTGGCTTGATTTTTAAAGAAGCTTTACGCTCTGGGCTTCTTTCTTATATGAGAGAGCACACTTGTGTTCATCTTCTCAAAAATTTTAATTCTTTTTGGTCTAAACTTCCCAGTCCACCTTTCTTTTCTCCAGTTGTCTATCTCCAGGCTTGCAGTCCTTTTCCAGGGCCAATAGCATTTCAGAATGTGTTTGTTGGTTACTTAATGAGCAAGTTTTCAATAGATTTGCTCTCACTATTTCTCTTTAAATATAAACTATCAATTGAAAAGTAGTATTTTAAGTATTGTGTCTGCAGCAGAGGGGTTTGCTGCATGGGAATCAGAAAATGTAACCAATGGAAGTGTAATTGTTTATCTGCTTCATTTTTCCATGCAAAGTAAAGCCAAAGTAATGCACAGGCAGATTGAACTTTGCAAATTATTAGCAAAAGCAGGAAACATTTTGTACCTTTAAATGAGTAATGATGCCCTTTGGCTGCTCTTCCTCTTACATTTACCGTATTGCAGCTTGGAGGACATCTTTTGTATTCAAGCTAGTGTTGGCTGAAGCACCACTGAGAGTTGTTGAGTAAGAAAATGTTTCCTGTCTGAAATATTCAACCATTGTAAGGGTGAACTGTTTCATCCATTGGTCCCATGAAAGTCTTTATCCATGTCTTTTCTGTGAGGCATTTGTGTTTGTTCTAGTGGCAGCCAAAACTCATCTGTTATCAGGTAAAGGCAATAAAGTGTCTTGGCAAAACCAATAGAGCAGAGGGAAATTATTCTTACCCACGGAATTGTTTCTAGTAATTTAACCATGAGATGTCTTGTGTGTTGAGTATCTAGGACAAATTTAAGCAGCTGTGAATGGTAATATTTGTAATGCATTATCAGGGTTACTCTTTGCTTTACTGTAGGATATCACAAATTCAAAATGGGGATTGTGCTGACCAGTAACCATTTTCTTATTCATGCAACAGAAATCTTTACAAAAGTAGTGAATTTTTTTTATGACAAGTCTCAAAGTTTTCTGTGTAGTGAGACAGGGAAGTCTCAAATGCTGCATGTAGGAAAGAGATTGTGCATAATGTAGAAATGACAACAGATAGAGCAATTAATACCATCGAGAAATATTTGTACAACTTTAAGTAATCCTGGAGTTTAGTATTCTCTGTCATACCTTAAGGAGATCCTTATGCAGTAGTGATCACTTTTGGTTTTAACCAACAACTTGCTCTTGTTGCTAGAGGTATTCTTACGAGACAGTGGGAGCAGTTCAAGAGGACAAAAAGCTACACAAGAAAAGAGCTAAATAGAAGAACATAGGAAAAAAAATGTCAAGAAAAATGATGAACGTTTTCAAAATATGGACTGGAAAACAGTGACAGGAAGATGAGGAATGAAGAAACAGCTTCCTATTCCACTTGAGATAGATATTAATGAGTGTGCCCTATTGAGGGATACCTGAAAAGGGAGGTGTATGTAGGACAAAGTCCTTCATATCCCAGTTTGGATTCATCTGACGCAATGAGAAGCAGTGACTTTGCAAGCGCCTTACATCAGTGCACTTATCAGAACTCTGGTTTGCCTAGGAGCTCCATCCATAGGGCATGCTATCAGCAGTCAGTGTCACTTTTTCTACTAATGACCTCTTGTCCCTAAACACTCTTCATCTTAGATTTGAGACACCTTCTTCTCATTTTATCTTATGCACATGTATTCCTGTGTCTCTGCCTGATTCCTTCGTAACACAGATGCATTCTTCTTGTCGGAGCCGCAGTCAGAAAGGTTGCTTTGAAATGCCATGTGTTTCTGTGTAAGTTAGAAATATGCAAGGACAGGAATAAATTAAATGGACTCCTTATCTAATAAAGGAGATTTCTTTTATACCACAAATGCAAGTAAATGCAAATATTTTGTATGTAAAAACATTCTCATTCATGCAGGATGGAGGAAAGAACTGCAGTACTGTATGCAGTGTAAGCCTCTTTTTAAAATTTTAGTCTTTGCCTTTCTAGTTTCTATGTTCACTGAGCAAATGAAGCAGTGATTAGATGCAAAATTCTAATATTGAGAGCTATGTTTGGTGTGAATGCTGAAAATGCCTTGGCTTCCCACCAGCGTCAACTTTATAGGTTTTGCACAAAATATTGTTTTCATTAATCTGTGCTTTGAAGCTTTTAATCATGCTTGGAGAATTAATATAGATAGGATGATTTTCAGGTATACTGTGTTCAGAGAACTGACTCCAGGTGGTTGTAGACTTTATGAAATATAGAGGCAGATGGGATCTAGCAGTTAATGTAGCCGTAAGAGAAGTAGATAGCTTGTGTCATGGAAAGCTTTTACAGTTTATCAGATATGCACTTAGGACTCATGCTTTGGGTTGGAACTGAATATTTGATATGTGCAGTGTTCAGCTGTAATCTATCCCATCTCTACCATCCTGTTTGCCGTTGTGATTTATTCAGAATCTTTTGGCACTTGAAAAAGAAAGTATCTAAAAATACCACAATGTCTGATTGCTTCACTATTTCACAGATAAGTGCATTCTTGCTAGCCTGCCCTGCTATCCTTCCCCCCAAATTCTGCTTGTCTTCTCTTTCTTGCAAGTGTACAGACCACCAGAATAGATTGTATTCAGAACCTTGCTTGTCAAATGAACTCTGGTCATATATTGTCTGCTATTAGCAGAGGCCATTTCTCCTATTTGAGATGAGAGAGAAAATATTGGCACAAGTTTGTGTGCTGGGACAGGAGCCAAATCTTTTTTTTTTCTTTTTTTTTTTTTTTCCTGATAGTGGTAGTCAATACAGTCTGAACCAAGTAGGATTCTCTTATTTATTGGCACACAATTTAATTAAAAGCCCTTGACCTATTCTGGGCAGTGAGAATTCCAGACACAAAAACTTTCTTTGCTGAGGGCATAGCATAGTGGCACAGCTAGGGATGGTTAATGGACAAGTTTGGACATGATATCTCCGTAATGTTTGGCTCGAGCTATAATTTCTGTCTGTGTCAGAAGTAAACGGACAAAAGATTAACAACAGGTGTTAATTTTTTGATAGCATTTGTCACTTCAAAGTCATGTTTTCTGTGGTGAGGTCTTTGCTTCCTATTGCTTTGCTGGCTAGTCAGTATTTGGCCCAGGTTTCTCACTGAGTACATCAGATGCAATCTGGAAGAGAAGTGAAAATGTATGTGATGTGTATATATATTTTTGTCTGTAGGGCTGTGAAAAGCCTGGAGTCCATTTATTTTGTGATGTTCTTCATTATTATTTTGCAGTTGTATTACAGAAGACTTGTAGCATCGTGTAGATCATGGATTTATTTTCATTTTCCACTCCTGCTCTGAGGGGGAAATCGGTTCTGCATTATTGCCTTCATGCATGTGACAGCAGTAGAGATTGGGGTCTGATCTTGCTGCTATGAATGTGAGAGGTCTATAGACAACTATAAATTGGCAGCAGTTTAAAATATGTTGTTGGGTGAAAAAATATACTGAATTATTCACTCAAACAGAAGAAAGCTGTATATCTGAACTCATACTGTGTTGTATTTCTGGCAGCCTAGTGAGACTTAATGTGGTATTAAAAGGATTTAGCTTTCTGTCAAAGGTCTGAAATAAATGTAGTGTTGCTCTTCTTTTTTTTATTCTTTTTCACCTATAGAACCCTTTTTAAATTATTATTATTTATTTTTTTAGAGATACAGTTTGTAGTCATGATCATCTGTTGTATAAGTTATGCTGCAGTGACACAGACAGTGATGCAAAAGCCACAGATGCTTATGTGTGCTCTGGAGGAACTACAGGTGGAGGGCATGGTAAAAGGGAATTTTTAGCTATAAATGTCTTGCTCTGTTAAGAACACTTCACACGTTAGTGTTTGGACTTTATTGTAAGAGAAAATATATTTGTAGGCTAGATATTTTCACCAAATTAAATGTAAGCCCAGAAGCTTTGTGGAGCACCCTGAGGTGTCTAGTCCTCTAATGCACATTACAGCATTGTGCCACAAAGGGACTAAGTGGTGACATGTAGAAATTGTTATACAAAATTAAAGACTTTAAATGTCCTAAGACGTAGATTGCAAGGTGATTTCTTTGTACCATACTGTCAGTAAGAAAGGGTTTGCTATTTCAAGGACA
Organism: Lagopus leucura; assembly: GCF_019238085.1. Taxonomy (NCBI): domain Eukaryota; kingdom Metazoa; phylum Chordata; class Aves; order Galliformes; family Phasianidae; genus Lagopus; species Lagopus leucura. The sequence goes on from NW_024962264.1 coordinate 53,897,480, forward strand.
TGAAGAAAGACCAATTTTACTCATGTATTGTCTTGGTCTCTCAATTTTAGTTATCTTTCTAGCAGAGAGAATTTTTATGAATATTGCTTTGGTCATTCAGTTTTAGAATAACAAATCTCTTTTCTGTTTCTGAATAATTTTTGCTTGCACTTGTAAGCCTGAAGTAACAGTTAGGATTTATTAGAATTTTAAAGATGTAGCCATAAACATTTGTGATGAGTCTGATTTGTCACAGCGTGGTGTGCTTTTATTATTCTTTTTCCAGCCATAAACTCATTTATCCTTGCCCAAAGTGGGAACAACCAGAAGAGCACATCATCATGGTAACTCATTTACTCTCCTCGCTGTTCCTATAAACCCTTTGATACAACTGGGAATAATTGCAGTGAATAAGGATCCTAATATTTGTGCAGATCAGGAGAATGCTAAACCTGGAACTGAACACAGTTTGAGATTTTGTGATTGCATGCAAAGAAAGGAAACAGCTGTACTGGAAATACTTAGCAGTAATTAAAGGCTTTATATTTCTGGTATATCTTGATATAAAGTCAAATGACCCAAACCTCTTACTGAATTGCTCATCTACACAGTTAACAGTAAAAAGAGCAGAATGTATCTTCAGTCTCTTAATATCTATATGAAATAGTATCTTGGGGGTTCCCTAATTTGTACTGCCTGGCTGCTGCTGCTGCCAGAAGCGTACTTGCTGTCTGGGCATGTACAGTGTGTTTTACTCTAGCTATTTTCCTTGCTGTAAAAGGGCTACAGTAGGGGAAAAAAACAGTGAAGATAGTGGTGCTTATACTGCTCTAGTAGAGGAATTCTTGGGTTAGATTCTGAGCCTGTTTCTTGTATGCTCTCACAGAATTATGTCTAGTAATCTGCAGCAATTGATTTCCAAATCCTTGAACAGTTTTATGAAATAGAACAGAAACAATGATTCAGATGATATTACTGAGTCACTGCATACATGGAGCCTGCAATATTAACAAATATCTCTGTTTGCGTATCAAATGCAGTAATATTATTTTTTTCATTTTGTTGGTTGCTCTCCAAAGCATGGTTTTTAATCACTTAAGAGTTGCCGTACTACAGTATGTCCTGTTCTTTGCTTGTACTGCCTCTATAGTTTTTTGTTTCAAATTTTAATTGAAAATAACATTTTATAAGAAAGAAATTATACTCTACTCCATCTCACATGCATTTGTGAATACAGTTTGGTTTGATGAGTGCTGACAAACCCCTGGAAAAATTTATGAAATTTATTTAACTTAGAACATAATGTTGTAATGCTGTTACAAATTTTAATAAAAACATGTTGAAAGACAACATGGTGCCAAACAAGATAGACACAGCGCAACAAAACAATTGCACTAAGTGGACAATGTCCTCATGCATTCAGTAAATCGTAATGGGGGGCAAGTAAAGTTGTTGGCTTTTTCATTTTTTTCCATTTATTTTTAATATCTTGTGTCATGCAGTTTGAAATGATGATCATCTGACAGTTTTACCATGTAGTATCTGTCAGATGCAGGTGTCACTGCAACTAAACAAGATTATTGATTTTTTAATATGTAGATATAAACAGGCTAAATAACAGATTAACTAGATATATGTATATATATATTTTTACTTTGTACCTTTTAAAAACTAGTACTATTTTAATGCTTTTATGTGAATGTTGCTGCTCGTGGTCTCAAAGATAATCCTATGAAGGTTTGACTTTGAAGGTTGTAGAGCATGCCAGACTATTTTTCAGCAGAAAGTGTCCCCTGCACGTTGTTTGCACCAGCACTGGGAATGATTCAGGACAGGTGTTTGTGTGCAGGACGGGTGGGTGTTGGGGTAATGACAAGCTGAGCTGTGCGTCTTGAGCCCTCACCCAAACAGGTAGAAGAAATGTAAGAAAAAATTGTCAAGAAATGCCTTCTCATGGTATCTGAGCAAGCTGACTGTGGGATCTGCTGTTCTATTATCTTTACCTGGAGATAAATAAACTGTACTTATCTACCATGCGTAGGGGAAAAATCCATAATGAATGCTTTTTTGAAGCAATAAAAATGATGTATTTCAAGTAGATCCAGTGATAGAATTGTGTTTTGCTTTACTGAATCCTGGTTGCAGTATGGCAGGTGTTTCCTCAGGTCATAGGACACACCATAGGTCTTTTAACGAAAGTTTTAACGAAATGATAGCCAGATGTCATGTATCATCCTGACTATTGACTTATATTCCAATGCTCAGTATGTGAACTCTACATCTTTAATGATTCATTCTTTCCATTCTTTCTCTTTTTCCTTTTCCATGTTGACTTATGTGCATCTGAGGTTATTTGGTTGCATTCTGAGATATGACATTATAAAAAGTATGACATGTAGTAATACTGTAGGAAATAGAGAAAAATAATTCCATATTGTTCCTCTGTAGTATTGTTTGCTGGCAGCATCCCCCTGCTGAAACATATATATTATGAACTTCTTCATTAGCTTTCTTTATTTTAAAGCCATTGCTTTCAGTCTGTTCCTGTAGGTTTACATACATGTGCCCCTGTCAAGGCACTGGGGAGAGAGGAGGCCAAACAGCAAGATGGAATTAGTAAAGGGCTTGCATGGTGGTGAATGCCTCCTTTGCAGGAGGAGGCTGAACCTCTGAGTTGTTTAAGCAGTGGCCCTGTTTTGCCTCTATTTGGTTGCCACTTGGAAGGGTCATATGAACCCCTCACCCAAAAGAGCCCTTCTCTCCTTCTTGGTGTAATCTTATTCCTTGTTCTGATTATGTTTAGATGTTATGCAGTTTATTTTTTTCAAAGTTGGTTGATTGTCACATAAAAGGAGAATATCTGATGCTTCCAGTGAACTGGTGGGACAGTATGCAAGTTCTATAAAGCTGAATTCCAATAGCCAGCAGGAAAAATATGATGAGGTTAAGGTGAGGAAGGAACACATCTAACCAAGGGTATATATGGTGACAGAGTTCTTTCCATGGCACACTGGCTATCACGTTCTGCCCCCTAGTACTTCAGATGTTTGTTAATATGTAAGATAGTGGGACTGCAGTGTAGTAGAATACCTTGTTTTAATTAGCTTGCAAGGTCCTACACCATTTAGGTATTATGTAGACTTGCAAAAATATTTGCTTCATTTGCACCTTGGTTTTTTTTTTGCCAGCTAATTTTCTGATCCTAAAATAGAATAAAACAGTTTGAGGTTTCAATACACTCAGAAACAAGAAGTGATCTGTGAATTATAACAGACTTCCTGAGATTTTTTTTTCTTTCCAAAGAGAATATTTAAAAATACAGTCAAAAGCATTTTGGCATGGTCACAATGGAATGCCAAACTATCTGAAAGGTGTCAGTAAATTTCTAACAACATATTAAATTGCTACTAGACTGACAGTCTATTAAGGCTTTTTCAATTAAAGAAGAAAGTAGGCTTTTTTGTCTATTTTCCTTTCAAGAACCCATAACACTAATGGTGTGTTTTCCAATATGCTGCATCACAAAGAATACATGAATAAACAGCTGTCAGTTGTGAGACTAATTCCTCACTGAAAACAACAAGCCTGATGACATTATTAAATTGTTATTTGGCAAATGGTAACTTACAGTGCTGCTCATACAGATGGCGGGTTATCCATTTTGCAGATGTAGCTTTAGAAGTGTGAATTCAGTAGTAGGCATATAGTTAAGAAATCAGTGTCAGTTTATGTAATTGTTGGAATAATGCTAAAAGAACACTTCATTTTGAAAGAGAGGGCAGACTGATTAAATATATTGAACTGAAGCAATTAATGTAAATTTCTTGATGCCTTAGTACCTATTTCAGTTTGATTAGAAGGTCTGAATATAAGACCATTGCAATACAGTGTAGTGTTTACAACTGAGAGTCATTCTGTTGTACTTAAGGAATATGCATTGTCAAAAATGTTTGAACAGTAGACTATTAGTCCTTTAGATTCTGAAATCTCTTACAGAGAAGGAAAGAAAGCTTTTATCTCTTCCTGTATAGTCTATAATTTCTTAAATTTATTAAACCAAAGAAGATAGACTCTGGCTTTATAGGATACCAAGCTACACTGACAATATATCTTGTAGTGCTAATGCTAATGGAAGCTTTTAATACTAACAAAAGTATATGAAAGACAAAATGACATATTGAAATAGAGCCTGTTTCCCTGCTCAGGATTTTGGAGAATATTTCCACTGGAGACCAGCCTAATTATAACTTACTCTTTTTAAGAGTCAGCTAATTATTTGCTTTCTGGGAAACAAAACTTCAAGGAATGCTCATGTATCTGGGTATCATTATTTAAGAAACACATATTTTAAGAACAGTAAAAGTACACAAACACCACCAAAGCTGAGGATTTTCTGTCTGACGATAAAATGGCGCACACTCAGTCAAGTTTCTAGGTATATGTTCTGCTGTGAATGCTGAGTACAGTTGTCTACTCAGGGTAGAAATGCAAAATGCAGCTCAGAGTTTTTATTACACGTATTTGTAATTTTCAGATAAAAGCAATAAAGATGGAGGATTACAGAAAAATTGTGCAGGAGAGAAGTTGAGAACTCTTATTATCTATCCTGATGGCCAAAGGCAGGATCAAATATTTATGGTAGTTCAGGCAGCTTTATGTCTTATATGTACTTAAAATCTACTAAGTGATTCATAACATTGATATATAATTTACTTCAAAATTTGTGTTTGCTGGTACGAAGTTTTTCTAAGTTCTAAAGTAAATCGTACTTTTAAGTCCTACAACACATAACTGATGAAATAGCCCAGATTTTACAGCTGAATAGGATGAAAACATTGTGGCATGAAAATTAGACTGTTGTCTTACTTATACTTTCAGGTAAGAATGACTGCCCCTTTTACAGCTGTGCTCTACGTGTTCAGTAGTGTCAGATCACCCAGATGGACATGTGTTACCTAAATAGTTTTTCTTTCTGTTTCTATAGGATAAGTTATTTATTTGGAACTCTACCTTACGTCTTTTATTTAACAAATGAATCTTTGAGAGTTGGTTGTTTTTTTTTTTTTAATCTTCTACATTCAAAGTAGTTTACTGACCACAGTGCTTGAAATAGGGGTGGGGGAAAAAGGAAAAAAAGATTTGGTGCAATTTTAATCTTTAATTTCCAAAAGTTACTGCCTCGCACATAGGACATTTACAGCTTCCCCCTGTTGATGGTAGGAGTTACATCCTCAACAGAGGTGAGAATGTAATCTCCCACCACCTGTTTGATGAGTAATCACCATGGAGTAAGCATCCTTGCAGCGCAGCAAATCTTTGGTAGCTCTCAGGAATTTGGGATGTGGAAAGAGCTGCTGTCTTACAAGAAATAACAACTATTGACTCCCCTTTTTCTGTGGGAAGTTTGATGGAATACTGCATGGATATGTATGGGCCTCCAGAACTTGTCTGTTTTGTGATAAGAATTCCAAATAAATGGAGATAAAGACAACTTCAGCTTGCATAGCTTTCTAGCGATGGGGTTTAGACTTTTAGAAAGGAGATATGGAAATGAGAGGAAAACTTTGTGAGTGAACTTTTTATGAACTGCTTCTTTTCTAAGGGTATTTCAGCTCTTGAACATTTGATACATAGCATGAACATCTTTCTCTCTTTCATAAATAAAAACTGAAGACAGTTACGTTAAACATTTTTTTTTAACATGAAAAGTCAGTGTCGTAGGCAATAGCAAAGCTTTTGAAGTTTCAAACACTTGTTATTCAGATTTTTTATCAGTGCTCACACTTGAAAATGTGCCTCTGCTTTATTTCAGTGTTTTTGCCAAATGTTGTTATAATGATAAAATAGTGCGTGCTCATTTTGTTCTTCTTTTTCAAGGCTGATGTATATAAGACTTTAACTATGAAGGATGTTGTATATCATGCCAGTTTAATCCTTCCTAGTTTTAATTTTTGGTGTATATACGCTGAAAGACTTTCACTTTTGTCCAGTGATTTTGTGCCTGATTAATATCACCATCTTGCATTACATTACAATGCAAATGGCCACAGAGGATTTATCTTTTCCAAATTCATTTTTATCACTTGATGGTTTAGGGGTATGGCACTTTAGAACTCTCTTCAGGAAAGTTCTGTGATAGCTCATCTGTGGATGTTAATAAATTAAACTGTGTGTTTGAATTCAGTGGTGAGATGTGATAAAGCTGTGTTAATTAGCCCAGGTGGAGCCTTTTGTCAGGTAGTTCTCCAGAGGCACTAAGCTGGCTTTCTGACTTTACACCATTCAACGTTTCTTGTGTTCAACTTGCTTGGAAAAAACATTGATTTTTACACACGTAACAGATTCTTCTCTGTGTATACTTTGGCAGCTTCACGGTGTTAACATTTATTATAACTAATGTGTTTTATAAATCGTGTGGCTTTGCCTTCACAGTATCCATTCTCCCTGTGAATTTAATTTGTATGTGCTATAAATCTGTCTAAGATTTTCTTTTTCCTTCAGAACAACTGTGTTGGACACTTGACCTTACCTAGAAATAAAGCATGCAATTAAATCTATTTGTTGTGCCTATTCCTATATAACTTCTTACCAGGCTAGTCATTAGTTTTTTATTGAGCTATTAAGCTAGCAATCATTTACCCTTTGATAGTGCTGTAAGGAGATCCACATTGTGAACCTATCCCCCAATGAACAATACTTTTTAATTAAAATTCTCACCATCTTAGAATAAGATCCAGCTTTCCAGCCACTCTGTCCCAAACTTGTGGTGTTGCACAGGGATGCTGTGACAAAAATGCACGACTCGACACTTGATCTTGTTGAAACTCATACAGTTGACCTCAGCCCAGAAATCCAGCCTGTCCAGATCTTTCTGTAGGGCCTTTCTACCACCAAGCAGATCAGTACTTCCTACCAGCTTGGTATCGCCTGCAAACTTACTGAAGGTGCTCTCAATCGCCTCATCCAGATCATCAGTAAAGACAGTAAACAGAGTTGGCCCCAATATTTACCTCTAGGGAGCTCTACTTGTGTCTGGTCACCAGCTGGATTTAACTCCATTTGCTACCACTCACTGGGTCCAATAATCCAGTCGGTTTTTAACCAACAAAGAATGTATCTGTCAGTCCATGAGCTGCAAGCTTCTCCTGGAGAATACTGCAGGAGACAGTGTCAAAGACTTTGGTAAAGTCTAGGCGGACTACATTAACTGTCTTTTCCTCATCCACTGTATGGGTCATCTGAGTGCAGAAGGAGATCAGGTTGGTCAAGCAGGACCTGATTTTCATGAGCCCATGCTGGATGGGCCTGATCTGTGATTGTCCCACACATGCTATGTGATTTCCCTCAAGATGATCTGCTCGATAACCTTTCCTAGCACTGAGATCAGACTGATGGGCCTGTAGTTCCCTGGATCTTTCCTCGTATGTTTCTTGTAGATGGGCATCATGCTGGCAAGTTTGATTAACTGAATACCTGCTAATAGTTAGAATACAGTAACTGATCTTCTGGAGCACATCTTCTTACTTAGCTCCATCTCAAAGGATCCAATTTGTGCACTATCCATCCGTTCCATGATTTAAACCAGAATGTAGTATGTAGGGGCTGTTAGGTGACTTCTTCTGAAAGCATGCTCCTGATCTGAATGGAAGTGTTAACATTTACATGCCAGACAGCACTGTGGGAGACTTCCAGTTCTCCAGGGGACCAGAAATTGTGTGTCTATTGAATTAGTTTCATCTGCTTAGCAGAATTCAAATGTCATCCTTTCTAGTTCATGGAATTTATGGAGACATGCCTTGCACCTATATATATTAGGGTTTACTAAAATACAGTAAAATATTTGGAGTAGATATTAATTTCACCAAAATTGCAGATTGTAAGTTATTAAAGCCAAATCCCTTGCTAGAGGTGTTTGAAAATCTAATCACTATCACCAAGCAACAGCATCACTGAGGAGAAACGGTACTCAGTATTTGATAACTACAGTCACTTGCACTGATTGACATAATAGTCATTATGTGTGTTCAGGCTACTCATGTCGTTGTGCCTATAGAATGGTAATGTGCAGAAGTTTCTACAGAATTTCCATTAGCAAAATGCATTATTGAACAGGAAAACAGCAGTGTCAAAAATAAGCATTGCAGGTTTTAAAAGTGGAATACGTGTGTGCTGGAATTTCAGTTTTGGACTTGGTATGTGTATTAGATCGGTAGTATTGCAGGCTGCATTCTGCAACATTATATAGACATGCACTGGTAACTTCTGTGTTTCTGACTGCAATTAATTATTAACAGAAAATTATATAAAATCAATACAAAAACAGAGGAAAAATAAGACAATAATTACATTATAAAGTCTTAGAATGTTTTGAGTTGGAAGGGACCATCTATTTCAAACAGTTCTGGCATAGGCAAGGACATGTTGCAATCAGTCCCTAGATCAAGTTGCCTCAAAGCCCCATGTAACCTGACCTTGAACATTTCCAGGGTTGGAGCATCCGCAACTCTGGGCAATGTCTGTTTGTGATTGCACTAAAATCTGAAATTTTAAACTACAGTGCATGAGTTGTGCTGCTCCCTGACTGGTTTTAAGTACATTTGTGGTTTGTTTGTAGCAATTGAGTAGAATTTTCCCTGCACACCACGACTGTATGGTCTAATACTTCTCTTGCTCACTTTAGAAATGGCCACAAAGCCAAAGGAACTTCATTTGGTCTTCATCATGTTTTTAAGCTCAGAAACTACACCTTGCAATGCCTTTCTGTCCTAAGGATTCATATGTATTGTAGAGTGATTATGCTTCTTTTAAACATTGTTAAATTGCTTCCAAATCCAATTATCTCAGGAATGACGCAGCTAACAGATTTATTCTTAGCTCTTGTAAGTAACATCTCAGCCTACTATGAAAAACATTTTAAAATCTTGAAGATGAAGACTTCATTCCTAGTCCCCCATGTTCACTTTGCTTAAACGCCATGCAGATTTCTTTTTCCCAGAGTTCTGTGAAAGCAGTGCTAAGAAGGAATTAAGGGCAATTTTTTGAGGGCTGAAAGTGACTGAAAATTTCTACTTAGCACTGGGGAGACCACACTTGGAATACTGGGCCCTTTCTGGGCTGCCCAGGAAGACATGGACATAATGGAGAAAGTCGTGCAAAGAGCCATGCAGAAGATAGAGGGGATGGAGCATGTCTCCTATGAGAGGCTGAGAGAGCTGGGACTGTTCAGCTGGGTGAAGAGGAAGCTTAGGGGAAAATTATCAGTAAGTAGAAACATCTGAAGAGAGGATGTAGAGGGCACGGTGCCAGGCTCTTTTCAGTGGTGCCCAGTACCAGGACCAGAGGCAATGGACTCAAACTGGAGCACAGGAGGTCCCTTCTGTACCATCAGGCTGTGCTTCTGTGCTATGCTGGTGATGGAGCACTGGCACAGGCTGCCTGGGTACTGTGAAATATCCTCCTTGCAGATCTTCAGAAGCCATGTGGATGTAGGCCTGGGCACCGTGCTCTGGTTTCCCTTCTGGGGGGACCGGGTAAGGACTCTTCCAACTTCAGTTGTTCAGTGGTACTGTGATTGAAACAGATGACTTTAAGAACTGCCATTATATGCTATAGGTGCATTAATTGTAATTGAATTTGTAGGGATGCTTTTCTTTTTGTGGCCACCAAAATATTGCATTTTTCATCTTCTTAGATTTTTATACAAACTTCTGTATATAAAAATATCAGGGATAATCCTCGCTGAGGAGAACAGAAAATTTGAATTAATATATTTAAGCAAATGGCAAGGAAAGCAGTAGTCACCTATGAAATTGAAAGAGTGGTTCTGCAGTTTGATGCAATGTGTAACTAATAGGTTAAGGATTACGAAAGAATTGTTTTATGCATTGTTTTAAGTAATTTACTTCTCAATTAGCTGAATGCAAGAAAACTTTATTAGCTTCATTTTTTTACTGTGTCTGTGTGTATGGTATTTGATTTTGTTGTATATGCATGGTGTTTCTAAATGAAATGAATAGGTCAGCTGGATAAACTGTCTAAATCTGTTCATACTGGCTTTTACAGAAGTTTTCAAAGCCTAAGTCTGGGATGTGCACAAAGCTGTTCCCTTTTCCCAGTGAAAATGTAAACCAGATTAGTGGGGCTGGAGCTTCCTCATGTTTTCACTTTGATTGATTAAATTAAGTTGGAAGTTTCCTGCATTGTAGCCCATGGCAGTACCATGTAGATATTGTATAATGACCCATTTAAGAAATGCAGTCAGAACAGATGCTGTAAGAATTGCATATTAACATGTGTAGAGAAAACGCCTTCAGTCAAGTGAAGAATTTTGCGGTTGCTAGTTGAACACAGGGAGCTGAACTCAAGTAAATATTAGCCTATTTTTAAAGAATAATGTTAAAAGGTTGTATCATTATATAAGCCAGAGCCTTTTCTTTAGAATTGTACCATTAAATTTTTCTCTTCATCTTTATTTGAAAGTGAGAAATTTTCACCTGAACTGATTTCTGGCTACAGCCTCATTTTATGCTATGTTGCATACCAATCCTGCTACTATGAGTTTACTCTTTTAATACTGATAAAAAGTAAACCATTAGTTTTAAAGTTGTCTTGCGGAGAGCTGTTGGTGTTAATGAGAAGCACTTTAAAAATGTTTAAGGGAACAGCTGAAATACTTGTATTTTTTCTGAAATCTCTTTTCTTGTAAGACTTACTCATCATTATAACAGAATATCAGTGTAAACTTGTCTGCAACCTTTTGTTACATCTAATTATTAGAAAAATCATAGTAATAATGAAAATGTCTGACACTGTTCCAAACATTTTAAATTCCACATTTTGATTATCAGATTACATTTTGTGTCAAAATCATATGTAAGAAAATTGCCCATTAGATTTTGCAAACTCATGAGAGTTTAAAAGCAGATTATAACACTGAGGTGGTACTTCTGCGCACATAAGCTCTCAGCTGGGTTTGAAGGCAGGACTCATTGTAAGCTGTATTTTCAGATCTTCAGGGCCTGCACTAAAGACTTCAATGGGACAGTTGTTCAGAATCGAAAAAAATGCTCTGTTAGAACTTGTCAATGCTATGCCAGTAATTTTAGTAGAGAGGAGATACATACAGTTGCTGCAGTTTATTTATTAGCTATGTGCTCACTTTGAAACTTCTTTTCCAGCTTTTCAAAGCACAAGTAACAACAAAATGCTAAATGCTCAAAAATGAAAACTAAAAATTTCATGTAAGAAAACATGGCTACAGTTCTGTTTCAAATAAATGCCTGTCATGAGTTAAAACAACAAAAAGGAGATTCAGAAGCTATTGCAATTACTTGTGGGGTGAGCTTTTCAGTACATGCTACTTACTTACACTTTTTTTTTTTTTTTTTTAAATTCCTACTGAAAAAGGTAAACTAAATTGACCATTGTAAGTATCCATTAATTTCTGTTGATAAGGTACAAAATCTGACAATTTATGCTCAAAATTATTCAGGAATTAAAGGGATTTTGACTAAAAGAGAGCCTGCATTCTTGCTCTTCTCCCTCAGGCTCTAAAACGCTATCGTCAGGATTGAGGATAGAAACCCTTTATCTAGACTGAGAAAAAGAAAATAGCCTGGTTATATTAGTTTGTTACTTTTTACCAAATTAATGTAGAGCCTGGTCAGGATCCCGGTTTCTGCATTCATTAAAGCAAATGACTTTGTTAATACTAACTAGTGGCAATTTGGGGTTACATTAGACCTTAATTAAAGCTAGTTCTAAGTGTTGTGTGTGGATGTCACCATATGGAACTAAAAACACTTCAGTGCTGTTATAAAGCTCTCACAGTAGTGAACTGACAGTGATTTAGGAAAGAGCTCTTGAAGTAATTCTTTTTATATTGCTTTTTCCATCTTGCAGCCAACTTTAGCTTTTCAGGTGGGAACACAATTTGTAAGGTAATAGTCTTTTTTTTTTGTTTTTTTTTAATGTCTTATTAAAATGAATTTTTTTTGCTAGTCATCCAGCAATTAATTTAATATGGATGGTAGTAGGTTTGGATATTTTGATTAGTTTGCAGTTCAGCTAGAAAAGGATTATGATAACTAGTAATAGTAGAAGTACTTATTTTAAACTGTTTTTGCAGAAGAACGATTTCTTGTTTTATGTGATTATTTCCTAATATCTCTTTTATCTCTTGATCTACATACCTAAAGGATGCTGAAATGAGTGCTTTACATTCTTGTTTAGCATATCTGATATTTAAAACTTTTGATACAAGGGATCTGTTTCATTTCTCTGCTTTCCCTTTCAGTACGTCTAAATATTTTTGATATTTTGAGATATTTGAGATAAAGTGCATCAGGCCTTAGGAGATTGAAAGGGAAAACAGAAAGAAAAAGTAAAAAATTGAAAGGTGGAGAAGAAAAAAAAAGTCTGTCTAGCTTCCTGTTTTCTGTGCTGCTTGTTGATCTTAAGGACTTTCTTACATGGATATCAGTGTGACTTAGTCCTTAAAACATTTATCCAGCAGTTTATTTGGGCTGTACATGTAACTTCTTTTAACAGTAAAGGAAAAACTAAGTAGGAAGAGAATGGGTTTGACATCACATAGTCTACTTGTAAAGGTGTATTTAAATCAAGTTGCCAATTACCTGGCTTCCCTGGTTTATTGTTCTTCTCTTTAAGATCTCTCTTTTCATAAATTAGCAAAGTTTAGGTACCATGTAAGTTGCAAAGACAGCTGTGCAACATCGTGTTAGATGGAAAAATCCAGACATATTGCTCTGTAATTCAAATTATAATTCAACCTTCAACAAAATGAATTAAATATTGATGGTAGGTCCTCCCCTTCAAATTCTTTATTCATAGAGTGCTTCAGGATTCGTGTGGCTTCTGCTCCCTTGAGGGCTTACACAGTTAGACTTAAACTGAACACAATTCAGCAACAGTTAATGGGACAACTTAGATACGGCTGATTCCATTTCAACTGTGTTTTGGCACTTAGCTTAGCTTTAGTATTTTCATTTTTAGAAAAGTTCTTCTTCCTGTTCTTAACTGTCTACCCAAACAGAAGAAAGAAAACATCTCTAGGCTTTGTAGAAGGCTTTTTTGGAATGCCTTGCTTTTCCCTGTGGAAATCTTCAAGTATAATGACTTTTTTTTTTGGCTGACATAATCTTTCAAGATTTCTACAGGGAGTAGCAGTGTGTTCTAAAATAAAACTGTACTTTTCAAAATGTGTCACAAGGTCTTAAAGTCTCCAGTGAGTTTTCTCTCTATAAATATATAAAAAAAAATAAAATCAAAAGGATTGAGGATAAATTTTGTAATTTTTAACTGTTTTATAAGATGAATTTCCAAAAAGTCAAGATCATCCTATCAAGAGCAACAGAAGAATCTGGGAGTTTTATTTTAAGATTGAGATGAACAGTGCCTCATACAAGTGTATAGGACTTTGGCAAGTGTGGCAAACGGAGAAATATCTCTTCCTTGCCATAAATATTATTCGTTTTCAGTCTGACTGAAGACTTAATGCAGGTAAGAAAGCAATTACCAATTTTTTATGGGTCAAATCATTGCTTTCTGACAAGTTTACTTAAAAATAAACCTATGGGACTAGGTTAAGTGATAAAAAAATCTTTTATGTGCCTTACTTTTCATTTTAGGAAAGTACTTCTGCCACTTGAAAATCAGTCATTCCCAGCACATTGTACTTACCTGGATTGGACCCAGTTTTATTTTTTTAGACATAGCAAGTTTAGCCTTCTGTGTAAAGGAGCTGGACTTTTTTAGAGAGAGATTAGAGGTAATGTCAATCTATGCCTCAACTGCTGTCACTGCATGGCCTGATTCTTTTGAAGACTCAAGAGGTGGATATTAAATACTTACTTTACAATGAGAAAGGACCACACTGAAATTTCATGGAAGTAAGAAAAGATTTTAATTACCATAATTTGGTGAATAAAATGCTACTTCGGCTCAAATACTGAAATAATCTGATGTTTTTTGGACACACCAAGGAGAAAATACTCTTCCCAGATCATTTAGTGCAAGTAGGAATCAGTTTAAGAGAACTGTAAATACTAACTGAGCCTTGACAATGCTGACTTATTTGAAATGATGCTAAATATACTAATAAGAGATTTCCCGTTCATAGGAGTAATAGTCTGAGCATTTTCTTTTTCAGCTAAACAGAGGCACTTCAAACTCCTCACAAAATTTAGGGCTGTGAGCCTGGGGGGAGAAGCTAAAAGTTGGGGAGTTGACAGCATTGCTGGGTATCCATCCATACCTACAACCTTTTAATTCCAGCTGCTTTGGGCTCCTCAGAACCTGACAATTTGCACAGAGATGGCCTTTCGTGCAATAGTGCTGCTGCTTGCAGCTGCTTGGTGCTTGTATCCCCTTCTCATTCCCCAGTCTTATGCCAGGATTTGGGAGGGGTTATTGCAAAGCAGCTCAGCTCCTTCTGAAATGACCATGAAAATTTTATACTGCTCTGTTTCATATCACTGCGAGCACTGGTAATGATTTTAATCTTCCAATTTTTTAAACAGGTGATTATATCGTTATCATTAGTTCTTGAGTGTTCTGGCTTCCATCAGGTCAGTGACTCAAGGAAGTAAAAACGTTGAATTCAAAAGTTTATTTCCCAACTTCTTCCAGCTGGGCCATATTGCAAATCTAAAATAACCCTTTTGTTGGATTTCTAAACTGTTTCTTTGTTTGATGTGGCTTTGGCAAAGATTTGGCAACTTCTGAAGCATGTCTAGTGTTAGAAAGGTGTTGTAATCCTGATACTGTGTTTTAGCTAACTGTAGCAACAACTTTTGAAGGGCACCAGCATTTACTGACTTACCTGCATCTCAGAGGCTGAGGAGTTTGTTTTCAACACCTTATCTGAAATCAATTAATTTTACTGGATTTTTGGAACATGAAAGTATATTTATTTAAAATATCCATTGAATGTGTGAATAAAGGTCAAGAATGGTTAAAATTGAATAGATAGCTTGCACATGTGAAAATTCTGGTGTTTGCAAATTTTATGGCTATTAAATTCGGCAGAACTGCTGACATCAGCAGATGCAGTGGTGTCAGTATTTGTTTGCAACCTTTTTTTTTTTTTTTTCTTAACTCGGAAATTAGAATTTTTATACAAAGATTTTAGTAGTTTTGCTATTTAAATGCTTTTTTAAAAACCCTTCATAATGTTTTAAAGTTCCGGTAAATTGATGAGCCAGTATTGAAGAAGTTGCTGCAAAAATGTTCTTTCTTCTTTCTAAGTAAAGTTGATCAAAAAGAGAGAACAAAGTAGATTTTAACCTCTAATATTTTTAAATATATAGGTTGCTCCAAAAATAATGCATCCTACTTATTTCCATGGAAACTACGATAGTTACGAAGAGCTCAGTAATATGTGGTAATTTGAGTGCAAATTAAGTGGGAGAATTCAATAGCTGTCCTATGAACTGTATATGAATAGCTTTTAATAATATACACTGCAGGAGATCATACAAATAATTCGTCTTTGAACTTTGCTTTCTTCTTTCTTGCAAGTTTTCTAATGCTCTGCAGCATTAAACTCATCTCTCTCCATTTACCAACCTCTTAAAAAAAGAATTTTTTTCTATGCCGACTTCAGGCTGTTGGCACAAAGTTAACTGCGTGCTAATTACATTTCAAATATTTTCTGTGCTCAGAACTCATTAGGTACAAAGCCAAAAAGTGTTCTCCTGCTTGACTGCCATCTCTGTAGATTTTCTGGCCTTTTAAGATATCCATAAATTAATCATTTTCAAAGCATTCAGTGTCTTAATATGTGTTGAAGAGTAACTCGTTCACTCTCCATTTTCCTTTACCTACGGTTGCAATTAGGAAAATGCATCTGTTGGACTGTCTTCCATGCAATTAAGTATTTGTTAGATCATGGAATCAAGGGTGCTTTCAACATACAGATATCTTATTGAATCAAAGCTGTTAATCTTTGAACAGTGAAGATGTGGAAGGATTTCCCATGAAAACATGAAAGGAACAACTGTAGGAAAAGAGAGGAATAGCTGTAATGTCCCAGTGATGGAGAGGATTCATTTGCATCTGATAGTAGGATGATATTACACTTAACAGATTGAGAATAAATGTTTTTTACATACTGTGGTAAGAAGTGACATCTCAAAAGTCATTGAGATTTAAGCAGTAACTTCAAGGTGCACTTATTTTAGGCCTGAGTTATGGGTTAAATAAGCAAAAAAATAAAAGTCTTAACAAGACTGTAATATTTGAATTCAGTATCCCACAAAAGTATTTGTGCTAATAGTTTTGTCTGTCTAGTATAATTATTATAAATCTTGAGCACTGTCAGAATTGGCAACATGGAAAAAGAGTGATATTTCTTCCATTAATTGAAGTAATAGTTCTCTAATCATAGGATCATTAAGGCTGGAAAAGACCTCTGAGATCATCTTGATGAACCATCAACCTACCACCATCCTGCCCACTAACCATGTCCCTCAGTGCCACGTCTGTAGGTTACCTGAATACCCGCAGGGATGCTGACTCTACCACCTCCCTGGGTGACCTTTCCAAAGCATTACCACTCCCCGCATCATCCAATAAAGAATGGAGATTATCCTTTGCTCTCCTTTTGTTAATGTATTTGTAAAAATCTCTTTTTGCTATCTTTTAATGGTGGCCAGATTAAGTTCTGGGCTTTTGCCTTTCTTATTTTCTCTCTGCACATCCTAGCAACATCCTTGTATGCTTTTTGAGTTGCCTGCTGCTTCTTCCTGTTTAAACTCTTTTTTTTTTTTAACTTTTTTTTTTTTCCCAGAATCTCAGCAAAAATTTCCTTCTTAGTCCAAAATGTAATCAGATACTTTCAATAATATGTTTTAACTTGTTTAGTAGATAGTATTTTAAATTTCCTTGTGATCTTGCTAGTGCAATTGAATCAACGGTTCTTTTTTTTTCTCATGCATTAAATAACTTTGTGGCTAGCCAGATTGCAAAACAGAACACATTTTCATAGAGATACTTTCAGAATGTTAGTGTAATGTGCTTTTCATATTGTTCCTAAGGAAGACTTCAACTTAAGTACTAGTCAGCATGTATATTTTTATATATGCTCAGGTGTTCAAAGTACCTTGTAATGTAATTAACTTAGGTCCACATAATTATTTCAGTATAATTACTTTAATCTAAAACTTTGCCATTGCTTGTTCTATTTTCAAATTCCAGTAATCAACACTATCTGCTGCTGCAGCAGCTCTATCTGCTGCTTATCATCTGATGTTTCGTATCTCCTTAGAATTTTCTTAAATCATGATTCTTTTAGAATGAATCTTTACAGGTTGTAATGGAGGGAAGAAATGTTCAACCTTTCTCATGGGAAATAGTTTTTCTTATTAGTAAAATGAAAATTTTGCAATATATTAAGATAGGTGGATAGGATTTATCTAGAAAACGGTATGGAAGTCACTATGGTTTAAAATATTTGACCTTCACTATAAGCGCAGGCCTATGTTTGGTTAAACTATGCTTTTTAGATACACAAAAAGGATTAGATTCTATATGATAACATGAGATGATATTGATGTCTACTTGATATCAGTGTAGTCTCTCAGACTCCCAGATGTTTAGCTGAGAACCAGCTGGTGCTCTGCTTTATACTCTTCAGCTGTAAGCCCAAGCCATAAGCCTACAAGGAATGAACAAAGAATGTTAATTGGTGAAAGATTGGATAGGTCAGTTATTTATCCAACACTATTCATGTAGAGTCCCCTGCATCCACACAGGCAGCCTAGAACTGAAACTGATTTATCTGCCTACATTTTGAGTGCTAAAGTACATGTACAAAAGACAAAAATATAACAGCAAAGATAGTTACTTAGGAGATAAGAACATACGTTAATTTTCTACAATTCTAGGACTGATAGTTCCTCACCTTTTGCCCGGAAGGTTGCATGCGTTCACCGTTAGCTGAAAAAAGTCCAAGCAAATCAGTGAGTAATATTCTGATGGCAATTATTTTCCTGTTCTTGAGCTGCCTAAGCAGTAGGTACTTTTATTCACAGATAATTATTTTCTGCAAATTTTCCAAAAGTTTTGATAAATATTGCTTAAAACCTATAATTGTGCCTCTTCATCCAGGCTCTTGCACCAGTGCCTTAGTTTGTTGCATGAACTAGCTGTAAAATTCACTGTAAGATTTTATGCAAAATGTCAAAGTGACAAACCTACAGTTTTGGAATTGATATTTTGCTTGACACAAGGCTTCTTTTCACTGTAGTAAAATTGAAAGTGGAAAATTATTATCTTTTTCCTTATTCTATTGGAGTCTCATCAGGTCTTTTTTTCCTCACGTATTTCTTATTTCCAGTATGAAATTGCAGTATTCATGCAGAACCAGCATTTATTTTATTCTTTTCAAATGGCTTTGCTTCATTTTTCATGGGTAATGATTTGCCTTTCTGTATACTGAGAGGTGTGGATAATTAACTTGCAGTAAATAGGTTCAAATTTTGAAATCTTGCTTATGAAAATCAATATATGCCTAGGTATGATGCAGCCTCTCTATTCTTGCAGACACATTCTTCCATCATTACTTTTTTCAGATCAGAATATTATCTTGCAGTTATTCCAGGAGTAAGACTTCAGAGTGAACTGCATATTTCCCAAGACTTGCAGAAACGATATTCTTTAAAAAACATCAAGTGTTAATACATCTCTTAATTACTGTTCAGCAATTTCTTTTGTATAATAATAAATCACTGAACTGGTTTATTTTTATTTTGGGAGTCTTTTCCCCCCCATTCTTCCACTAATACAAATTTCTATCAAGGAAAGTAATAGTTCTCTGAAGTCCTTGAAATTCATCCATTACGTTTATTTTTGCTTTGTAACAAACGGTAAGGAAATCTCTCATACAAGTAGTGTCTGCAGCTATCTTATCTAGGATTGTACTTTTATCCGTATTTACAGTCACTTTCATTGCTCACACTTCAGTATGTGGATGTATGATGCACAAAATGTAATCACTCAGCTTACAGTGCAAGACTGAATCCCTTGTCTGTTTGATGTGCTGCACAGATGTGCATCTTTTGAACTGCTTTCAGAAACATTTCTCATAGTTCATGTTTATTTTCTCTCCAAGTCTTTAATATTTGATTGATGAAAAATCAGATTAGTGGTTTAACTGAAATACTGTTTCATGTGCTCTCAAGGGACTTCCAATGCTTGAATCAAATTACAGGAGATGGTTTGAAGAACGTAATAGCTGAAGAAAGAAACTAAAATCAATACAGCTTAAAACTTATCGTCTGATTTTCAAATTTACTGACTCCTGTATATCATTTTGAGACTATGATCCTATTAAACTTGATACAAAGCAGTGTTCCTTCACTTGCTAGATCATGGGGAAAAAATGCAGAAAGAAGCAGATTTTAATGAGAGGAGGCACTGGTCTGGAACTCAAGCTGTCTAGGTCAAATTCTTGGCCCTTCTACACGCTGCCTCAAGCAAATCACTCAATTTGTGGGCTCCTATTCCCCATCTGCCAAATGAAGACAATGGATGCATTCCTCTGCCTGGCCTTTACCTTGCCTGTTGCTGATGAGGCCTGTAGGAAAAAGAAACGTTTTAAAAATGTGTTTCTGTAGTACCTAGTATACTGAAGCCATTAGGTACTTCCATAATACAGTAAAGGATAACAGCCCCTGGGCAGAAGCATTCTTGATATGTTCTGTGAAATGTGTTTGCAATCCACTGCAGACCGGTCTTGAAATAGTGAACAACTTTCTCACAGTCTTTTTGGCAGATTATGAATGTTACTGTTTGGTTACTATGTTGTAGTTGCCATAAAGAATCAGCAGTACACCATGTACCACCCTGAGGTATTATTGTTTTAGTTTCTCCATTCTGCTTACATGCACTACTCACAAGCACCCTTATAATGGTCATTATCTGTAACTAGTGTACATCAGCTGTCAATAGAAAATGGCTTTTTAATGGCTTCCATGGCATTGCTAGTGATATTACTTTCTCTTTTATGACTTTTTTTGCATTTCATGATCCCACAGTGCCTATGGGTAGTAGGACTTGATAGAAATTGAAAGGACATAGCAAAGTGTTCGCACTGCCTCAGCTTTAGGCTCCAGGTTGGGTTGTAAATATATCCAGAAGAGGGCAGCTCAGGGCAGAACAAGCAGGAATTCTTCATCACTCTGTAATGGGGCTTCTTTCTGCACGACTGAATTGAAGGGATTTACCCACTTGATTTAACAAGGGAAGCAGGGCGTCAAAAGTCAGATGGCTTCTCTGCCTTTTGCCCCCTTCTAACTAAGCAGTTTGTTTATTTTTGATCTTATACGGGTTCTTTCCCATGAAAAATCTTCAATCACTACCACTATGAAAAAATGTGCAATTTATAAATGCCACCAGATACGTTAGGGAATGTAGAGGTGTTTTTAATTTCATGGTTTTTTTTGTTTGGAAACACCCTCTGAAGATATTCTCTGATTCATTAACACAGAGTTGGTTAATGTCATGAGGTGGATTTTTTTTTTTTTTTTTTTTTTTTTTGTGTGTGTGTGTGTGCGTATTTGAAGTTAATATCTGAAAAGAAGTAGTTTGTCATTGTGTAAATATCTTTGTGGTATTTTGACAGGTATTAAGTAAGTTTGGAGATGATTCAGTAATACAAGAGTATTCTCTTTTTAGATTAACTTGGCTGTTTTGAATCACTAGAGAATAGTATGGTGCTAGTATGATAAAGTATAAGTTAACATGGTGTCTCCTAAAGATTAACTGATTTACTTTTTTTTTGTAATCCGTGTACACCATGGAATTTTGCTTTCTGGGATTATTGTATAGATAGAATTAAAAAATTATCCCTCTAGATATGTGTGGCTTACATGAAGAGAACGTTTTGCAGTGCTCTAATATAGTGTCTATTACTTGTCAGAGAATGTAGGAAAGCAAGATACAGATACCTAAATTAGAATTTCTTCAGCATGATGACCCAGTTCTTATAAGAAATATCTGAAGTTATCAGAGCCCCACTGGTTTCTTAGCTATACTAACGTGGTGTGAAATTAGATCTGGGAGAAATACTAAATCACTTTCTCAGCTTTTTACAAAGTGTACAAAGTTTATGAAGTTTCTCAAAATATGAACTTCTTTATCTTTATTTATTATTTATCTTCTTAGATGTATAACAATAACAGAATTAGAGTTTTGAGATCTGTATTATATTAATTACATGAGCTGGCAGTGTTTTCTTTTATACATGTTTTAATATGGAAAATTAACTTAGGAATCTGTTAATACCACATGTATTGAATCTTTAACTCTCAGCCTTAGTATTTATTTTGCATCACAAATTGATTTTTTTTTTTCCAATCCAAATAGAAAAGTAAAATAAGAGTCCTAATTATAGCAACATTTCCTCTTCTCTCCCTCACATTCTCTGTCTCCTTCCTCTTGTCCTTGTTTATGTCTCTGTCCATCATTATAAAATAATTTGGGAATTTCTTTATTGAAATTGTTTTTCTCATTGTTTAATATCTACAGTTATTGATACATCACTTCGTCGTAGTGCAATATTTAGCCATAAAAACAGAGTCTATTGATATAAGTGTGCTGGATCATTCTGCTAGTAATACCTGTCATGGACATACATACTGAACATTGGGGTACTGCTGTGATGCTTCAAAGGAGCGTCCTATCTTATGGTACCTGGTCTTCAATAATATATACTTACATAATTGTTATTTATGTGTACTTACATCAGTGTATGTGGCATTTGTGCCTTCAGTTTGTTAATACTTCTAAGCTTTTCACTTTATTTACTTCTCAGATTTCTCATTTGTAGTATGTAACGATAATAGCTCTTAATCAACTCTATTCAGCTCACTGAATTCTGCAGTTAAAGGTTGTTCAGTTGTCATTGCAAATGATTAAATACAGTTGTTTTGCTTGATAGTTAAATGTTATATGACAGACAAAACACAACATGTGAAAAAAGGCAAAGAGATATGAATACCTATTTCTGATTAATTGGATCTCATTTTTACAACCAAAAATGCCAAGCAATAGAGGATGAGCTTACAGACAGTGCAACCACTTCATTATATATAATTACACATTGTAATCATTTAGTATATAGTCTCATTTTATAGGAAGTATTTAACTGAGAAATTGCAATTGTATCTATTTTAAAAGAGCTAGAAATTTGTATATTTTTGAAAAGTAATATATTCCTGCACTCTGGTTTTATTATTCTATTTCAGTCTCCTTTAGAGACACATCCAATTACAGGATGGGAACAATGACAAAGTTGAAAGCTTTTGAATTTAGCATCAAAGTCTGCCCATGTCAGGCGCACATCAATTTATATGACATGGGAAGGTCAAAAATGTCATTGTCATTGCAAATTTTATGACTGCCTTCATAACAATAGTTTCAAGAACTGAACTGCAGATGCTGCATGCCATCTTATCTATGATGTAGTTTATTAATTTGAACATACCTTTATTGCCTACGGATATGAAAATATGGATACGCTAAAGAATGTTATTGAAATTATTCCTTTAGAAATCCCTCTGATTATCCAGGTGTTTTAATCACTTGTGCATTTAGCATAGGACTAAATGATGATCATCTGATAAAGTACAGATTTGTATGGAGCTTTGACACTGTCTTCTTTGCTTAAAGACAACATATACAATTGATGTAATTGGGATTGTTTGGTCTGGAGAAGGGATTGTTTAGTATGGAGAAGAGGAGGCTCAGGGGAGATCTCACTGCACTCTACAATGAAAGGAGGTTGTGGTGAAGAGGGATTTGGCCTCTTCTCCCAGGCAATGAGCAGGACATGGGGTAATGGCCACAAGTTGAATCAGAGGAGGTTTTGATTAGACATAAGGAAGAACTTTTTCTCTCAGGGAGTGGTCAGGCACTGGAATGGCTGCCCAGAGAGGTGGTGGAGTCGCCGTCCCTGGCAGTGTTCAAGAGGCATCTGGCTGACGTGCTGTGTGATGTGGTTTAGTGCTTGTGGTGGCAGTGGTGATGAGGAGACGGTTGGACTAGATGATCTTAGAGGTTGTTTCCAACCTTGTGATTCTATGATTCTGGAAAATTAATTAATCTTGAATTCACTTATTAGTATTTTGGTTTTGTTTTATAAGAAGCTTTGGAATTTGCCGGAAAACATGTCAGGATTGCTACAAAATGTGTACTCTATTCAACTTTTTAAAGTTACACATCCAGCTTTCGATGACCATGAAGATAACCTTACAAACAACCTATGAAATGGGAGGTGCCAACATAGTGCTCTTTTCATCCATCTGCAAATGATACTTCAAGTCCAGAAGAGATCACAGTAACCTTCTATACTGATCAGCCAGAAGTTGCTTTTTTTTTTTTTTTTTAATCCACGGAGACAGGATATTAATCTGTGTTTCGATGATGATTATTGTTTCTAACAACACTGAGCAAGAAACAATCATCACACTAATATGTATCTACTCTGACTACAATTTTATTTATCGTATTTGCCTAGCTTTTCATCGACAGCGTCATACTTAGTCCACGTCAGCCTAAAAAATTTTCCATGATTCGATATCTCTCCCATTTATAAGAATCTTCAAAGAGAGATGCAGCCATCTCTTTATTTTCTTCACTTTGTAATCATCCCTTGAAGTAATTCCTCCATTTTCTTATCTCTAAGTTTAGACTAGTCTAAAACTAGAATCATACTCTGATAAAAGTTGGTTTTTTTTCTAAATCTAGATCTGTTTGTTCCTAGAAATGTTGTTTTGCATTCTGCTGAACTGAGAAAAAATACTGAATTTACCCTTTAACAGTAAAATGCCTCATTTACTTTCTCCATCTATCTTTACATTTGTCCACATAGGGAATTTATGGTATCCTATAAATCGCTAATCCAATTATTAACAAATTGAACAAAGAGCCAGTCCCTTCTCCATTCACAAATGTATGTTATTAATACTCTATCTTCCCCATTCACATTTAATAAATTGTTAGCTGTGAAACAATAAAACCTAATGAACAGAGGAGTAGCTGGAAACTCTGGCATGAAAACTGATGAGTCGATCATGTTGGAGATAACACAGCATCCAGCTAAGGTGCAATGTTAGACCTCTTTATTTATTAGAAGGGACATATTTATTTAGAAGGAACATAGAAATATCCAGATCTAGTACAGGTTACAGGTTCCTAATCTGCTGATGCATTTTCAAGGTCCTTGATTCATAACAAACTTAATTATCTGTTCAGCTATCAAAATGTGTAGTTTCTAAATCTAAAGTTTTTATAATGCATCAGATGAGCACTCACTCAGTGCTCTTTCTGTAAGCATTGTAGAGATACATATGATTTCATCTCATTTTTCATCTTTTACTTGTACAGTCTAAGATTCTTTGTATGCATTTGATAAAAGAGGAAAATGAGACATAATTACTCTTATTCATTAGCACTGAGAAATAACAGAAGCTTTACTTAATAAGGATAGATAAAGATGAGACTTCTGTTTGTCTCTCAAATATGTCTTTCAAATGATACAATAATCTGCAGCGTTATGACAGACTGGATTGCAATAGTGTGTGAGCTACTAAATTGCATCTTTTCTGTTTCTTTCATGGTCTATAATGCCTACACTGCCATTGTGCAAGAACAGTGCAGTGTGGAGATTTCTGAGAGCTAACCAGTGAAGAAGTGACAACTGATTGCCTGGAAGGTGGCAATGAAATTATTATAAGCTTGCAAGGTGTTTTCCATCCCTGCAGAGTGTTAGAATGCTGCTGATGGAATTTGGCTTCCCAGTTTCCTAGTATCCTGTATTCATTTTAGAATTTTATTGTAAATTACTTGGCATCATTATACGAGCACAGGTATTTAACTTATATTGATAGTATGTAAGCAGACATAAAAACCTTGAATTCGAACATCCATTGTTTTCAGGACAAACCCCCCTGGTGCTCTATTTAGAAGAACTGTGGGAGGTCTTGGAAACTTGGAAGCAGTGTGAACAGTCTACACTGTACATATTGGTTATATTGTGCTGTAAAGGGAGATTTAGGTGGACAGAAGCCTTATCCAAGACTGTCTTTTAATACTTCGGTTAATATTTATTTTTCAGTGGGCTTGACTTGGAGATAGAGATTAATAACTTGATTAGAAGCTCTCGATTTCTGTAGCATTATTTTATTCACACTGTCTGCGTTGCATGAGGATCATTATAGAAAATCAATGGATAGAACATAGAAAAAGGTTTTTCCTTAGTTGTTTATATTTTGTGTGCTAATTATTGAGGAAAGTCGTCTTTTATAATGGTAAACCTGTAGCTGTTAGTTATTTGATAACCATTTTGTGTGATGTCAGGTCATGTGGTCACAAAAATCACTGCAGCTATCAGTTTTGCTAACTAGTCTGTCCAATTAAGCCAAGAATTTGGAAGGAGGAAAGAAAACATTGTCACTGTGTGTAGCTATTCCAGAGGAAGACGAAGGGTATTGCTCTCTTGTAGTGCTTGAGTTTTCTCTGTTCTTTGATGAAATAGTAGATTGCTGTTGCCATTGTTGTTGGGCACATTCACAATGGACGCTAAATCACTGTAAAGTAAGCATCTTATTACTTGGGCCACTCATACAATGTAATGAATTTAGGGCATTCAGCCTATCAGATGCTGATTCAACTTGGACTTGAATTACAGGTATTGATCATCTTGGCCTCTGGATATTTATAAAGAAGTTGCAATCTTGGTATCTGTGGCGCATGTAACTAGTTTTTCACTGCTGTTTATGTTGTATAATTTAGTGAAGACTAAATATTCCCTGGCAGCCATAGAAACAAAGAACATTCCTGGGTAAGAATACTACATGTCTCTGAAGCAACAATTTTAACTTGCTGTCTGTTAACAGATCCAGTAAGTCTCATAAATTTATTTTCATCAAGCAGCAAAAAATGGCACTTATTAATTGAACTTACTAAGTAGTAAATGTGATTAAATATCACATGCAAAATGCAGTTACTCCAAAGCTGTACAAAAAGGCATCCTATTACCTTATTAAATATTAAATGCACTTCTTTTTTCTTGGCAGCATTGTGTCTGCCTTCTTAAGCACCTCCCAACTTAGCACAATGTGAATTTCCACTTGCTGTATTTTTGTTTCACTTCAGGGACATTAAGGAAGAAATAATACATGAAAAAGTTCAAGGATATTCAAATGGTAATTTGTCAGTGTATAATAATCACCTGAGCCTGATCTTGCAAAATGCTGAGCACTACATCCTTCTGTTATCAACAGTAAGAGTTGCAATCCTTCAGCAAATCATAGAGTCAAGCCTTGATGCGTATATAACTGCAGTACAGTGCAGCTGATTGTATTCCAAATTTATATTCTCGACACCTCTGTTCAGCTTTGAGGCTGTTCATATCCAGGAAAAAAATAAATTATTTGAGATAGATTTCATTAGAGTAAAATTTTATGACACCACATGAAAGCTCGTATTAAAATCTGGAAATATCTGCTGCTTTTTCATCTACTTCAGAACAGAACTGTGCGCTCTGCATGTGTATCCAAATAAATGCAGAACATTAAAGTCTGTCTGAAAATCTTTATTGTTTTTATTCCCTATTCCATTTTCCGTGAGATTGTTTATCATTATTTTGCTGAGCATACGGCAAATAGGCACGATACTTAATGAAATGAAAATGTTCAAGATAATTTTTTTGGGTGCAACATCATATGGCACCCTAAGAATGTAATTTATATCCAATGTATGGTTCTCTCCAAAACTTGGAAGGTTGTTTGGGAGTTCTTCAGCTGATACTTCATCAGGCAGTGCAGTGACAAATGTGTTCATAGCGATTTGTGTGTTCTGTCTCCTGGCAGTATGTGTATCTCTTGAAAATGAGGCTTCTGTGTCTTTTTGAGGAAAAATATGAGTTATGTTCTGCTGAAATATGAAGTCGTCAAGCTTCTCGTCTAATGGTTCATAGTCAATTTTATTTGAAACTGAAATGAAATATGAAACCTGTTTTGCTTCCTTTCCCAAACGTGTTGTGCTGTGGCATTCCTATACATCCTTAAGCTACCACTTCAGTGACCAAATTACAAATAAAACAGTTCTCATGGGTCAACCAGTTTTTAAAGGCTTCTAATTTTGGCTGCTCATTTAATTTCTCAGGTTCACCTTCATTTTGTTCCCTTCCCTCCCCTTCCCTTTCTTTGCTTCCTTTTTTACTTTTTTAATTTCTCCTTTTCTTAACAATTTAAAGGACTGTATTTATCAACACTTAAGATATTACTGCATATGGTATAATTTGGATTTTGTTCTTCAATGAAAATGAATTTCTTAAATGAAAGCAATGATGATTGCTGTATAGCAGGTAGTATGTCATTTTGTTGGTGATTTACCATAGTATTTTCCTACTCTAAGCCATTTACTTCTAACAACATCTTGGAGGAAGGGAATCAGGAAAATGATAATTTCAGGTAGTAGCAATAAATTGCTTATAAAAGCTAGCAAGTAAAAAAAGAGGGCTGTGAATTATGGAATTATTTATTTATTTATTTATTTATTTATTTTGGTGTTATTGAATTAACCTCACTTAATACTGCAGACCTATCTACAGCATATTGTCTGATCAGCAGCTTGTTTTGCATAGGAACTGCAGGTTTCTGCCCTTTCCTGTTACCTGTGCTATGCTACCACTCAGCATTTTTCAGTGACGCCAGGAGAGAGCTGAAAGATGTGACATCCACAAGATAGGAAAGGAGCTATCAGTTGTGCTGAAAAGTTTATGTTTCTTTTATTTAATTTGTCTGTGAAAGCTTTTCAAGCTAGCTTAATATGTATTTGATTAATTATATTCATAAATCAATCACTGCCCCTAGGAAGTTTACAAACTACCATCTTAATTCAGTTGCATTCTAAAAGTTTAGTTCTGAAATGGAGATATAAAAACTGAACTCCTTTTGCCTGTCAGATACTGACTGATCTAGAAGCATGGAGAAAAAAAAGAAAGCTTAAATATCTTAGCCAAATTTAAGTATGTTACATTTTGGAAACTCCAGGCAGACAGAATAAGGATGGGCAATTTTTTTCCAGACTCTTTAAGTTATAAATTACAGGTAAATGATAAAGATCCACAAAGAAGTAAAATTTCAGGCAACTTCGAAGGGTTTTTTGACAAGTGTTAGTCTAATTGGAAGCCTGAGCAAAAGGATTAGAAGGATTCATCTCAAAATGTTGCGCTTTCCAAAGTGGAGATTGTCACCTGAAATGGTGCTGTGATAGATATGAGTTAGCTGGGAATCTCCTGCTGATGTGGATAGATGACGATTTCACACTTTTTAAGTCTCGTCTCACCTTCTGATAATTCTGAAGTAACATCTTGATCTATTAATATTTCTAACTGATTATACACAAAGCCAAAACCAATTCAGGTAGAATATTAGACCCCATACAAGTGATAAGCAAGCAAGAAGATTTTAGTTAACATTAACTTTTAATTAATATAAAAATCCATTCTGCCCAAATCTCTGTAATCACTATAATTTGAGGAGGTAAACTTGTTCTCTCAATGAGATTCAGCTACTGAATCATCCAGTGAGAGCTCATCCCAGTATATCCATAGTCCCACGACGGCTCATTATGATATGAAATTCCTCTGGCACAGTGAAGAAGCTTTCTGAAATGCCCACCCCCAAATACTTGCTCTCTCTTATGTTATTCATTTTTCTTGCTGCAGTCAAATAATCGTTGATGGTGTCAAAATGTGTTCCTGTCACCTGTACTGCCCACAAGTACTATGACATAATGCAAGTGAATTCAGATGTTCTTCTTCTATGCCAGGCAACCTGAATATAACCTGAAATAAATGATTACTCTGTACTCTTCCACGAAAGGGTCCAGAGCTAAATAAAAGAAAAGGAGCCCAGCGCAGTCCTACCCCACAGAATATTCATATTTTTTTCTTGCATCTTTACAATATAGAGATTCTTCATAAATGAACAGGCAGAACTTTCAGACATCTCATACATGAAGGAGGATGACCTTTCTGAGGTAAGAACAACTAGAGAAAATAGCAGTTTTTCCTCTGTATTTGTGGGGAATTTTGAGAATGGTTCCCACAGGCTTTCTAGAGTGGCTGTCACTGCTCAACTCTTACTACATTTAAGACAGATTATGATTTGCCTGTTTGTTTTCCTTACCTCCTGGAAAAAGCAGAACCCAGCATTTTAATTGATATTAAAAGAGCACAGGAAGCTTTTGATTCCTGGTATTTATCCAGAAGCTTTTTTTTTTTTTTTGTCTTTAAGTAGATGAACAAAAGTGATGAAAACATCTTCATAAAAAGATGTGAATGGAGCTCAAGTTAGTGCCAAAGGAAAATCTTCGAGAGCACTTTATACTGAGAGCAAATAAATAGCTGGTAAATTTTTATTTTTTATCTTTTTCTATTCCATCTTTCATACTGCAGAATGGAATTTTCCACTAACAAAACCTTTATTTCATCTTCCAAAGTTAGATATCATAAAATAGTGCTTCTCCTAAGAAAAACAAAATTAAAACAAAAAAGCACCTTGGTTTTTCTCTGAAGCGTCTCACTGTAGTATTCCTTAATGTGCCAGCAGTGTCCTATACACTTATCCATTCTGTAACCTTGTCCTATTTTTCAGTTCTTCATTTCTTAGCTTATAACTGCAATCTCTAGGAGCCTAATTGTCAATGGTTTAACCTAACTTCATCTTTGATGCTAAATTTCTTTCAACAACACCCTTATGAGATCATAGTTCTCACAATTTGCAGCCATCAGTGAAGATTCTTGAAGTTGCACTGGAACAACCAACCAATGGAACTAATGGTTTTGTACAGAGTCCCTGGAAAAACACATATGCTGTATTGGACTGTTTCCTCTGAAATATTCCCAAGCTATTTCTCACCCTATAACAATGCCTCTAGTCTTTCCAACTGCTATTTCATTATCAAGCAAAAAATTATATAGTTTCCAGTAAGTCAACAGAAAATTCAGTTCTGTATTCCCAAACTTCAGTTCATGTCAGATAATAGTAAGAGGTGATCTGCAGCCAAGTAAAAGACATTCCCTCCGTCTCAGATTCCTCAAAATGCCTGCAACTCTGTGATATCACATAGTGCTCAGCTTGTGACTCTGAAGTTTTTAAACAACACTGTTGAGATCACTTATAAAAGCAGTTATTTAACTATCAATAGAAAGCTAAAAAATTTTATACTGAAATGTAGCTTTATTTTTGGATGTAACTGATTACAGGTTAAATTTGATCACAGGAAATTGCAAACAACCTGTTTGCTTTCTGCACTTCCCATTTCCAAGCACTGTAATGCTGCAAATAAAAGGTCTGCCTCTTCCGACTTGAGGCATACGGTCAGGGTGAGCACACATTCCCAGTTACTTCTGCTGTAACATCTAAGGGCTCAAACCAGGGGTACTCCAGGGTTTTTGCAGATAATTTCTTTACATTCTTTTTGATGCTCTCAACAGTACATAGTTGTGTTTAATTTCTTACTTACCCATTTCAGTAACTTTCTGTTGGAAGATCTCCTCATTTCCAAATCCTGGGGTTGCTCAGTCTCAGTAAATTCCAGGTACCAGTCCCCTGTGGGTACACTGATTTCAGTAGAACTGCTCATTTGGACTTGTTGAATGGTTCAGCCATGGATCACCTCAGTGTATTCCTTGGTTCCTTTTTGTGTTTTGTCTAAATTACATGATGATTCTGAGTACTTAGGTAAAGGATGGATTCTGTGCATTTGGAATTGACATACTTTCCACACAGAGTAGTTTTCTGGACGTTGCTTATGTGGCCAGTTTATCTCCAGTTTTACATATAATTACTTTTTACAGAGATTAGGTTTGTAAATGTAGTATCTCAAGTAAAGTTCTCCACATCATGGTAAATAAAACACAGTTCTCAGCTGCATTTAAGCAAATCCTGAAGATTTCAGTGCAAGTTCTACCCCTCCATGTAACCTTGAACAGTGTTATTCCATTTCTTCTTCCATGCATCCCGCCTCTGGCAGAATCTTCTTGTTCCTCCTGAGGACCACATTCAGCTGCTAATAAGGGGGCTCACCAAGTAACACTCTCCCTTTGTAACAGTCTTTCCATGTCTAGACAGAATGCATTCCTGTTTACTGTCCCATCATGGTTTAATGTTTCCAGACGCCTTTCTCAGCTCCCATGTCTGCTTTCCCGTGCATTCTTTTGTATTTACGAATTATTGAGATGAAACTCTGCTGCGCTGGCACCAAGGAGACAGAATTAAGCATGAGATACGGTGTTTGAATTCAAAGATCAAGAATTTTGCTGTTTAAATAGACAGGCAATTTCTATGCAGATTTAAGGAAAACTTAAAATCAAGTAATTTAATAACACTAGTTTTAGCTGTTAGGAGCTGTAGTATGCAATACTGTGTACTTTATGAACCCAGAACTGCTGGACATAGAGGTTTATTCCTTGAGCTCGACAGGAGAAGTATAGATACGTGTGACATTCTGTGGGTGCCCTGCACAGACAGTGTCATCAGAAGTGAACTTCCAGTTTCCAGATGGATTAATTTCTGGAGTACATTAATTATTCTAAGACTGATATAGAAATAGTTGGGAGCAAATATTTTCAAACTAGATATTATTTCCATGTGATAACTTCTGCAATTTCTTCTTCCAACTCAAAATTCTCTTTCAGGAGTCATTTTGAAATCCATGCTGGATCTTCTGTGGTGAAAACATATTTCTTAGCACAGTAAAACATCAATGTAATATTCATTCTCAGAATGACACATTTTAAAGTTACTAGATGAGAGGTGTGAAATGTGCTTGAACTGGAGAAACATTATTTACAGCATTTGTAGAAGTTCCGGAAATTCTTACTAGATTGAAATTGAACTCACCTTGGCAGCAGCTTGTGGTGGGAACAGAGCCATGATTGTATTGCTGTGTCATGCAGTAGGACTCAGCAGATCGGATAGCAGCAGGTGCTGTTCAAACAGTGCAAATTCTAGTCCTCATCAGTTCTGGATAATGAAGGGTCTGAAATATATCCCTAGGTAAGATTCTGAATGGAACTGCTTCCTTATACTTTAGCTGCCTAAAAATCTGTTGTTAAGGCCCACACTGTTATGAACAGCATTGACTGCTGATGTATAGGCGGATGTATTGTACTTTAAAAAGTCCAACCTAACCCATACTGGTAAATCTGAGATGTCTGCAGTTGTTCTAAGTAGGTACGTGGTTTTGTGTGTTATGCTTTGTCCAAAGTCAAAATTCAAATGTGTGTAGGAACTTTCACATCATGCGCTGGGCTTAGATGGTTCAAACTTGCATATTTGTGTAATCATCACTGAAACTAATTCAGTTAGAAGGAAATCTGATCAAAAAATCACAGAATTCTAGAATCTGTTCAAAAATATGCTTCAGTAAATGAAAATATCTTCCTTGAATCTTTTCCATAATCAGTAGAAAATACACACAATGAAGTGATGAGTTGTATCATACTTTGTTTAGGAAGTAATAAGTTTACAATGGAAAAGTCAGCTTTATTTCTCATATTTATAACTCGTATACTATGAAAAATGCCAACTTAATTTTTTTTTTTCTCTCTCCTAATTTTTGTCTTTAGAACTTAATTGTGTTTACCCCTTATGGAATCAGATAACGGGGCAGAAATCACTGTAAAGGAATGAGAGGGAAGTAGTGGCTGCTTTGTTGTCCTTGTTCTGGTTGTGTGTAGCTACTGGATGTAATTAGAGGAGCTCACCTGAAGCAGTCTTGAGCCCGCTGTCAAATGGCTGCAGCAGCGCAGCTCAGTTCTGTGCTCAGCAGCAGCGCACTCCTTGGCAACTCACGTTGGAGCCGAATGAAGAGCAAAAAGGAGAATGCTGCTTTGGACTCCTTCCTGACCTTGGGGTAGCATAAAAGTGCAGGAGCGCTGGGCAGGCATGTTTTCTTTTTCTTTTGATTTGAGGCCCCTTAGTAGGGCTTTGTTTAGGTTGTACTCAGAGGTGGTAGTTGTCAGTGACCCTTGGCTCCTTCAAAGTAGCAGTTCATCAAGAAAAATAATTTCACATAGAAATTTATTGGTCTATCTGTGTGAATCAGAAAGTAGCATAGAGAAATGGTCCCCAAGAGTACAACTGGCTTTAAGTGGCTCAGCTGCTTTTCTGCATTTGAGTGACAGTGGCATTAAGGCAGCTCAGAAACTCAACTATTCATCTTTTCTGGGTAGAGCAGCTGCCCTTCAATAACAGCTAGAGGAATGCAGCTCTGCTTTATGACACCGATGTAAGGCAAGCTAAGATAGAAGGGATAATAGGTTCATGCATAGAGGATTACATTATTTCCTTTACCTAGACAACTGCCTCAGGTAAGAGGTAAATATTTACTTACCATCTAAAGATATTCTATAATTTATATATTTTAAGTAAAAATCAGAGGTAGTTTATTTTTTTCATAAATAACAGAAATCTAATGTTTTTATCCCTATTTGTATTTTGTGCAAATACATTAATATTTCAGATAAATAATTCATATCATAAGAATATGAATACAGTAATTCAATTAATACTGTAATTATATCAGCTAAGAATAATTGTTAGTGAGATCCTAAAACTCTCCCCTCTATTCTCCTTCCATCTCCTCTATTTTTCCTCCCATCTCCCCCACCCCCAGTCTATGAATTTGAGTTGTGCATATATACCTTTCAGGAAAAATAAAGGTTAAATTTTTGTTTAGGGTGGATATGTTAGCCCCTGAGAACAAAGCACATGAAGAGAAAGAAGATTTTCAACAGTATCACCAGAAACCTGCAAACTGCAAGGAACTGCTTAGGAATTGCTGCTTGGTAAAACGTTTTTTTGCCTGGAAAAGTTTGAGCTCTAAAGGTACCTTTCCTACTGAAATTTTTAGTGCAGGAGAAATTGTTGTCTTCCCAAGAATTCTTTATTTTTGATAGAGGTGCTACTGAATTTACCATCAGTTGCATTACAGGTACAAAAACTCTCTACTGTCTTGAAGATGTGCACAGAGATTAGAAATGGTACAGCTTTGATTAAAGGTGCTTTATCATAATGTGACATAATTAATTGTACTGCATGAGCATTCATTTTGCAGCACATCAGAATACATCATCTCCAGAAAAGACGTGCAGAAAAAAAAAAAAGAAATCTTTCAATCATAAGCTAAATGAGTAAATGTAAAATCACAGTAATTGAATTCATCAATTTATTAGGGCTCAGCCCAAAAAGCTGTTTTGATGTTTGAAAACTGCTTTGATCATTGTCAGAGTATATTTACATAGAAATTACATGGTCGATTCCTTTGTCTTAGAGGAAATAGAGAAATGTGATTTTGATACATAATGATGCTGTTTACTGTACTTATTAATAAATTGGAACTTGGCTGTGAAATATCTCACCTATTGAAAGCCTAACTCTTTTATGAATAATAAACAGCAAAGAAATGATGGTTAATCTTCTTCTCATCATTTTCATCTGGAATATACTCACGTTTAAATATTTTATTCAGCACTAATGCTTCTTTTTACCATCATATTTGTATTTTGCGCCATTGTGTAAAAATAAAACAAAAAATCTTGCCCCAAATGCCCCTTTTGTGATTTGACAGCATTTTTCATCCCCTTGGCACACTGTTTATGACAGCAAAAAAAAAGTGCTCTGTAAATTGAATTTGTGTCAAACAGTATGAAAAAATAGATGACAGATGACATTGATTTGTCATGGAGATCTAAATCACCATACCCTGAATAATATGTTTTTTAATTTATACATTTGCTGTAAAGGATATTTGTTTCAACGTTTAGGAGAAGCAAGGTAGTTAAATACACCTACATCTGGCTGCAAACTGCCCCTATCCCTGTTATCCATGTAGGCACGTTTGATATGCTTTTTAACCTAAGCATAATCTTTTAGCTATTCTTGGCCACTCATTTTTAAAGCTTTAGGACAATGCTTACAGTGAATGACTGCTTTAATCATGCATATTTTGATTTGCTAAATGCAACTTTGTGTATCACTTTGCACTTGTAATTCTCTACGCTTTTATTTATTTTTTGTACTGTTATTGGGGCTAAAATTCTCAGCCTTCTGTTCATAGGAATTTAGATTTATTTTTTTGATTGGGTCATTTCATAGTATGGCATTTATCAACAATCATTAGTAGGCTGAAAGAGTTAGCTCTCTTGTCATAGTTTGTGAATCAAATGTAGCTTGCACTGAACTTAGTATGTTTGATTCTTCAGTGCCTTTAAACTGCCTAATCATTTGCACCTCTGAAAAGGGTCTAAAAACAGTTGATAAGAAATGATAGAATTAAGGATTTATTTTGTCTTGTTAGTGAATCAGGAGATTCTGTAAATGCAGTTACTCTGGGTTTCTCCAAAAGAGATGAGTATGAGAATTTAACACATCGTTAACTCAAAATTAAGCCTTTAGTTTTGCTTTGTCTGCTACCAAATGTTAGAAAACACATTCCTATACCAATACCTTTAGAAGAATCTTTGGTTATTTAATAGGATCACCAAAACTGATGTCCTGAGGTACTGTCTTCAGCACTTACCATTTTTCCAAGGTGACTCCACTGGCCAAATAGGTTTTCTTGAACTGGCATACCAGTGTGTACCAACATCTGTAACATATTATATATGGTATATCCCACTGAGTTCCTGATCCACAGCTAGGTAGGATTTCATAAACATAAACAAATGGAACACTTCTGTAAACTCCCAAGCTTGGCTGTGCATAAACACGCCCACCCATTCTCAGGAATAACTTAAGATGGCAAGAGGTCTGCTGTAATTTTGCCTTCCTCCTAGTGCCCGTGACACTGCTATAGCATCTACGAAGTATGTGGCTACTGAGATACTAATCTCAGTGTTAACTCTACTATTTGCTGTTGACAGAATGAGGATGAGTTTGCAAATGATGTGGCTCATTCCCACTTAGGCATTCCATGACACAAACCAGATTCTCTAGATTGTCTTAAGCTATTTTACACTAGTGAAACTTCATACTTAAAAACATCTCAATATGCTTGTTTATATTTTTTAAAAATAATGAAAACTGTGATTGCTGAATAGGGTAACTGACTGCCACTGTAACGATTTGTAGTTGGAAATATTGTGTAGTAATATATATCTAATCTTTCTGTTAAAGCAGAGGTGATTTCTTCTCTACAATTTGGTTTTCTTATTTTAGTTATTTGTATGATCTTGAAACTGACTTTGTCAACATGTTCTTATGGAATGAATTATACTTTCAGGGACAATTCCCATTTATGAATTTGGAGCAGGCAAATAAATATGTTCATATGATTTAACTCTACTTTTGCAATAAATAATCGTAACTGTTTTGTTAAAATCTTAGAATATCCCAGCAGGTTGTTGTCCTGCTCTTTCTTCTTCAATATATGTCATGTGAATTAGAGAAGAGAATATTGTAACAGTAATACTGAAAAGATGGTAATGCTCAGCCCTTCTCTATTAAGTATTAAAATAGCATGAGTTTAATGCAGCAATGGCTGCTCCAAAGGAAGAGTGAGAGAATTAAAAATAACTTACGAGATTTCAAGGAAAAGTAACTGAAATAATGTTGTTAATGGGGAACAATTCAATACTAAGGATGCTATTGTAGCCAGTGTTCAAGGCTCATTTGACTAATTCCTCACACAGCTGTTTCACAGAGTAGATATCGTGTAAGTAAGGCTCCAGGAACATTTTCTGGCAATTGCCAGTTACATCTTGATGCTGCAGTGAGCTCTGGGCCCAAGAAAAACTGGAGGGTTTCTGTTTCAAAAGTGAGTTGTCCTTAAGTAATTCCATACTAATTTGACAACATACTCAGTTAACTTAGGGTGGTGATGAGTCTTTCGTCATTATTCTATGCTGTGAGTATTCACCCTGCTGCAGATTTTTTAAAATGCAAATGAGAGACACCAAGATGAGAATAAGTTGTCTTCCTCAAAAATTTAGAGGAAATTACTGATTTATTAAATATGGACTTCCTGGGAAGGGGATGATAGTCTGTCCTGAATTGGACATTTAACTTCTATGAAAATACGTTGTTCAAATTAAACAAGAATACTTTTTAATACTTTTTAAGGAAGGGGCCTTTTGACAGAAGCACTTTCCAGTGTCTCTCTAATTCTTGTTTATCTTTTGACCACTTCTGTATTGAGAACTGGAGCAAAGACAAACTGAAAGGTAGACAGCAGGATTACACACAAGATTTAAAATGTGTGTCTTTTACTCTGTCAAAGCTCACAGAGCTAGTAACTAGGAGTTTCCTGCCTTTGTTACCAAAGCAAAAGCCTTTTTCTTTTCTGTAAATAATTGTCATAGAATAGTAGTTATTGAAGTCTGCCTACTTTCACATTTATTGAAGTCATTCTTCTCAACAATAACAGTTTGAAATAAATGAAGATAAAAATGAGAGAAAGCAACACCAAATAATAAATATCCAAGGTCAGGGATAGTTATGTTCTCCTGAGTTTATTTCCTTTCCCAGAAACTGCTCTTCACAAACAATAGTTTCTGAATGGACTGCTGAAATACAAATCAGATATTGTTCAATAACTGAATTTGTATTTGTCAGTTGTGCCATTTTTCACATCATGTCAGTTCAGTATTTTTCCTGGGAATTTTTTTTCCTCCCAGATGCTTTGATCAGTATCATATAATCAGGAGGAGACTTCAAAAAACTATGTGTGGTCACAAAGAGGAATCTGTTGTATGTATCCATACAGCTGAAGTTTATATGACTTTTCTGAGCCTGAAAGCCTATGAGAGAAGAAAAAAAGAGAGAGCAGTATGTCCCTTGTGCTTTCTATTGTAGATGATCAGCATGCGTAAGACTACAATATTTCTCCACAAAATCTTTCCAGAAAAAGGAGCTTTTGTGGCCTGTTTCTACAGATATTAGCCACTGAAGAGATTAATACAAAGTGAGATTTTGTACTCTGAAAACAAACAGAAAACTATTTAAATATTGAATCTTTCACAGTTTTAGCCAATTTAGAAATCCTTATTTATTTTGTAAAGATTGCAAGAAAAGAAACCAGCATGGGAATTCAAAATGAATTTTGTTTATTGAAAATTTTATGAAAATGTTTTACATTTTGATAATGAACTTTAGTCTTAAGTAAGCAAGCAACTAAACCCAGGAAAAGTTACAGTATTAAAACCTTGCTTATTTTGAGTCTTTTGATAACATTTTCAGGGAAAATGATCATCACCTACTCTTACTTTAGGTATTTCTTCAATCACAATGAACTATGAATTAGCAATGTTTTCTCACTCAAGTCTAATAAGGCAGAAGTTTTTGTAGTGTCTTATATCTTTGGGCATAAAACGCAAACATTTTATGTCTGCGAACATTGCAATTTATATTACCAAATAATTCTGAATAAATACTGCATGCTTTGTTTACACGTTTATGTTCAAGTCACTGAACGGGATATAGAATCTGGATGTTTTCTGTTTATTTGTGAAAGTTGCAAGCAGTATGCTTCCGTGAATTTTTTTCCTGGAACCAATGGAGAGCTGTTGTTAGATAAATAATTTCCAGTGTAAAATAGAGTTGTAGCTTCTCCTATTGAATAAGCATGAAAAGATTGTTTTAATAATAATAAAACTTCTTGGAAAGTAAAGGAAAAAGATGAGAGGAAATAACCTATTTTTCTTGTTCTTTTCCACCAAAGTATTTTTGCCTTATGATCTCAGTCAAGGGAGTTTGTATGAAGAGACTTGGCAAAAAGGGGAGCCTTGTAGTTTGTTCCTTTCTTTCCAGATGCTAACTCCAAATAACAAATCATGACAATAAAATTAGAAGCCCTCCCTGGTGAATGTCATTCTTTTAAATGTGCCATGTGGAGTGATCTAATCTCAATAAGACCTCTAAAACTCTCTTCAGGGCAGCAGTAATAGTTGATGGTTCAAATTAACAGCAAAGTGTATTATGTGGGAATGTTTGTTGTCTTTCAGGTTGTTAAGAGCGAAATTGGAAAAATGTTGTTTCTCCCAAGTTAGAATCATTCCAAAGTGATTATGCCAAAGTGATTAATGTTTTGAAAGGGGCTTTTTACTATGCATTTGCGTACAGACTTGGTAAATTGAGCAATGTATGTAGTTAATGAAATTATGAGACTCTGGAATGTATATATAAATCTAATATAGCATCCTTTTTGGCTCAGGGAAGTTTAATGATCAGTCTCTGAAATGTATCTTAATAAAATAAAAGCAGTATATATGTGTTCTGAGGTCTTAAATTCCTCTTCAGGTTTTAAAAAGTAGCACTTAGGGGGCACAATCATGGGAAAAGCCCTTTGTTTACAGGTGAATGTTTTGGTAACATTTCCAAGTGTAAAAATCAAATTGTGCAAATCTTGTAATGACTGCTGGTTTACAGTTTGGGGAGAATTTGTGCATACTTATCCAGTGATAAACTTGGAACTACTGTTACTTATGCCAATAAAAGTATTACCTGTATTATTTTTTTTAAAGATGCTTAACAAAGATAGGTAATAGACAAGAGTTAACCTCCATGCAAAACGTGGATGTGTCACTCTGGAGTTCCTGCTCTGTGCGTTCCTGGCAGTATAGTTATTGCACAATGAGGTGTGGTTTTCCTTTTCTCTTGAATGTTTGTTTTCTTCATGTTAGAATGGATATTTATGATCTCCTGCATTGCCACCTTTGCAGTCTTGCATTCATCTGAAAAAACTACAGTTATTGGGAGAGACATAATACTAAAAAGTAAAGCATGGCAGGTTCCTGCCTAAAAATGCTACATTGGCAGAAGAGCATATTGAACTTGCAAGCTTTTCTGTCCCTTGCCTCTCTTTCTACAGACCAATAATGGTGCTAAATATTATGTAAAACTTCCTACAAAGCAATGCACAGTTATAAATAAGCTCTAAGTAAGAGCTAAATTGATCTTTTTCTATTAGGTTGAGATATTTGATTAGTTGTCTCAAAAGTGTGTTTTCATATAAAAAACATGAATGACCACTGAGCTGAATGGGGACTTCCCTGGGCTCTTCACTGAACTGTGCATAGCAACATTTTATTTTTCAGTTGAAATCATTAATCCTAAGATTAAAAAGAATATGTGGTTAATTGCTTGTTAATGAACAAGTTATATCTGAAAAATAATTGTTTCTCTAATCCTAATTGTTTCTACTAGAACTGGACTTGCTTCTTCAATATGATGCAGATATTTAAAATGATTCATTGCAGTGTTGTAGAGGAATCATACACTCTGAACAAGGAAACAAACTATGATGTTTTGACCTCTCCATTTGTAAATCTGATTTCTGATTTTGTCTCCCCAGATTTTCCTTCACTGTTGCATAATATATGCCATTAAAAAAAAAAAAAAAAAAAAAAAAAGTAGTTAACTCATTAAAAGTCACTTAAAATTAAAGTTTTTCCTAGGGATTAAAGGTTTGGGATGTAATAAATGTAGAGAATCACTCAATTTGGGAAACTAAACTACAAGTTTTATAAAACCAGTATATACTTCTACTTAGTCTCTGTACTCAAATTATCTTTGATTTTTTTTTTTTGTCTGCCCACGACTACTTTTTTATTTAAAGCATTCTATCAATCAAACACTAATAGGC
Source organism: Lagopus leucura (assembly GCF_019238085.1). Lineage (NCBI taxonomy): Eukaryota > Metazoa > Chordata > Aves > Galliformes > Phasianidae > Lagopus > Lagopus leucura. Next base: position 53,938,139 of record NW_024962264.1, read on the forward strand.
TGAAAAAGTGTATTAGATTAAATGGAAGGACTTTTATATTCATTGCATACTTAGAGAATGGAATCAATCTTTAAATATCTTGCCACTTTCCATCTGGGCATTATTCCAGCAATTTAAGTGGCTAAATATATTGAGAGTGTTCCAGATTAAATGGTAGTTCTGAATGTCTTTTTGTAAATGGTATGGCTCATAAAAAACTCTTTTTTTTTTTTTTTTTCTTCTGGTGGTTAAAGATATGTGAATTTTGTTTACTGATAGTTACCAAATATTAAGCAGGATAATACAATTGTGTTTGTGAGCATCTGCCCCTCAAAAAAATCCTGAGACTAGAAGGAGCACTTCTACTCCAGATCTTGTAAGCTGCAAAAAGCAGCTTCTTTCAGTACACCAACTTCTTTTTTTGTTCGTTTGTAGTGAAGCATTAGATCTACATAAGTTCTTACAGAAAGTCAATTGAAAAGGGAAAACAACATATCTTAGAATTGGAAAGTTAGGGCAGAAGAAGAGAGAGAAAAACAGGAAGAAACAAATCAGCGAGAATGATTGAAACAATAAAATTACATGTTATCTTGTTGCTTTTTTTTCAACCCCACTTAATTTAATTACTGCTGTTGCCTTTCTTGAGTGCTTGTTTCCATTGGAGTCTGCAGTGTGTTCATGAGGGTCCTTCTGGCAAATGATATTTCTGACATGACATATTTGCCCTCCTTTCATCTCAGAAGGGGTAGGTGGAACGACTTGGTGCTCTTCGTTGCTGCAGTAATGCCATCCTGCTGGGACCTCCCTGCTGTTCCTTCCAGCAACATTATCTTCTTGGCAAGAAGATTTGTTCTCAGTTGTTTTTTAATTTTCTTATTCATCTATTCTTTGTTTAAGAGACTCAAAAAAGTCTGCAAGGGATTGGAATTTTTCACAGAGGATTCTAAATGTTTTTTGTGTGAAAAAGCTGCATTAGTCATATGTGGCAACATTGCAACTGAACTTTGCAGATCACCTCAACCAAATGCCAATAAACCTGTACTATGTGGTAAAGCAGAAGGCATACTTGATTTCACATATGTCAGTGAAAATGATGCTGGGAATATTTAGCTACCTTTTTAGCACTTTCTGTAATGTTCTCTTACAAAAGCAAGATACGTGGTGGGGGTGTATCTTGTGATACATTGAGATCACCATCTTTCCCTACAGTAGATGAAATCTGTATCTGACATTATAATATCTGAAAGTCTAGGGCAGTAGAAATGGAAGCTGGTATCGTTACCTACTTGGCTAAGCAAAGACTTAAGTTAGAGCTATCTTGAATATAATGTCAAGAGTGATTAACAGGAAAAATGTGTACTGGTTAAACCTCTGTCTATTCAAATCAGCCAATTCTCAGAATTTAACTAGCATCTTCTTTGTTATACTTCAGAGTAATATGTGTTACTGAAGTCATAAAAATAATGCATCTTTTGAAGGTAGTGACTACTATCTGAGCTTATAGGTATTTCTGTGTTTAATTTTGTACACATTTACCTTTGCTGGTTGAGAGGTAAAATGTTTTAACCTAAGAGTGTTTGACTGACAAGAGCTACTTTCCCAAGATATGATAGTTCAACTGCTTTTAATGCTGCCCCTTTTCTGACCCTAAGTTCATGCCACTTCCAGTGTCACCAAGACAAAAAATGACCAATGAGAAAGATCAAGATTGGAGGAGGGAAAAAAATCACAATGTGCGATTTTACTGTCCACAGTAACCTCAAAATAAAACTTTTTTCCTAAATTTCAATATTATCCACTCTGAGAAAATACGTCTAACCTCAGAAATTACCCATTTCTCTCCAGTTTTGAACTATACGGGTCACAATCAGCTATAGTATCTATCAGTGTCTCAGCTGTTGATTTTTCCTGAAACCAAAGCTACTTTACTTTGTAGTAAACAGAGTGTAAATTCTCAAGCGAGGAGCTGATTTGTAGACATGCATGCAAACAAGAGAACAGTGCAGTTCCTTAGCTGTCAATTGAACAAGTTAGAAAGCACTGAACAAAACAAGGTACAGGAAAGAAAGGAGACCTTCATAGTTAATTTATACTGCAGAGTAAGATTTCTTCTGCCGTTGGTCCTGCTATGTGATGTTAGAAGATTCATTTAAATCAAACTTTAGGGATTGGTCCTGTATATTTCTTGTTTTCTGAGTGAATCCTTGTGATTTGGTTTGCAGAATCCTGAGCACCTGCAGCAGTGAGCATCTTTCAGGATGTTGAGTGCTTGGCTTTGAGCATATGTGAAAAGCTGCATATTAAGCAATGTGAGAATGAGCTTCCATGAATTTCCTACCAAGTGCCCAAATTAGTCAGTACCTTTGATCTTAATTTCACTGTGCCTCTGTTCTGCATAAAGTAAGCATAATAATAATACCCTCTCATCTCAAAGGGATGTTGTGAATATAAATGTAGCAATATTTGTGGAGCATTCAGACACTGTAGTGATGAACATTGTAGAAAACATTTTGAGTTTGGACTTTCAATAATTTTTCAGGAGTAAATGTCTGCGTATAAGTTGTGGAAAGAGTGAAGTTTTGAATTTGGTGAATAAGTACTATCTGTGAATTAAATTATCAAAACAAGCTTCTATTCAAACAGTAGGATGTGATTGTGACATTTAAAGATGGTGCTATAAGTGGAAAGGGGCTTAAGTAATGCTTAAATAAATAAATGTTAAGATTTATGAACAGACCTTTTCTGTGACCTTCCTATATAAGCAATATGTGTAGAAACATTTCCTAGTTTGAAGGATTTATAACATGAAACTTAGAACTTGGCTTGTAGTTTAGGTTAAAAGCAGGAGTAAACCAAGGTAATTGATCAAGGGATTGGACTTTGAGATACAAAGTGTGAAAGACGCAGCAAGCGTGGAAGGATGTGCAACTTTATATAAAATGTTACATCTTGCCTTGCTAAAATCAATGAGAACTTTGCCATAAGTTACATCATAGTAGGAATCACACAATTTGCTTTATAATAATGCATAATGTAATGCAGTAATGTAAGACAAATGCCTCGATTAAGATAAATCACTGTACATATGTATATATATATATACATATACATATATATATATATCATCCTTCCTTGGGCTTGGTAATGTTGGGTTTTCACATATGCTGTATTTCATGGGTGTCCACCTTTTTGGCCTGCTTAGGCTGCACTGAATAAAGAGGAATTGTTGCATATATGTAGGCTGCTCTGAAAGTAATGTCTCCTATCTGTGTTCATGGAAAATACAAATGATACGGTGAGAACAGTAACTCTGATAGAGCAAATTCTCAGTTACAAAACATTATTTTTCAACATAGTCATCACCACTAGCTTTGCATTTTCACCAGTGATGAATGAAAGCCTTCACAGCACATGTGTGAAAATCTGTACCAGCTGAGGTGAACCATTGTTGCCACTGCTGAAACACACCACCCAGTGCCTCTCTATGCTCTCATCTATCTTTGCTTTCCATAAATGTTCAGCAAGCGTCAGTAAATGTCAGTGGGTGCAATTTTTTCTGCATGGAATAATTCAGTCCCACACCTTTGTTGCATACACACTTCCATGTCAGAGGCCATTTTTTCAGACTGCCCTTTGCAGCCACCTGTCACACAGCAACAAAATATAATGAATATTGTTTGGAAGGTTCATCCTCTGCTGCCATTCCACCATCCGCCTCTGACATGTTGGGCTGACATCATAACATAGGCATTACTTTCAGAGCAGCCTTTGTAAAATACATAATCTATATATGTAAGTGACAAAACTTATTTTAACTGTTACAATTTTTATTAAAATACTAACAAAAAAGAAAAAAAAAAAAGAGAACAACGAAACCTTAAAACTAATGGCACATTTGATGCTGTTTTTGTGAAACTGATGTATCAGACTGGTTTGATGTCAGTAGCTGCAATTCTTAGTGAGGTCTCAAGGAGTTTGTCAGAGATTTTTGATGAAATTTTGTTCTTCCAGTGCTTCATCCTTCAAACAGTTGTTCATAAATGTACGTACTCAGAGAAAGCAATGGCATGAATGAGGTGTGACTGTAAGACTGTAAGAGGTATTTGTCTCTTCTAAGCCCTAAGAGAGGGCTTATAAAAGTCTCGTAAAGAGACATCATCAGATTTTTCTTTCAGTTGAATATATGATTGCAACTCTGTAATCATTCTATAGATTGCATTCCACTGGAAAATTCTCAGGTAATTTACATATGTCAATTAAAAATAGAACTGCAAATATTAAAAAAGAAGAATGGTCTTTTTTCATCTATTTTGAATGCATCCAAATGCATGGCATCATTTGCTACCACTTGAATTAGCACTGCAACTGCACCCTCCTTGTGCCCTGGTTCCAGCCCAAATGGGGTTCATACTGCACCACTGTTTGGATGCTGCTGAGGCGGCCACAGTGGGAGCTTTGTTGGGCTTCATGGAGTCTGCAGGCTGTGGGTTGGATGTGCCTGCTGTGTTTGCCAGCAAGGTGAATTTGGAGGAAGAAGAGCTCCTTTGGTAATTTTTGCTAGAAATGATCAGTGTTTCATTTTGAAGAAAGTCCCATTATGCAACTTATTTAACTGATAGCCCCACTTTAACTCTTTGTTTTCTTGGTATTATTTGAAATAAATTCTGAAGTCTACAAGTCTCGGGAAAAGAACTTGAGATTTTTGAATTTTTTCATTACCAGAATCAAATCAGAGAGATGAAAAAAATACAGATTTATTTTTATAATTCAGTTAAGCTGCAATTGATTATATACTGGAAACTAATCGGTATACCATAATTGAAGAGGTATTTTTGTACCAATGTACCAGCTGGTATCACAGATGGTACAGATGGCATAAGGCTCTTTAATGGGATAAAGATAATGTGTTGGCGCAAAGAGAACTGAATATATGAACATGTGATATTTCCCATTATGAACTGTCTAATCAGTGTAATTTCAATTCATACACAGTTCTTACATTTGTATTCCTCATATCTGAATAAATAAATATTAAGATTGATACTTTCCAGACAGCAATATTAGTACAAAACCATACTCTGTTCTGGAAAACATCACATACTATAGTAGGGAATAACTCATTAACCTTCCTAATTTAAAACAAAGAATTCTGTGCAAATCTGATACTAAATTTTTAAAGAGATATTGAATGTTTGGAAGCAGCAGGAAGTTCCTGAGAAAAGTTTGTTAACTCATAATCTCACCTTGATGCGTGTATGGCAAAAAGTATGAAGATCAAGTGGATTCCACACTTCTTGACAATAATATAGGAGCTTCATTGGTTAGTCTGGGTTTTACTGGACTTAATTTTTTCTTGTACGTATGGTGTCCTATATAGTAGTGTCAACTTCAGAAGATTTTTTCTTGCACCCCATTCAGAACTTTCTTTTCTCCCTTAGCTGCTTTGTGTACATTGCACAGGACACAAGAGCTATCTGCAGCATGTTCTTAATCCACTGTGGTGTTTTCAGTCATAATGATAGAAATGAATTGCTGGATAAGCAAATTTTCTGATGACCGAAATAAATCTGCCACAGATGAAAGTTGCCACTGTGTAATATTTAATAATTTGAATCCAGATTCCATTTTCTTTAGTATTTAGAAGGGCTCAGTTCATCAGGACTTGGTTGTTGTGTCTTTCCAGTTTAGGTAAAACCTCCTCCTAAATTATTTAAGCTTTTATTTTATGCATCAAGATTGCTGAAGTTTATTTTATGGAATATTATATCTGAAAGCTCATTAGTGCAGTTTTTAGAGCTGTTTCCAGATCACACAGAAATGTGGCTGGAGTTTGTTTACTGTCTTCTTGTCTTTTATCATCTATTTTCTCTCTGTTCGGAAACTAACAGTTATCTTTGAAAAGAGTTGTATTTTTGATCTGAGCTTTTAGATTCCAGCCGTTTTATATTCCAGACCTATATATATATTTTACTGGTAATATTATTCTTTAACTTACTAAATGCTTCATGGTAAATAACTATCAACTTTCTGGTTTTGTTTTTTGACAAGCTGATGTTATAAATAATTTCAACTTTATGAACCTCTTTCACAGTTAGGGTTGATACTACAATTCAGTGAGAGCTTGATTCTCAAACAGCAATTAAATAATTGATTTCTAGGGTTGTTTTTTTTTCACCCCTGAAAACTGTATGTCTTGCTTTTTCTCTGCACTGAAGATACAGATGGTATATTAACTGTCTTATAAGTTCTACTTATTCTGTCTGTCCAATCTTCATTGCATAATAAAGAGTTTAATTTACACCAAGACTGCAGATTCTGAAGATTTGGTGATAAAGTTGAAGCAATGCTTTGTTCTCTATGGCCTGTAAGAGACCCATAATAGACTTACACTCAATTGATGAGCTGGTCTTCTGCATGAGATGTTAAGCTGAGTTGCCTTTTTGTTTTCAGGAACTGGCAGAGTACCATAATCATGTTCCTAAGTGCAAGATATATGTGGTATTCTTTAGAGCAATGTCCAGGCTAATTCCAAACTTATTATTTGCACTGCCTACTTAAACTTTTGTCATCTTCCTGAACTAGAAGTAAATTAGAAATGAAATTGAAAATTTCCTGAATTTTAAAATAACAAGTTCGTATAATACATCAGTGAACTACAGAATGCAGCATTTGCAGTCAGAGCGGATCTGACCATTAGCTGTCTTTCACTGCATTATGCTCTTGGAGAGATGTACGGGAAATTATTTCTTTTTTTTTTTTGCTCTATGTCAATAATGTAAATGCCCTTAACCTTATATGGAGGAATGTGTCATTGTTGCAGAGCAGAGCCTGTGCTTAGTTTTTTGTTCACTTTTACTTTTTGTAGTAAAATACACTTCTAAAAATTAAGAAAAAATCTACCAAATGAGAAGTAACACTTAAAACCCCATTTTTTGCAAGAAATAAATTACTTCAGTATGGATGAGGAAGTAGGGAAATGGGCCTTCTGTGCTTGATAGGCATTTAATCAATTAGCTTTTCTGAACATCTAGCAATGTTCTTTTGGGTCCTCTGGGTGGATATTTTTATATTTTAAGTACCATAATTTCATCATCTCTGTTCACAAGTTTCAGGGGAGGTCAGCTGTCTTTATTTGTCATTAATTTGTAAATAGTGTTATTTTGGATAATTTTTACTCCTAAAGTAAAAAGATTGTTATCAAAACATTCCACAGGTTCACAAGTTTCAATTACTTTATTAATAAAAAGTTCAATTACTTTATTAGTAATTATTCTGTATAGTAGCCATTGCTACAGAAGGAAGAAGTCTAATTACATGGATTAGATAATGAGAATTTCCCCAGTTAATATTTTAAGATGATCATCCCTTACTATTTTAGTAATGAAGTGCCAAAAGCATGTAATAACACAGTCATATTTAAATTAATTACCTAATATAAAAGTACCAGATTATTATTTTAGAAAGGTTGGATGGTTCCACTTCATTTTTTGTTCTATCATATTATATAAGTATTCTTTCTAATACTCTATACTTTCTGATGTGAGGAGTGATTTACAATGCAATAATTAGTTTTATCTTATGGAAGTATTTAAAAAAGTAACAATTTAAGTCTCTGAAGCCATAATAACTGAGTTGTTTTGTTTTGTTTTGTTTGTTTTTTTGTACAAGCATGCATTCTGATGCATTTAAAATATTCACTGAATATATTACCCTGAGATGTAATCTAAGGACAGAATTTCTTCTTTCACTCAGGCAACTTAGGAGAAATGTGGGTCAAACCAAATGAATATGTATGTGTGTATATATATATATATGTATATGCATATGCATTGCTTGTATATCTGCTTGATCATCACCATTCAGACATACCAGGAATCCAGCTGTTTTTCTGGACAGTGATGTACTATGCAGAGATACAGCATCTGAGCTAACTCTGCAGTGGGAAATAATATGCAAGTGCTGGTGCAGGACATTCACTAGGCTAATTAGCCGACTAAGCAGTGCTAACTATAGCAGGCATTATGCCATGTAAGCAGAGCTGTGCTACTTCTGAGATACAGCTTCTGTCTATACACAGTGCTATTTTTGGTAATGTGAACTCTTCACAACTTCTTCAGAGCTAGCTGCATGCATCTATTTTCCTCATGGAGCAGGGAGGGAAGAAGGTTGCTTCAAGCAACAGGAAAAGAGAAAAATGATGTTCAGCTTCTTTTACCTGTGGGCTGGGACTTTTGCATGTGTACATTCTCGATCCCATCACTGCTTTCCTCTGGGCCACATGCCTGTTCTCTATATCATGTCCATACATCAGGCTACGTGCTTAACTTTGCCATTTACTCAGTGATCATGAACATGCCTTTTTTTTCATCCCATTGCTCAATCTGTAAAGACAGGAAAGCATTTTAGGTCAGTGCAGCTGTGGAATGAAGATGCCACAATGACCATCTCTATTTCTCAGTATTTGTTTCTTCAAGTAACTAGCATTATTGAGATATTTTTAAAATCTTTAGAAATCATGTCTTAAAATACTTTTTCTCCTTATTGAAGTTTATCATGTTAATGTCTCCATTTTTGGAAAAAAAATAATATTGGGAATAATGATTCATACCTTATTTACACTGCCTCTTTTTTTTTTTTTTTAAGTAGTAGTACTACCATAGCACATAAATTGAAAGCACCATGAAATCAGCAGGTAGTAATCTATACAGTATATGGAGAAGGTTATTCACTTGGGAAGTAGTCATTCTACAAACTGAAAATGAAACAAAATACATTCTGCTGGTATCTTTAGGCCTACAACAACTCTCAAGTCATGGCAGGAGGTCTTGCCATCTCCAAGGCTCTCCACATCATTTGTGCCAGGCTCCCTGTCTGTCTTGGGTGATGTCAGTAATTCTCCTATGGAAGAAAACCATCTGTTGTTCCCTTACCAACACCTGTAGGATGATTAATGGAGTTTTTATGGAAAACTTTAACATGCTAATTCCGAACAAAAGTAAACTGGTTGTATCTTTGGTAAGGAGAATCTGTTTCACTCTGAAGGGGTGTTAAGAATTATCCCCAGTGAAACATTCCAGTCATGAATATCAAACTTTTCCTCTGTTTGAAGCTGAGTCAGTGATGGTAAACTATAAATCCTATAAATTGTGCATTTTCTGGATGAGGAATGAGTACATAGGCTTTCTAGGAGACAGTCATGTTTAACCATCCTTTCAGGTTGTGCCTTTTCAGTGTGCTTCACAGACTGACTTAATCTTACTCTGAGACAGTAGATTCCTTTTTATGAGCATCATATATGTTTTGGCATCATATAAGTAAGAATCTTCTTCTGTGTGGTTTCAAAAATGATAAAGACAAAAGTATGCATGGCTAATGAAAGAAAAGATCCATTATATTCTTTCAAGCAAAAGAAATACCATTCTTGCTATCAAAAGAAAAGATAGTCTAAATATCCCATGTAATTCTAGATTTATCATATGGAAGAGAAGAATTAAAATAATTTTTTACATAAGAGTTACAGTGAGGCTTTTGCTTACAGGATCATTCATTGGTGGATAAGGGAAAAACAATTGACTTCATCTACTTTACTTGTGCAAAGCATTTGATACTGTCCCACCAGACATCCTTGCCTCTAAAATGAAGAGACATAGATTTGATGGATGGGCTGCTGGATAAACAAGAAATAGACTGGGTGGTTGCATTCAAAGAGTTGCAGTCAGCAGCTTAGTGTCCAGATGGAGATCAGTGATGAGTGCTGTCCCTCATGGGTGGACACTATTTAGCATCTATGTGGACAACACAGGCAGTGGGATTCAGTGCATCTTCAGCAATTTTGTGGACGACGCCGATCTGTGTGGTGCATCCAACATGCTGGAGGGAAGGGATGCCATCAAGGGAGATCTTTGACAGGACTGAGAATTGGGCCTGTGTGAACCTCATGAAGTTCAACAAGACCAGGTACAGGGTCCTTCACCTGGCTTGGGGCAATCTCAATCAAAAAGAGAGGCTGAGTAATGAGGGAGTTCAATGTAGACTGAGGACTTGGGAATTCTGGTGGATGAAAAGTTCAGCATGAGCCAGCAGTGTGCACTTGCAGCCCAGAAAGCAAACAGTATCTTACGCTGCACCAAAATTGTAGCTAGTAGGGTGAGGGAAGTGATTGTCCTGCTCTACTCTTTTCTGATGAGACCCCATCTGGAGTTCTGAGTTCAGCTCTAGGGCCCCCAGCTCAGGAAAGATGTGAAACTGTTAGAGTGAGTCTAGAGGTGGCCATTAGGATAATCAGAGAGCTGGAGTACCTCTCTTACGAAAACAGGCTGAGAGTTGGGTTATTTAGCCTGGAGATAAGGTTCTGGCGGAATGTTATTGAGGCCTCCATTACATAAACAGGCCTACAGGGAAGATGGAGAGGGACTCTTTATCAGGGAGTGTAGGGATAGGATAAGGGATAATGATTTTAAGCTGAAAGTGGGTAGGTTTAGATTAGATTCTTGGAATAAATTCTTCAGTACTGAGGGTGGTTAGGCACTGGCACAAGCTGCCCAGGGAGGCTGTGGATGCCCCATTCCTGGAGGTGTTCAAAGCCAGGTTGAATGGGCTCTGGACAGCCTGATCTGGTGGGTGGCAACCATGCCCATGGCAAGGGTTGGAACTAGGAGATCTCTATCGGCCCTTCTAACCCAGAGAACCCTGTGATTCCATTGATTTCTGTGATCCTGTGATTCTTCTGCTTCTGGAGGCATTGTGAATTATTCAGAACAAGGTGTTCTGGTTTTGGTGAAGGAGTGCTCATATTATAGTTCATGATTATGTGACAATTTTTTTCATTTGAGGGGACTGAGACAAAGCCTATGTAATAGACAGGGATGACTGCTCTTAGTTGATTTCTTCTATGCAACTTTGCAGTCTCATTATTATGAGAAAGATTTGACATCTAGAATGGATTCTGGCCATAATAAAATGAAAATAATTTCCTTTTTCTTTGAGTATTTTTTAGTTTGGACTGTTTTAAGACTTGAATGATCCAAACTAGGCTTGTTTAGCAATTGAAATTCTATGTAAACATTAAAATATTTAAGTATATATTTTATGTTGTAGTCTTGGTTTTTACATGAAGTACTCTGTAAAGATGGTCTGAGGAAAATGTAGAGAAATTTTCTATTTCAAATCTGAAATTATGTAATACCTACAAAAATATATGTCTGGGTTGACAAAATACGAAGGGCCAAGAAATGTTTAAAGGCTTAGAATTCTGTATATCAGCAATCCATACCAAACGTTCTGTCCCTCAGAATCAGGAGCTTTATTTTAATTTCTTTCATCTAGCTAGAGAAAGGTTAAAGATTAAGCTATTAAGATTTGTGAGAATTACGAGATTCTCTAAAGCAATTCCAAAGAAGCTTTATTTTTGGCTCAGCTGCATGATAGCACAAAACAACTTTTGTTCTGCTTTCAGCTCAGCTATTTATACTTTGTAGTTCACTGAGGACAGTGCCCTAGGATATTATTATTTTTCCTTATGTTTTGTTTCTTTTTGGTAACATCCAAACATCCTGGTGCTCAGGATGTTTAAAATGCCCTCATTATTTCCTCACTCACATTAAATGACAGTTCTGTGAGGTTAATTCAGTGAAAGAAAATCCATATCATAGAAACCCCCCAAAACAGGTGATATTTCTTGCAGCCTGAAGGAATGCGACTCAGTCTCTGCTTCTTTTCTGGAGATAAAGGGAAGGAGCATGGCAAGTGGTGACAAAAGCAATAGCAATGCCACCTTCTTCACTGCAACCTGACCCTGTAAAAATGCAATAGAAACATGGCTAGTGAAAATGCTTCACTGTAGAAAGCTTGACTGGGAATCCTGAAACAGAGTAGCTGTTCCTTAGAAACACTAGAGACTGGACTAAATGATGAATTTTTCAGATGTATGTTGAATATTTCTAATCAGCTCTCCTTTGGAGTTTATTTAATTCACTTCAGCATTTTCTTACATAAATGCAAGGAAGGAAAACCTGTGTAAGGAAATCTGAGAAGTGAAAGGAATCATTAAGAAGTGTTAAGCACAAGCTATAAGAAGTCCATGCATTTCATTGCTGTGCAACAGAATTAGGGCAGAGGTCTTGGGCTGCTACACGGTTAGAGCACTTCTTTGCATCTTTGAAGCCAGGCAAGTCTGAGGGGCTGTAGGTGTTGTGACACTCCAGTTCTGCACAGTCTGCGCTCTTGCATCATGAAAGAATCACCCACCTTGGACTGTGGGGCAACTGAAAAAGAGCACACTAAGGAAATGGTAAGGTCATTTAATAAAGGATTTGAATTTTTCTCTCTTTTTTTTTCCCCCATGAATTTGTCATTCTTACATTGTCTCCTGAGCATGACAGTTTGATGCAGACTTCAGAACAGCGTGTGATCTTTCACAGTCTAGTGAGAAAGCCTATCACTTCTGGGGAATGGCCTGTGCATTTTTCTGCTTTGCAGATCAGTCTTTCTATTGATTTTTTTTTCATGTTGGATTACTCGTGGTTTAAGCAGAAATTTTTCAGTTTCGATTTAAAACCTATTTAGGATGGACTGTTAATTAATATCTGTATATTTGGAGCTAAATGTTCATGCGCACTGAGCTATAAACTACAGGGCAGCAAATAACTTCTATAAAACTTGTCTCTTTGTTAATATTAACTTAAATGCAAACATGTAAGCAAGAGTGGGTATAATAAAAGGTTGTACAAACTTGGTCCTTTTTTTTTTAATAATTATTTTCCCTATTAATTATTTTAGCAACGTTAACTGATATCTTGTGGCCCTGTAGCCTAGTTATATTCTGTAATTTATTTTCTCTTTATTTTTGCCATGCAACTTTACCCCACTAATGAATTTCCATATGAAATTTTAGCAAACAATTGTAAGTCACAAAGCTTTGAGTGTCTTTGCTGGTGGAGTAAAGCATGACTGTGCTGGAGGTAGAAGTATTTATTCATATTTATGTATGGTTTTGTTGTATTACTAATTTTTATGGTATGATATTTGTAAATGTTATTAAAACCAACTGTTTTCAGCTATTTGGATATAAACCTAGAAATAAACAATTACATTTAACCTATACATCCTCATAGAAAAATCCTATTTCAGAGGTGTCATATATTATGGATACAGACATAAGCACTATGAAAACAGAGACACTGTTCATTTTTTCCACATATTCCACTTTCTGTGATTTCAGTACCTGGTCTGCATCTAGAAGCAGCTCTTAATGCAACTTTTAAAATGCCTAGAGCTGGGCAAACGAGGCTCACTAACACAGGTGCTGGTACTGAAGAAAATAATTCTTATTTGGAGTTACAGAGAGCGTGCTGCAAGGTGGGGATACAGTGTCACCATGCAGAGAAGGAGTTGTAAGAGTTAGGAACAAATTTCATTGATGATTTATCAAGTGGAAACATTAACAGCAAAAGCAGTCATACAAATGCAAAGTGTTCGTTATAGCAAACATGTAAAAGGTGTTTTTTAAAACCTGAATAGAAAAGATTTGGAGGTACATTAGCCTGTGTGGTTAGACTGTATGCTCCAAGCACACACAAAGCAAGCAGTGCAGTAATAAGATACAGGTGTGCCCAATGTACCTGTTGGAGGGCAAGCCTTTGACAGAATCAGCTGAATTTGATTCAGCTACTTCTGGGCAGTGAGGGGGTGGGATTTGCTTTTGTGTCTAAGTGTGAGGATAACTGCAGTGAAGGTTTTTTTTTTTTTTTTTTCTGATGAAAAGTATAGTGGTGTAGATATTCTTTAAATGCATTGTTTTTCAAGTTGAATTTGAAGGAAGTAAGAGTTTGAGGCATCAGTAGAAGTCTCATCTCTTTAACAGAGCCGTGGAAAAACCCTTGCAAAATGTGCCTTCCAAATTGTGCTGAGGAAGGATTTTTTAAAGGTGAAGCAGCTGTGATTTTCAGGAGCATCTGTTAGGATAAGGCTGTAGAGCATGCAATAGCTTTGTGACTCAGCCTTCCACCTTGCCCCAAGTTGTTTTTTTGGTGGATGATCCAGGAAGAAAGAGGATTTCTTTTCCCTTGAGATGGCATCTCTTTCAATGAAGGGCAGAGTTGTTGGAAGGGTGTGACTGAAGCAGGTAAGTCCACAGTGCAGCAATTTATATTCTCAAAATGTTGAACCGTTTGTCTTTTTAGTACACAGAAGAGATGTTAAATGTTATGTTAAACTTATGTCCAGTTGCAGTTTACACTTTTCTGTAAGCAAGCTAGAAGCTGATCTGTGTTGAACTATCACCACCTAGTGGTAAAACAGAAATAATGGGAAATGACTTCATTTCTTGTTAGCTGTTGTGCTTTTGTAGTGCTGTGGAGCAGGTAGGAGCAATAGACGTAATGAACTTTATTAGAAAAGGAAATACATGCAGTAGTTATCTATTACTAGCTTCATTCTCTAATGGCTTTTCGTTCTGTGTTATGTGGTAACTTAATAGCTTAACTCTTCCATACTTGTGATTAGCTAGTGGACTGTTTTTCTGTTCTAGCTTGCATGTGGTTGATTATAAGAGTAGCTGTGACATTCAAGAGGGTGAAGATTTTTGTGTTAGGTAATGGAAGTTTTAAATGTGGTAAACTACGTCTTGCATTTATTTTCTACTAATTTGTTGAGTTCTCTCGTTCTACTGTTATAAGGTGCATGTGGTATACAAAAATAGATTAATCTGCTCTGACAAATATGTGATCTTCTTTAGAGTGCATGTTTTGTAGGGCTTTACTTTAAATATTACAGCTTAAATTGATGATGAAATCAAGTTATTTAATTAGGTTTTAGTAAATAGTTTGCCATACATTCCCCTAATAAATATCTATAGAAATGAAATGCTGTTGTAGAAAGTAGTTTTTTTTTCTCACTCTGAGCACTGATAACACAGGTAGTAGGCACTGTAGTAGCTTATGGTAGAGTTCTGGTGGTGTGTGATCTTTGAATTTTGCACCTATTTGATTATCTTCTTGTTTGCATACTTACATTTTAACTTCTTTACCTGCTTGAGGAATCAGTGTATGTTCTCTAACTCTGTAGGCTGTTGTGGTGGCTGTGGCTTATGCTCTCCTTAAATAAGCCAACTATTGGGTTGTTTCTCAGTTATCTAACATGACTGTTTATCATCATCAATACTATATAAAGCTGTCACTTTCATTATTCTTTCCAAGGAAGAAAAGAGGAAAAACTACCTAAAATAAATGTGATTGTTTCAACTAGAGAAGCTGAGCTATGAGGATGGGATAGTGTGATGCTGCCTCTGAATAGCTTATGGGATGTAATATGGGGAAATCAGGGGAAAAACTCTGACTGAAGGCCAAAGTTACACAAGAATGGATAAGAATAATTTGGCTGTCAATAAATAGCAACTTCTGGCTGTTAAATAAATGAGTGTGTGAGGCAGGCACCTAGCTAGTGACCGGCCAAGAGGAGCGACTGCTTCTGGATGGTAGCTTGGTATGTTCAAGAAAGGAATAGAATGTGATTTTTCCACAGCAGTATGGTGATGCTAGGCTCAGTTAGCTTGGGAATGCTCCTCTGAATGCATGTGCTGTAACAAAGGCACAGTGTTTAAGTTTTGGAAGCTTCTTGAATATGTGCTCACCCATTATTTTCTTTACCTCTCCTTTATGGAGAGGTAGATATCACTGATAGCTTTAATGTATGCTTTACTCTAGCCTACAGAGAGGCAGACTAAATAAATGTGCTTCAGGGTTGCAGTGTTGTGTCATAGCAGCCAATTCAGGTATGTGGTGTTATACTGTGCGATACTGAGATATCTAAGCAGTAGGTCTCAGAAGCTACTGCACTGAACTAAGCCAGTATAACTAAAACACGAACAAGGCAACCAGCACTTCCACTTCACAGCCAGGAGCCGTCCTTTTCCAGTACCATCTTAAGGAATTGATGCAACCAGAAGCATAACGCTGATGTAGGATTTTCCATACTTGTGTCCGTATGATTTGCCTGCCTGTGCAATGCACTGCATTTTAGTTGTCTTCACTGTATTTTACTTCAGTTTCAGTAAGCTGTCACCGTTTCTGAAAAAAGTAATGCTTGCTTTTACTACTTTAGTTGCTTGGATTGTTGGTACAAACCAGAAAGTAATGTGATTATTTTTTTTTTAATCTGTTTTATGGGTTCTCTTAGGAAAATCATAATAGTGTTAAAAATTGTGAGTTGCTTTTGTTTTTGACTTAACTGCTTTCCACTACTTTGAATCTGTTAGCTTTGCTTTGGCTTTGTTGGGATTTGTTATGTAAATGTCAGATTGCCAAGTAAGAGAAGCTGGAAGAACAGATTCTGTCCTACTGCACAGATGGAACACATGAAGATTATGTGCTGTACTTCAGATTAAATGACAACTTTATTTCTTGAGCTAGAAATAGTAAGTTATCTTTTTGACAAATGGGAATGTAACTTTATTTTATTTTTTGTTCATATAAGCAGTTTTCTTTGACGAGTAATGGCTCTTTGTGCTCAGTGTTTTGCTGTTTTGTTAGACTGAGTGCTTTGTGGCCATATTTTCAATGAAGGTTTCCTCTGCCCTTTCCTGATTGCCTCAGTGACTCTCCGCTGTAACCAGGAGTGCAAATAAATCCGTAGCTGCTTTCTTGGTCACCCTTTACATCTTTGGGTGTGAAACTTGTAGCTTGAGATGGAAGGGACCTTTAAGATTATCTAGGTCTCCCCTTCCTTCTATAGACCAGGTTGTTCAAAGCCCCATCCAGCCTGGCCTTGAATGCTTCCAGGGAGGGGGCATCCACAACCTCACTGGCTTGTGTCTGTTTCCAGTGTCTCACCACCCTCACATTAAAGGATTGCTTCCAAATATCTAATTTAAACCTCTTACAGTTTAAAACCATTTCCCCTCGTCCTGTCGCTACCTACCATCGTGCATCAGTGTAATTGAAAACATGCCTGAGCTTGACACAGAAATTCTTGTGGTTTCTTTTTGCAGAAGAAAGCTGTGAGTGAAATCAAGCAGCATGCTCTTTTACTAGAAACGGAAGGAGGGCTGTATAGTTTTACAGTTGTAGATATTAATGTACTGCCGAATAATACTACAATTCCAAGTTTCCATCCTACCATATTTGCTTCTGCATGGCTATAAGCTTTGCCACACCAAGAAAGAAAAGGTAGCTTGTAAATTCTGCATGATCGCCTTCCCAGCCAATCTGTGTTAGCAAAATCTTTATTCAGACTACAGGTTGATATTAAAAATATAATGATGACTTAATTTGTGAAGCTATCCTATGCTATTAACTCCTAAGCAGTTATGAAAGATTGCATTACAGTAACTCCTTGCATCTTAAAATTACATTAATTTTTTTATTAATTGCTTTTTATGAGGTTGTCCAATAAAGTTGACTTATGTATCCAGTACTAAATTTATTCTTATTTGGCTGAGCTTTGAGTAATTGTTATCATTAACCTTTTGCTGCAATTCAGCAGCATCAAGAGTGGATCATGGTCAGGTCCGGGTACATTATACAAAGAGCTTTATATTTCCATATTTCTCGCTGCCTTGGAGACAGTGAGGTACTAACCAAAATAGGCCTGTCTTTCTGCTATGAGTTGTTTAAGCTAACATGTAATAAATTATGCGTAGCAGTAGATATTTCTAGATAATAGTCTCAAGACTGGAGATCATATGCCTCATCAGCTATTTGACTCAAAGTTATTTCTATCTCACAGTTGTGGGATGATTTTACAGTCAGCTTTTAATCTGGCTTGTTTTTGTTGTCACTTAAGGGGTTTTTTTTTCTGCTTTTCTTTTTTTTTTTCTTACTGAAAAGGTTCTCTAGTCTCTGTTAAGTTCTCTGTTCCCTTCACCTTCCAAACAAAAGCTCATTTACACTACCTTCTAGGACAGCAGAGCTCATTTTCTTTGCATAGTTTTTTTTTTAATGGCACAGCACAATCCAAGTAGTGGGATAAGCAAACAGTGGCTTCCAAGGAGGCATTCAAATATGAACAAAGTGTTCTGTGTCCTGTGAGCTTTCATGTGTTTGATTAAGTAGCCATCACTTCTCCAGAATGGACAAATCCATCATTTGGAAATGATGGAAAAAAGCCTTCCTGCTGCATACTTTCACAATTCTCAAGTGTGTACTCCATCCAGCCTTACACCTCTCTATAGACTGAGTATAGTCACTGATTGGAGACTTAGAACAGGCAGTGCAGACGAATGAAGCTGGCCTACCATTAATTTACTGCATGTGCTTTTGATAAACCATTCTGTAGCCTTTCATTTTACTGTTGATCCAAATAGAATTCAAAAAACCCCCAAAGCATTTTATCCCTCTAACTGCATCCTACTCCAGAATGTTATTCACGCAAAGCGAGCCCCAGTTTTCCTCTTCTTTCTCCTTGGCTCCTTCCCACCATGCTAACTGACTCTGGGATTGCAAATCAATTTCATCTGAGTAGAACTGCGAAATGTCTGGACAAGTTGACCACTGTCAGGACTTCTGATTTGTTAGAGCTTGACTACTGGTTGGGTGGGGGCAGGGAAAAATAATTATATGGCCAGGTTGCAAACAGTAATAATGTGTACTTGCTGCTTTTTTGACCCGTGAGATCTGTAGTGTTTAGCCTCAGCCTCTTTGATTCACATATAATTATCTTTCCTTTGATCTCAATGAGAATGCTGTAGGGAATCTTGAGGAATATGTCCTGTGGGCATTTGTGGATTAAAGTTTCACTCTCTGCTACTTCTCCCTTACAGCAGAGTAATAGTTTACTGGAGATCATTTTTATTTAAAAAATGGTCTTATTGTATAGTCTGAGTCATGCTATCTCTGTAAATATAATTATTTGGGTAATCTTGTTAACATGCATGGTGGGTTTCTTCAGTAGAAATCAGCGTGTCACATAGGAATAGTTTCAAAGGAGTCATAAGTGCCTTAATGTGTTAATGATCCATATATAGCATAGTCCCTCTGTAGTCCCTGACAGGTATCGCAGTGATCTCAGCAGAGAAAAATGGATGTCCCTTTATCCTGAGGTCCTTATCTAAAATTGCACAAAAATTAAAAATGAAACACGTGAAACCTGAAGTTGTAAGTCAGAATTAATATTCATGCAAGAATTTCATAGGTGCTTTGTTAGAAAATAAAAGATTTTGAAAGACTACAACCTAACCCTGAAGAGAGTGGTTATGGAAAGCTTGCGGAGTTCAGTTCATTTTTATTCTTTTTTTTTTGTTGTTGTTGTTCTAGAATTTGTAATGAAATGATGCATGTGAATAAAAGCTGGGCAGTTTTTTTTTTTTCCCTAAGAAAAATGGGGAAAAATAGACAATGGAATTAATAGCATCAATTTTCTTATTTTGCATTTAAAATACTTAAGTATGAAATATTAAAAAATCCAGGGTATTCTTAAGCAGTATTTCAATTACCAGCAGATCTCTCTTTTTGAATGCAGGATATCAGAGACTTGTTTACTCTTTTGGAGATCGATAATACATCAGCTCTGAGATCAATACTGATCTCTCCCATGTTCAATCCAATCTAATATTAAACTGGAAAAAAATGGGATTATTTGAATGGAGCAGGATGAATGACTCCAAGACAGCCTAGTAAGTTTGGCTGGCTTATTGCATGGAATGAAATTCTGTCACAAGTATTTATAATAATAACAACTTCAAGGGACTTTTTTCTGTCTAATAATTGGTATACTTACTTGATATAGGAGAGCTTCTTGATATTCCCGTACATCTCTAATTCTTCCATGGCTTGCCTGTATCAAAATGAAATACCATTATAAGATTTAGAAAAAGCTGGTAAGATGAATAGCAGAATAATGCCAAAGTCATGCAGGGACTTTTTAATTTGAAGTGTGAAGTTGCCAAACTGCTCA
The DNA here is from genome assembly GCF_019238085.1 of Lagopus leucura. Taxonomy (NCBI): domain Eukaryota; kingdom Metazoa; phylum Chordata; class Aves; order Galliformes; family Phasianidae; genus Lagopus; species Lagopus leucura. Next base: position 53,958,005 of record NW_024962264.1, read on the forward strand.
GTATGGTGCATAACTTCTCACTTAAATCGAGTCCAGTACCAGAGGGATGGAAGAGAGTGAAAATCATCTTTAACAACATTTCAAAAAGTAAAGACTAATAAATTGGATTTATGAAATAAAAGCTGTAATGATTGAACTAGCAGAAATGTGTTGTAAAGAAGTGTTACCTCTAACTGAAAAATTACACACTAGGACATCAATTAAGGCAGAATTCAGGGTAGGCTTTTTGCATAAAACTGCTATAATTGGTTCAGCACGTGAAGGACTTGAAAAACTTCTACATGTCCTTTCTCACCAAATACTTCCTATGTGATAATAGGGGAGATGCTCTTTTAGATTAGTAAGAGACTAAATATAAGAAGCGAAGGTATAAGAACTAATAGTAAGGGATTTCTGCTTTTTATGCATTAATATATTATATCTGGGTAAGAAGGTGAATGGTAAAATGACAAATTTGGATGTTCCCAAAGTTAATAGCATACTTAAATCTAGAAGTTGATGTAGTGGCAGAAGATGATAAATCTTAATGACTGGTCAGTTGCTGGGACAGGGGATCTGTGTTAATGCAAATTATTCAAAAATGGAACATATGGATTCAGAATTAGAAAGTTCTGGAAACAGGCATGTTAGTGGGCATGTGAGGGGAAAGGAAATGTCTAACCAAGTGTAACTGTTTCTTCTCATAAATTGTGTGTGCACTTGCTTTAGGAAGGACTTGGTAAAATCAGAGGAAGTGAGAAAAGATCTGGTTGACCTCTTTTCTTTACTTTTGGAATGAAACTGTGCCTTTGTGAAAAGAGGTGGAGTGGTTTAGACTGCTTCTGCTTCACGAACAAATATGAAGATAATGGATGCTGAAATATAAATGGACTGATGAAAGCAAATAGGGAAGATTTTCTCGTCTTCCTCTCAACACATGCATTGGGGAATGGCAGAAAGTATTTGGCAGTGAACTTGAAACAAATAGTGTTTTTCAGAAAATACATAATTAGGGAGTTCTCTTCTGCTAAGTGTTTATTAATAATAAGCCACAAGACAATTATAAAATGTCAATTATAAGTAAGTGAGTGCTTTTTCAAAACATTGGTTTACTTTACAGAGACTTTATGTAAAGTCTCTGTGCTCAGCAGCTGCAGTGCCACAAGATGACCAGTGATGGAAAGGTGTGCAAGAAGTAATGGTATGTATTTGCTCTGATTAATTCTTTCGTTGTTTTTATGGGAATCTTTGATAAAGTACATTATTTCATCACTGATGTTTGCTCTTTCTTGAAGGTGAGCTTTTGTTTGGTCACTCTGGTTATTGATTCATCCGAGTTCAGGAAAAGGATCCTGGTTTGGAGATCCCAAGCAATGTATTTGACTAACTTGTAGTCTCTTGTGCCTCGTCTCATATGGCTTATCTGCATTCACAGGGAGGGGCTGTGCTCTCTTTGTGGGAAGACCTGAGGTGTAATAATGAGCCACAGAGTGGCTCTGCATAACGTTGCCGTCTTACAGGTGGATGCTCACAGTCATCAAGTCCTCAAAAGCTCGTCGTACTGTGTAGCTGGAAACCGTGGGACTTCAATCTGTGTGTTTTAAATTTCTGCCCCTATCTTCCCGAGAAGGACAGCAGACACAACACTCGACTGTAATCAGTGTTCTATCCCAGCTGTTGGCCGGCAGGTGGCAGCGCAGCGGCAGTTCCCAGGGCCTTCCCCGTGCGACTTGGTACTCTGTTACGAGTTGCACACAAAGTAAATGCCTTATTCGGAAAATATTAATTTATATTTATCATAAGACTTCAGTGGCTTAAGTTACAAGGAATGCAAATCCCTTATGTTTACAAATGATAATCAGAAGGCAGCATGATTTTCTTTTGTCATCATACATCACTTTGTAAACTCTACTGCAGCCAAAAAAGGGAATATAAAATGCAATGTGAAAAGTGAAGTCTTTGTTTCATTTCTTAAAAATAACTAGGCTAACTCACTGAACCATAGAATGGCCTGGGTTGAGAAGGACCACCGTGATCACCTAGTCTTAACCCCTCTGCTACGTGCAGGATCACCAACCAGGCTGCCCAGAGCCACATCCAGTCTGGCCTTGAATGCCTCCGTGGATAGGGCATCCACAGCCTCCTTGGGCAACCTGTTCCAGTGAATCATCACTCTCTGTGTGAAAAATTTCCTCCTAATATCTATCTCCCGTCTCAGTTTAAAACCATTCCCCCTTGTCCTATCACTGTCTACCCTCGTGAACAGAAGTCATTACTGACTGACCCTCATAATGATATTTTATTGCATAAACATTGAAATTAATATTTTTCCTTGATTTTCTAGACTGTTAAGAGAATATGCATTTTTTAATAGATGCATATATACCAGCTAGCTTTTTATTGACCTCGACAAAAACCTTAGCTAGTTCGTGATTTTTAGTTCCCTTGAAATCTATTTAGAAAGTCAAATTAATCCCCAAGCCCAGCTTCAGCTTGTACATAAAATGAGCAATGAATACTGGCTCATTTGTACATAGTTCCAAATGGACCCTGTACATCTCAGTGATTTTTTTTTTTTTTTTTTTTTTTTTTTTCTCCAGAGTTCTTATGGCATTATAAGAAGGAAGGAGCCATTAGTAACTAAAGCACTTGGATGGGGGAAGGGGGTAAGTGTGAATGGGACGAAATAGCTACTATTAGGGTGGAGCTGGTAGTTTCTTACAGTACATTCCTTTTCTTATGTTTTGTGTCTCTCAGTGACTGCAAGACAGCATGCTTAACAGCATGCTATTTCTAGAGAGGAACACTAATAGTGGCATACCATGATGCCTGGCTGTTTTAATTATAGTCAGCTATAACTGACTCATCCGTTCTGCAGCAACGCTAAGAAAAAATCTAGGTAAAGGATGCCCACGTTATCTATCTAAAAGGAAGAAAGTAAGCAGTCTGAACACAAAATGGTTTCTTCAGAAGTTATCTTCAGATTAGGCCTATAATGTGAAAGCCTCAAGGTTTCTATGATTCATGCTCATCTAAATGTATGATGTAAATCTATTCAAACATATAACATGAAATTGTTCAGATTTTAGTAAAAATAGACTAGTAGACAACATCTTTGTTAAGGCCATATAAAACATAATTAGTACAAGAAATGAACTTGCAAAGTGTAGTATTCTACTGTTTGGAAACCTTGTGTATGATGATATCTTGCTTAATTTCAACTACTCAGAATAGCAAGCTTTTTGGAGTACCATCACACGTTGGGGAAGAGCCATGACTGTTAAAGCCAGCTTTTGTGGCTTCTATTCCTCACTGCACACAGAGAAATAGTTTTTGATCACTAAAAAGCTTTGGAAAAGCTCTGCCTTGACTGCTTGGTCTTCAGTGTTGAAGGATATGCTTATTTTCTTTAATGCTCTTGCCTGTATTTGTATGTAATCATTCTGTCTTTCACGAATATTGGTATTCTTCAGCAGGTTAATTGCATTACCCATTTTACAAAGAACTGGCTTCTAAACAGTGAATTTGCTTCATTTAGCTTTCAGTCAGGTTTCTAGATGTGTTGCACAAAGCCATTCATATATTCATTTTGCAGAGATTTCACACATTGCAGCCAGAAGCTTTCTCTGTTAACTACTTTTGGGGTTTTGATCACTTTTATAACAGCTACAGCCAATACTACGTGAAAAGCAATCTTAGGTTTGTTTAGGTGATGCAGTTCTCTTAAAGCAGCTTTTGGAAAATTGTGCTCTTCAAGAGTACAAGAGAAAGGTGTTTCAAAGGACAGGTTGGCTATTGATAAAGTAACTAAGATCCAGGACTTTAAGATCCTGAGTAACTGGATATTAAAATGCAGTGCTGATTTAAAGAATATGGGATTAGTTAGTAGATATTGAGACAAGTTGTTTTCTCCAAAATTTATGCTGTTTAAGTGCAGTTTGGAGTCAACTTGTGTATTTAGATTGCTTCATGACTACTGCATCACCCTTCAGAGGTCCTATGATCCTCAATCTTCCTGAGCTTCCTAGCCTTGAAGGAAGTAGCTTGTGCCTTGTGAAACTTCTGTTTATTTTCCTTCTCCTCTCTGTATTTCTGAAATGTAGTGAAGTTGATCCCTAAAGCTTCTGTGGCAGTAACAAAGAGAAGTAGGGAAGCAGATCCTAACAGTGGTCTCTTGTGTTGTTCTGCCTGCTCCTCGCTTTCCTTCTTCCCTTCCTTTCAGTGAGAGACAATAGAAGGCTGTCCTCTAATTTATGATCCTTATGGACATACCTGTTAGGCTGAAATTCTTTGTGCTTTTCACAACAAAGAACCTGAAAGTTTCCTGTTGTCACTTGTAACAATTCAGTGTAAGATGGGTTGGAGGAAAAGAGGCAGGAACCAAATCCATGGAATGATATTCATTTTTAATAATTAAGTGCTTGGATGTGTTCAAAAGGTACAGAAAGGAAGGATGTTTACTTCTGAATTAATTGTGCATGCACTCAACAAAACATCTCTTTGAAAACCATGAAGTTAACAAATGGAAAAATATAATTAATGGTTTTTGATATTGACGTAGTACAGTTAACTGCCCAAATTGTTCACTTTCTGTTAAATGGAAAGGTGCTGGAAAGGGTATTTCAAAAGAAAACTGGTACAAATCCCTCTCTACTCATTTCTTGAGAAACATAGCACATGAGAAACTGACAGATTTTATTGATTTCCATAGGCTTTTGTGTGGATTAGTATTCAAGCCACTTAGAACTTATCTATTAAATGTTCTCTAGCTGCTGTCTGTCATAATACTGAAAATAGGACATAATGCTTGAAGGAAAAGGTAGGGATGGGGAAAACATTTCCACATCACCTTGTCTTCCTTTTGTCCCTTGTGCAGAATTTTAATTCCAAACTTCATGAACTAGAAGCTTGCTTTATAGATTGAATCTTTTTTCAGCTTCTATTGCTTGACCTGAATTAATCAAAACAGAAGAATATCGTGGTAAAATAAGACAGTTCATAGTATTAGAATGGACAAATTCTAAGTCTAGGGTTGTCTGGTTTTGTTGCTGCTGTTTCCGCTTGCTAACAGTTTTCTGAATCAAAAATCAAAACAAGATTTTTAATTCTAAAATTCAAGTATTCAGAGCAATGTAGAGACTTCTAATTTTTTTTTTTTTTTTTTAAGCGTCTGACTCGTGCCACTCGTGGTGCTGGTTGAACTTCAGAACTGACAATAAAGAGATATTCGGAACTAGAACTGCTATCTAGGGAGGTTGCTCTGCTTTCTCTCCCCTGTTTTAAACTTCATTGTTGACTCTTTCCTTTTCTTATATACTGTTTTTCCTTCACTGTTTTCAAAGAATGTTTTCAAGGATGATAGAAGTAGAAAAACTTGGGAACAATGGACTGAGAAGAAGAGCTAACTGGAGCTCTGTTTTTTCAGATGGGAGGAATGGGAAAAACAGAAGCTTTTTTGCTTTACTTTTTGTCTTACCTCATTTAACCAAAACTTCAGAGTTTTTAACTGGCTGATAGGTTGACACAGCTGAGTTAAATTCAAGCTGTGCCTCATACGCTGTATTTCTTATTTGGACTCTTTCTCAGCTTTGCTGACATAGCACGGCTCTATAAACAGCTGCAATGAAGACTGTTGAAACTATTTTGCAGTATAACTGCGCTTCATTCTTCCTTACTTATGCATTCAGGGGCTAACTTTGTTGTTGTTTCTTAAGATTTCACATTATAGTGCAAATGTCCTCAATTTAGTATAAATGATGCATTTTAAGTTCTTGCATAAAAAAAATTACCGTAGCATAGGTCATACAGTGAAGATTTGTGTCGTAATGGCATCATTATTGTGCATAGTTGCCTCAGTGTCAAAAGACAGAGATCGGTTGGGGGGGAAAAATGACATTATTCAGGTGTTAGAATAATGCTGTTCTTACCGGTCTGTCAGCTTCTGTAGCACAAACAACAGCTGTTGCTCGGCGCAGTAGATAAGTGTCTGGAGTACAATAGTTTTTTCTGTACCCAGGTTTACATGCTCAGGGCAGTGGAGGCATTGAGGAGAGTACCCCACAGGTGAGACCTTTCTACATTGACCAAAGGGAAGATGCCTCTGGACAGAGGTGATGGTGCTTTGGGGTTGCTGTTGTATTCTCCAAAAGGGAGGAGAGTCAGCACACAGAGCTGGATTTCAGAAGCATGCTATTTGCATTACATTGTCCTCTAAGAAAAAGTGGCATTGCCTGTTGAATGTTTTCAGCTAAATAAATATCATTCAATTAAGCGCTCTTTTGTTTGCTGTTTGAAATGCATCACCAGCTTTTGCTGACCAGATCCAGTCGTTGAGCTCCTTTATTTTCTGAAAGGCCTTGGCTCTTCTCCCAGGGATCATTCAGAAATGCTAATACAATTTAGTGAATTTTTAAGTGGCCACAGTGGCAGATTGGCACAGTGTACTGGAAGTTGCTCACACAACCGGTAATTGGGATCCTCTGAAAGCAAGCCCTTGTAAATACATCTTAAAAACATTCATCATGTGATTCCATACCAGTATTTTAATGGTTTGTATCAGCCAAAGTTTAAATGCTTAAAAGCCATTAATGCATCAAAAATGTATAGGTTGCTGTTTTTTTTTTTTTTAAGACTTTCTCACCATCTTGGTTAAAACCTCTTGCTTACATTTCTCTAAGGAGAAGCGTAATGTCTTAAAGTCTGCTATGCTAAATCATTCTTCATTTATTTTTGGAAATAATTAGTACTTGAACTTAGTAATATAGTGTCAAAGCTTATGATAAATGGAAAAAGTCATCATAAAACATGGCTGTCCTCTGAGACTGTTCTATTGTCTCAAAAAGCTGTGCGTATCTTTTAGTATCTTATTTGTATTTTGTCTTTTGAAGCCATTAAGTATTTGCTTTGCAGCTTCAAGTAAAATTCTAAAAATAAGTCAAAAACTTAATGTAGTGCAATAATCCAACCATGAAATAACAATAGTCTCATTACTGTTATCCTGTAGTATTGGAAATCTAAAGTTAATTTCTAATATTATTATAAAGTTTAAAATTCTACTAAAACTTGCACAAAGTTTGACTTCATTTCTATTCAATGTATCACTAAAACTTTACATTACATTGGCATCTACAGTTTTCTTCCTGGATGTCCTGAATTGTATTTCCATTAATTGTTCTAAATGCTTGTGATGTATCGACTAAGCTTAAAATAAGAAGTTGCAATATTAAAAACAGGGAAATATAATTGTATCCATAAGATGTACATGTCCCGCCAAATATGCCAGTGTCAATACAGTACAGCAGTTCCTCCAGCTTTGTTTTGTGGGATGTGTTCTATATAGTATTATATATATAAAACATTTAATGTCCATCTGTTTCTGAATTTGTTCTTAACAGCATAGTGTGTAATTCCACAGTGCCACAGTTAGGAAATTTGTGCCAAGCATTAATTAAATGGTGCAGTTATATGGCATGTTTTATGGCTGTGCACATGGAAGACGAGATGTCTTTTCTGTAAACTCTGCCAAAGCCTTTTCAGTGCATCTCTGATTAGTGGGATGTAGCTGAGAGAAACTGTTCGCGTAGATTTGGGTACTGCAGCTCATTTGGATTCCTACTTGTGCCCAAATGCATGATAGCGAAGTACAAGCCTCTTTCTATATGGTTTGTCCTTTTCATTCATAAAAATCTGTATTTCATACACATGTAAAGCTTATGGTATGTCATTTTAAATGCTGTAGTATCCTTTTGAATTGCTCAAGTGTGTCTCAAGCAGGTATGTTTGAGCTACAGTACAGATGTTAACATTGGAGGCTTGGGGAACGGTTGTGCACAAATGGGCTGTAGGTGTAAGGTAAATAAATGGCTGAAATCTGGAGTCCTTAGGTCTCACCTTCCATGAGCTGTCTCCTAAGTTGTGATGCTGGACCCTGACCCTTGTGCTGGGTGGCTGTCAGTGAAACGTAATGGGCTGTTGACTCATTTCCTGGAGGAAGCAGTAGAAGCTAGGTTATTTGCAAGGCTTAAAATTAGACTTCACAAAAACCTTGGCAGGGTGCAGAGAAATAATGTTGCATTTGCGGGGAGGTGAAAGCATGCCAGCTTCTGCTTTCCAGTGCCGCTCCCTCTGCGGCTGTGTTCTGTGAACTCAGATTTATAGGCATCCAAACAGCCATGTGGCAGTGCAGAATTCAGTCATATGTTAGCTGCTAGTGAGGCTGTCCTAGCCTCCTAGCAGCATCCAGAATTGAGAATGTGGATCCTGTGAGGGAATTCATACTGTTACTGCGTAATGTGCTTGCTTTGCTCAGCTGTGGAGCATCAGTGAAAGCTGGAGTTCTGCAGGCTAGCAGATTTGGGTGGCTGGAACCATGGTGGAATCGGAGAGAAGTGGTGGGATACCAGAATTCACCATGGTCCTGGGAGCTGCTTGTGGGAAGTCCTACATGGCAGTGTGGTCCTACAGTGCTCAGAATGTTGTGGTGCCAGCTTCTCGAGAGCTGGTGGAATAGGCTGTGTTTTCATTGGCCTACTGAAACTATATTTCAATTGAGTCCTTCAGCACTTGCATGAGTTTGGAAGATAAATGTTTAAAATATATGCACAAACTTTGATTTAATGAACATCCTGGATAATTAGAATGCTTTCCTTGTATGAAGTTGTACAATTGTCTTACATAGAGAAGAGTTTTTTTTATCTTTCTAACCAGACAGTAAAGATAACTTATGAGTATTAGTTGGAATATTAATGCTATTTGGAAGTATTCAGTTTTACCTAAGAAGCAATCCATTACGTTTTAGGCAGGTAACCGTGATGAGTTTTGAGAATCTGATTTGAAGTGAGAATCTGATTTGAAGGTGTGCTAGGGTCTGTGGATCTATACAGGTTTGGGAGTGTTTGAGTTTTGTTTACTCTGTTGTTTGTTGGTCTCCTTCATTTAAAAGAGAGATTATGGATAGGATAATACCCAGTGTAATGATCAGGCTGCTTTTCATCTTCCAGGCTTTTTTTCCTGATGGATACTTGTATATTTGCAGAACACCCTCTGAAGTTTTCCAGAAATAATATCATTAGTTACATTATCAAAATATTTTTCCTTTTGTTTTTTTTTCTTTTTTTTTTTTTCCGTGTTAGGGTTAATTAAAAGTTGGCAAAACTGTTGATTGTACTTCTTGATGCATCCTACTGGTGCCTTTCTTTGTTGTTGCAGTAACATTAGCTGAATCCACCACAACTTGACTGAAAAAGTAGTGAGTCTTTGCTACTTCTAAATAAAAAATTGTATCACGTGCAGTCTCTGAATTAAGGCTGGTGTTTTGAAATGCAGCTTGGTTTTAGCTATTAAAGTAATAGGAAGGAAAGCAAAACATCAGCTCAGTTCAAAGAATATATTTAGCTGACTGACGTAACCTAATTTTCTCATTGAGCGTGCACTGGAATAAAAGAGCAAATCAATATCACTCATGGATAGCTTCAAGATCATTTCAGTTCCTTTCCTGTGTCAGTCTCCTCATTTTATAAGGCAGTGAGTGAGGGTGGCAAACATGGGTATGTAAAGGTCAATATTCAATTCCTTTTAAATATATAAGGAAATGACTGCTCTTAGGATGTTATTATCTCTGAAGTCTGGTTGTTGGTGCAGTGTACTGCTAATGTACCCCTGCTATAGCAGGAACTTGTCTTAAGAGGCTTTCTCCACTGTGTCTGAGATGTCTACTGCCATTTGTACAGCTTTGTTGTTCTGTTGGGTTGTAATGTCTGGTGCTCATAAGAAGGCTTCCATAGTCCTCGTTTTTTGAATTTTTTTTTTTTTTTTTTTTTTTTTTTTTTTTTTTTTTGCCTACTGATATGTAACTTAGTCCTTCTCAAAAATAAAATGAAATACATTTCTAGGGTATGAAAACATCACCGTTTTTGAGCATTATTCTGGGGGGATATTTCTAGAATGGTGATGGTCCCTGTTTCCCATGGCAGAGACATGCCTCTGTTTTGTTATCCCCAGGGGCACAGATCAGACAGCAGCTGTTTGACCATAATTGAGCATTATTTTGTGGGATCTTTCCCTAGAGCAGGTTGGGTGCTGGTGTCAGGTAAAAACCAAGACACTAAAGAGAATGAAGGTGGCTTTAGAAGATGAGATTCATAAAGTGCTGTCTGATAGTGTCACCACTTGTCATACCCTAGACCATGTCACTACTTACTGCCTCAGCTGCCATTGATTTTGTGGTATGGGAGAGATGATTTTTCTACTACTGATCTGCAAGACAGTAAGACAGTAGAATCTCCATAAGGGATGCTCATGTATCGTCTATGAGTTCGGGCTCAATTTAAAGTGAGGTATTACTAAACAGAGGGAAAACAGGAGGAAGGAAGAGTGAGATTAAAGTTTTAAACGAAATCAAAGTGTACACTAATGTTGTTCTCTATAGGAAAGAAGGAAAAATATAGGGGTTTAGAATACTTAGAGAAGGTAAAAGGAAAAAAATCGTCATATTTATCTCTAGAATTCTATAAAGATCTACCACTAAATATATTTGTGATCAGAATGAATTATGCTGCTAAAACGGAGATTACCATGAGTTTAGACTGGTCAGTTTATTCGGACATGATGCAGTGATCTTTCTATTTTTAGACCGAACAAGAAGCTATTAAATGTATAGTTTGTTATAATGGAAGGATAAGTTCTTAGCACACTGAACTGGAGAATCTTATTTTCTTTTGAAAAAGACTAATTCCATTATTATAAAGGAATGCTTTAAATAGACTCTGACTCTTCACTGCCTTTCTTCAATTTACTGATGTTTCAGATTAGTAATCTGTAAAAGTCAAAGCTAGTGATTATTTTGGGAGGACCTAAAACATGTTAAAATATAATTAGTCTTTGTGACATCCCAGTGAGATGAGATTGAATTAATGTCTGTATTAGAGACAAAATCTAGTAGTGCAGCTCCAAAAGTAATGTCTCCTACTTTGTTATGTTGGCCTACAATGTCAAAGGCAGATGGTAGTATGGCAAGAGAGTTTGGCTTCCCCACCAATATTCTGTTACCTGTTGCCGTGTGACAGATGGCAGCAGAGGGACAGCCTGACAAGATGGTGTCTGACATGGAAGTGCAGATGAAGCAAAGGTATCACTGAATTCCCTCCGTGTGGAAAAAACAGCACCCACTGACATTCATCAATACTTGCTGAGTGTTTATGGAGACCAAACAGTGGATATGAGTACACTGAGGCAGTGGTGGTGCGTTTCAGCAGTGGTGACAAAGAATTTGCTCTGTTGAACAATGTTATTGCACTCTCTGTATCTGTTGTAGTTTCTGTGGAAATAAATAGGAAGCATTGCTTTCAGAGTGACATTAGATCCCAGAGCAGTGCTGTGGCTGTGCACATGTTAAGCTTTATCTCTGTTGATACTTTTGTTGTGTCCATCCTGGGTAAGCTGGCATAACTACCTTAACTCACCGAAAAATGTGACTGATCCTTACTGCTGAGACTTGTCTAGCCTTTGTTTTGCAAATGCCACAGTAAGGCACAGTTGCTCGGTCCTTCATCCCTTGTGCTTTCATTGACTGAACCAATCTACTGTTTCAACCCGGATGTGCAGATACCTCCTGTCAACCTGAAATTTGTGTCTCCTTCAGCTTAGAACATGCATTACCTGGAGGACTGTTAGGCTAGAAAAATTATCACTTATGGTGATAATTCAGATATATTTTAGGGACAAGTTATGTCAAGTCAATGCAGGTACTCCACAGCTTGTAGGACTAGACTTAATTCTTGTGACATATTGAATATTTATAATATCTTCCCTATTCCTTGCATTAAAGAAACGTTCTTTGATCCCATTTGGGACTGATGGCTGCACAAGTACAGCAAAGGAAATTATCTAGAGAGCATATGGGGACTAACTTTTAAAACTGATGTTTTTTTCAAGTTATACTGTGTGAGGATATCTGCAGTTCTCCCTGTATGCATGCTTTTTTTTTTATTATAACAAACCAATCTTTGATCACGAACTCACAGGATTACTTCTAATCTTATTAGAAACCTTTTCTGTAGGTATCAATATGAGTAAGATATGCAGAAATATTTAGCATTGCAAATTTCTGAATAAATTCCTATCACTGAAAGCAGTTGTTTTTGTCTAATGTGTTGCAAATACCTTTTTGATATTACGATATTTCATCTTAAGAAAACAATTTATTTCAAAATTAGAATAGCAGCAGTGACATAAAGTATCCGAATTTGCATATAACTCAGTAAATTTAGTCTTCAGAATTTAATAGTAAATATAGTTCTCTGTAAAACTGATTACGCTGTGCTACGGTTTCTCCTGGCTCCTGTGGACTTCTGGTAATTTCTTATTTGTGTTTCAGTGTTGAGAGATGCCAGAAATATATTGCATGAATAAACATCCTTGTTGTGAGTCAAGGTTAGGCTTTGTTAAAATTTAGATGCTTGTATATGCTTTTTTTCTCCTGTTTTCCTCTGAAAAGGAGTGGCATGCCCAGAACACCTTTGAGTTTGCATAACTGAGTTAAAACTTTGTGCTTCAAACTTCAGTTTTGGTGATTTAAAATGTCAGTTTTTAGAAAAGAGAAACTGTTTTATGCTCCTACTTGTCCTGCAGAAATGATTTCAGATCTTCTTGAAAACTAAATCTCTTCCTTAAGAAGTCAACTAATTTCATTTTCAGCAAGCTTGTTTTCACCAATAAACCTCCTTATGAATATGGTGAGTTCCTGAGCTTTAGGACTCGGTCTGTTTCTCTTGCCTTCATTGACTTCAGGAGGTGTATGCCTGTGAACATGCATCTCTTTCCATGGAGATAAAGGTCACAGAAAACTGATGTCTTAATCACTTCATTGGTGTTTTTGACAAAACAAATTGACAGAAAACAGGACTAGAGATGCCATGTGCAGCACTTAGTTTTTCCATGTGCATCGTTGGCCATTAGCATATGTTGTTGTCTGTTATCTACTATCTCTCGGCTGTTATCCTGTTGTCTGCATTTAGAGGCAAACACACGATTAGGGCTGGGTGAGGTGTTTGGTCATTACCTCCAACTCTGTGTTCAAAGCTGCTGCCAGGTCTTCTCTGCTCTCCTCCTGACACAGGCTTGTGGCTGAGCTAAGCCTCTCACTGCTGGGATGATTTGTGTGGCAACAGATGTCATATATTTTGAGAAGAATTGACATCAAAGAGGTGAAGCGTGGAGGGGAGTGGGACTACCTCAAGTATAAGGGAAGACCCAATACATACATTTGTGCAAATTGTAGCATTCACCCCTGTAAGTGTGTGTGATAGTATTTAAAAGGGGGAATGTTCTGGCAGATACTGTAAGGTCAATTAAAATAGTGTGTTCTGCTTCCATTATCTTACTACTGTACAACTTGATCTGCGCAGAGGGGCTGAGTGCCCCCTCAGTAACTGCAGATGACACCAAGTTGGGAGGAAGCACTGATCTGTTTGAGGATAGAAAGGCCCTACAAAGGGATCTGGAATGACAACCTGAATGGGAGTGAAAGGGACCTATGGAGATCTATTCTAAGCTCCCTGCTAAAGCAGGTCAGCTCCTAACCTTTACTGATGCATGCAGTCATTCCTTCCTCCTCACCTCTGGAAATACTGGGGTTTTTGCTGACTGAAGAACTTGGGATTTGGCCTACAAAATACAAGTATTGTGTGATACAGAAATATTCAAATGGTCAGTAAATAATTGTTTATAGATTATTAAGGGTGAGGTGTTTTTAAATAAAGTCACTTTCACCAATTCACTTTCAGACTGACATAGCTGGAAGAACTGAATAGACTGTTTTGTCTTGCTGAGGAGCATGTAAGATATTTAAATACAGTGTTGTTTAATACGACAATACATTTACCCAGTGAGTCCAGATCTTCAAGTGTGTCCTTCATATTGTTGAATTTTCTTTTATTTATTTCTGTAAAAGAAGAGATGACTTCAATTTGAGTAAAGTCTTCCACACATGCAAATTTTTAGAGGCATAAAACTTGAATTTGCTCACATACTTATGTTAACACTTAGCTTTCTTTTTCAGAGCTTTCTTGATCTATCTTCTATTATTTTAAATTGGACTGTATTTGTATAATTCCTCTTTGTGGAACTCAGGAGTGTTTCTGTGGTTTTACTAAACATTTTCTGTCCTGATTTTGTTTGGCTTTTTGTCAAAATATGTAGCAATGCTCTAGGTAGAATAACACTTGTTAAAAATGATACATAGGTAAAATGCCTATTATTTGTACAATTAATGGTGTGATTGTGATTTGGGAACATTGGCTATTTGATTGCCTGAAATAGCAAAGTTCTTATGTTTTTATCAATATCTGTAGATATAATCTCATTTTATCATGCACAAATGTAAATTTACTTGGTGTTTTTATTAAGAAAAGGGAAAGAAGTTTTTGTAGTCCTGCATGTCGTTTCTTTCTCTCCAAAAATATAAATTTTTCATACTTGGTAATTGGTTTTGTTTGGAAAATATGCAGTGGTCTGGAATATCTCCAGAAACTATTACAAAGAAAGATGATAGATGTTTGCTCCAAGCTGCCAAAAGTTGTTCCAAGTCTTGGCCATACATAACCTGAAATGCACTGTTTCATCTCCTCCAGTAATAAATTAGTTCAAATCCTGATGGTAGCTGTATTAGCTGGTCTTCTCACATCAATTTCACTATATTGGAAAATTGATTCAAATATGAGTAAGCTGCTCCATTTTGAGTACAAATAAATTACATATATATAATTTCCTCATGTATCTTTGTCTCCTGTACCTGAGTTCTGTAAGTTTTTTCATTTCTGTGTGACTTGCTAGGAACCACTATAATTGGAAAATACCTAGTAGACTTCAGATTGCTATGAAGAAAATAATTGTGCTAGAAAAGAGAAATCAAAGCCTTCCTATTTCATGAAAGTGTTCCTATTTCATGAAAGGCTCAGAAGTTTGCTTGCAAAACTGAAAGTACTCTTTAGCGAAATAACAGCACGATATATCTTATGAAACTAAGGACACTTCAGCAGTTTCTTAATTCAGATCTTAACGAAGCAATTATCTAAATAGAATAGACTTGTGGCATTCAATGCATTATTTTAATTCAGTGATTCTTAAAGGGTAGGCTGAAGATAGCCGTGCTTTCGTAGCTGAGATGAATAATTATTCACTAGACATTTTTGACAAGGCTTTTATAATATCGCAGTTCTTCAATGCTGAGGTATTTTAATGAAGAAATTATGTGCTTAGGGAGCAACTGATTGTACCTGCCTCTTAATATGTGAACTTGTAACGATGTCCCTAGAAATGTTATTGCCGGAAACAATGTTCTTAGGATTGGCATTAAAATGTCAGAGCTCCAACTGTTCAAAAATCTGGTGAGCTTCAATATACAAATATTGCCATCTTCCAAGTCAATTAAATAAGCCAACTATGCTCTTTTTGTCCCTGTTGGCTTTTACATTTAACCAGGAATGGATAGATAAATGTGATTCCTGTTTTATGTGAATCCTCATTTGTTGCCTGCAAAATGAATGCTTTGTATTTATTTCTTATACCTCTACATAAATACTAATGTACAGAACTGTTTTTTAAATTTCTCTTCCCCCCCCCAAAAAAAAAGCTAAATGAAGTTGAATAGTTGGAAAGTTCTTTTTTTTTTTTTTTTTTTTTTTTTCCAAGGAGATGTGTGCATATATGCACAGATGGTGTTTTTAGGAGCTTGGATTTTCTGTCCAAACTTCTACTGAGTGTAGTCTTGCACAGAAAGTCACTCTGTTTCTGCAATTATGTTTTGGAAAAATAATAAGTGCCGTATGGTACTGTTAGCAATGGCAGAATTGGGCTCTGATGTTTTTAAAAAAATAGTATCTACCTTCTTTCTTTAAAAGTTAATCTCTTTAGTACTTAATATACACTTGATTAATACTGATATCGCAGCTATGAGGTATCTGCTGCAGCTGCTAGCCCACTAATAGGGAGCAGAGATCAGTAAGCTTTGGTAACAAATCGGTCTGAACAAAGTAGAATTTTTGGATGTTGTCATCAGATGATCCATCTGGTTCCTGAGGCTCAGGAGTCTGCATGCAACTGTGCAGTCTCCTCTAAATCCAAATTTTGGATGCTTCTCTGACTTCATGGGTGTGAATGCTTTTTTGAATTCAGCATTTTAAAGGGCTGCTTTTACTCTGGAGGTATATGGCTGGCAATTCACATGTTTGGAACCATTTATACACCTTGTCAATCAATTCTGAGACTTTTGTGAAATTACGTAATATCCCTGCTTTGGAAAACCATTAGTCACAGATTTACATAGGAGAGAACAAAACAGAACAAAAACAAGTTTTTATTCTTTTTAATGTTTAAATCTTTTTTAAATTGCCTTCATTTTAATTGATTTGTGAATTAACTTCCACGTAAATTGTATCAATGCCTTAAGCTTTTCATGCATTCTTCAGGTGTGCTCTGATATCAAGCCTTGAAAACACTGAAGTGATAATATAATTGATGCAATGACACCTTTCTTAACCCTGGTTTCAAATGGATTTTAAGTGTTGCCTTTTATAATGCTAAAGTTAATCTATAAATAGTTGCAAATGTAAACCTGCCCCCTCTCTCTGTTTCTGCTTGACTTCTCATTCCAGTGGTTTTCTTTGAAGCAGCACTCATAAATATTCTTTAATAGATGAAAATATCCTTGAAGAGGAACACTTCATAAAGTGTTGTAAATGTCAAAGGAAGGATGGAGGTAAACATTATCTCTGAGTTTCTCATTTTTATAGAAAGTGCTGGAATAAAAGTCCCATGAGGTGAAAGAAGCTTGCAGAGGACACTGTTTAATGTAAAGATACCTGGTGCTGTTTCAAGGTGTGATCTTTCAGATCTGATGCATGTTCTGGTTTGTGGAAAGCTAAATCTGACTTGTTTGCTTATTCCTTGTACTAATTAATTCCTCTGTGGCTATGAAGGAACTAAAATCCCATTTTACACAACTTTCTTTTCCAGCTTTGTTTCATGTCCAAACTCAGTTTTCCACAAACATAATTCTTGTCTGTCCCCATGCTGTCCCCATGAAGTCTATAGACATACCCCTCCACTTCCTCCATCCTTACACTTAGATGATGCATGTGCAAATTCCCAAAGTACCCACAAGGAGAATAATCTGTTTATTGTGCTCGTGACCTTTGGTTTTGGATATTGTCCTAGCTGCTCCGAACAAAAATTGTTTCCTTATTTGCTGTTTACAAATTTGTCAAAGGAGACTATCAAATGACCAGTGCATTTTTGATCACTTCCAAAGAAAAAAAAACAAAAAAAAAAAACAAAAAAAACAACAACCCAAAATCCAACACCTGTGCGTGAGCATCAAAAAGTAAGAGACTATATCAAGACACGTGTTATCTGTGGATAGAGTATTCTGAAACAGCTTTGAGTATTACTTAGAGCAAAGTGATGAACTGGTGAGAACTGAAAAGTAGTGGGGCTGAAGAGGGGTCCAGAGAATCTGGAGAAAGTTTGCAGTACTCAAGAAAGACTGCAGTGCTGATTGAACTGATGGTAAGTTTGAAGCTGGTTGCATAGATTGGGTAAATCAAAGACTGTCAGATGTCTCTTGGAATGAGCCTGTTCGGTTGTATTACAAAGGTAGAAAGGTGTATATGAAACTCAGCTGTCACTAACATGAAAACTGTGGAAGTGCTTTTTGTCAGAATATGGTACCTTCTCAATAACTTGTTGACACAGGCCTTACCTATAGTGACCAAAAAGAGGCTTGTTAGTGTAAAGATTTTTCTTTTTTTTCCTACATCTATTAGCAGCTCTGTGGAACAGTAAAATCAAGAGCAGGCAGAAACATCCCAGGGGCTTTACAAAATTGGAATATTCTTTCACTTCAGTTTGGAATTAACTGTGTTGTTGAATATTTGGAATCCTTTGAGACATAATTTTGTTTTCTGGCTTCATATACTTTCCCTAAACCATGGGAATACTTGTACCATGAGACATGAAAACATGAAAGAACAAGGCTGAATATTGAAGGCATCTGTTGTTCTCAGTAGGAATAGGATCCTGAGGGAATAGGGTGATCTAAATGAGCTAATAAAAATTGGGAACTGTGGCAGATCCATGTTCAAGAGACCTGAAATAGGATTTGAACTTAGTGCTATGGGAAAAAATATCTTTGACCTGTAATATTAAATTGTTTATTGTATGAGCATTTATTTTTTACACCAGCTGTTTCTTGTAACATTTTGTTCAGAAACTTGGCTTAGGAGACTGCGGGCGATATGTCTTCACTTGTGATCTTCTGCCTACTCCTGGTGTTTGTAACAGGATGGAATTAAATTTCAGAATTTATACATGAACATTCTTAGTTATTGTGTCCTCAGTTTTGAAATGCATGTAAGACTTGATCAATAACAGCACAAGCTTGTGTTTACTGCCGTTTAGGGAAAAAGAAAAAAGAAATGGTACTTTAGCATGTATTGATTATTCTGTATCTATAGGATGTATTGAATAATAAGAAATTAGAATAGCTCAGTTGGAATGGACCCACAAATATCCTGAAGTCCAACTGCTGGACCAAATGCTAAAGCATGTTATTGAGGGCATTATCCACGTGTCTGTTGAACATTGACAGGCATGGGGCATCAACCACCTCTCTAGGAAGAGGTCTTACAACCATTCATTGGAAACAGTACCTCCTCTGTTAAGGAGTGTGCTCTTAACATATAAGGTTTCTACAGAGAAAATCACTAAAAAGAAAAGAATGGGAGAAGGAAGAAAAGCTTGTGATTATTTAAAATGGTGAGATACAGATCTGTATCGTTGATGAAGTACTCTGGCAGCTGATCTGTGCTTTTTAACTTCTGCTGTGGACTTTCATGGGCTGAGCTAGAATCAACTAAGCCTAACAGCAAATTGTTTTGGAGCAAGTTGTAACAAGTGGTTTGGCTGAACAGACCCAAATAATCTCAAGACAAGATCCCCAGGAAATAAATGGGGCTTGAGACCTCCAGAACTTCAGACTGATGACTTATAAGTTTTTTTTATGGCAGATATCATAATAAAGAGTAATGTTTTTCGGTCACTGGTGCATAATGATTGCAGTGAGAATCTTAGAGAAAACAGACACTTGTGAAGCTCTATCAGGTGTCTGTTCCATCCACGCTTTCCTGGCTGACTGAAAAGATCCTTCATGCACTTTTGTTTCGAGTGTCATCCTGAAATTCTGCCACTTTGCCCTCCAATTTAGAAACCTATTACATCATATTTTCTGTTAAGTGGAATGTCAATTCCAGTCTGATGTCACTGCATGTACTCATACAGGCAAAGGAAAAAAGAAATGAAAAGAAAGTCAAGTGCTTCTTATTCTGTAATTCACTATTTTAATGCAGCTACATAGATCCAGAGTAAAACTATTTTTTCACTTTGTGTGTCATTCTACCATTGAACTCTGCTTCCTGGATTATCCTGTGTATATAGAGAGGAAGTTAACTCATGGTCTTTTCTTTAAAGGGTTAGAGGAGGGCAGTTTATTGAAGAATCACTACCAGCTGTACTTGTACTACTACTTTTAGAGGTTGTTATAATTTTAAAAGATGAGTAGTTGCTTCACAGCTACCTTCCTGAATGAGAGGAAAATCTGGAAGCATGCATTTTAGTATTGTGGGTTTATGGAGCCTTTCAAATGACTTGAGTGACAGTAAAAGCCAAGCAATCCTGAGTCAAGGAACTTCTGGAAAATACAAACTTTGTAAAGCAGCTTAGGTGACTTTTTAAACTTCGATGTTCAGCAAAAAGTTGTTTCCTTTGTATAAATGAGAGGGGCTATATTACCCCAATGTGAACTTCCTGGTTAGCTTAGACTGTATGCATATATTTCTAGGCAGAGTATTTCTTTTATTTTTTTCTCCACAGAGAAGCATCCTTTACCAGACACACAGTACCACCCCCTTCAAAGATATTTCATATTTTGCAGGTTATTCGTGTAATGCTGCAATTCATATGTTTACTGATAGAATTGAAGTTCATAGACCCCTCACATGTTTACAAGAAGTAATAATCATGACTAGGCTTTTAACGTTCTTTTCCAGCCTTAAATGCAAATCAGAATAATTTTTTCACATATAAGTACCTAAGTAAAATACAGAGTGTTCGGAAAGCAGAATACCTCTCAGCTTCAAAGTTGCTAGATCAACAAAATGTGTCTTTCAGGTATCTCATACTTGGCAGATCTGCAAAAGCTGTTTCTTAGTCGAGACGTTTTATAGGTTAGGGATTGAGGGGGACTGGGGGGGGGGGGGGGATAACTATAAGCTTGAAAATGCTTTTACCTTCATTCTGAATATAGATTTCCAAAGAATCTAACTCTATTGGAAGAATGACCTGGCCTTATTCAATTGCTTAATCTCTTGAGTTCTGTAGTGTTACGACTTCTGTCATCTTTTTAAAAGAAAAATCTGTGTTTTAACCATCAAAAGCCTTGTGCTGATTACAGTGCATAACACTGCTGATATCCTTCCAATCCAAGGGGAATGCCAGGAGTTTTTGCAGTTGGTTTAAGATAACAAAAGAGAATCATTAAAATTTGATCACCACTTAAATAAAGCACTGCTGGAAAAGGAAAAGCTATTGCTCTGGGCAAACCAAATTTTTTAGTTTAAATGCCAGATGGTAATAACCATGTATGAGATTATCTGGTAAAGGGACCAGGCAAAGAGGAGTTATAAAAGAGAGTGGATTTATGGAAGTAAGTGAAGACTGGACAAGAAGAGGAAATGATTTTGAAGGTCCATTTCTAGAAGAGAAACCAGGATAGCTGGTGCAAGAAGCTTCAAGAGAAAAGTCTCATTTACTGTGAAAGAACTAAGAAATTATGTAGAAACTGTTTTTCCCTAACTCAGACAGACAACTGAAGGTGTTAAAGTGTCATGAAATAAAACAAAAATTGGCTTTACTTCTTGCGGTCTGTGTATTCTCATGCTCTGTCAGAACTACACATTCAGAGAGGACACAAAATTGTAGCTGGGAAATGAAGTTCTGCTACTGAGTGAGTCCAGAAATTAGCACTGCATCAAACTGATGAAAGAAGTTAGAGGATGCCTTTTCAGTGAAAGGCACTGAAGGGAAAGCAGATTCTCATGGTAATAGAAAGTGCTTAGCACAGAATCTTACTATAGGCGAAAGAAGGAGCACATACTTTTATCTGTCTGCTGTATACATCTACAGAGCCAAGACCTTATTTAAAATAAATGGTATAATTAGAAAATACACACACACACACAAAATAAAGTTATTATTCTAATTATAATCATATGAACTATTCTTCCTGATCTGCAATCTTGTAGTGTGTGACCTTCAGGAGTAATTTCACTTTATCATTCTTCCTCCTTCCCCAGATAGTATCATAATCCTCCCTCAGTCTGTAGATTGTTTTGAAATAACGCTTTGTGTTATTGGTTGGTGCTCTTTTAACTATTATAAATTGCTTTTGATTTTGTATAAAACACCCTCGTGATGCTCCCTACCCCCAAAGCAAATTATTTCGATATAGGGTTTCCTTACTATTTAACATAAATGTTTTCAAATGCTTTTACCTTTGAGAAAATCAAGTGCTTAAAACATTTACTATCAGTTTACTTTGTTTTCTGTTTTTCTCCTCTTTCATCAGATAGAAAGCAATGAGTTAAGCTAGTAATATGTGACCAACCTTAATTCTCTGAATAATCAGTAATGGGGAGTCTGGCTAATGATATTATGAAATAGTGTAGGATGAAACGTGATTCCTCATTGAAAGCATATTTAATTTAACCAGACTCTTTAATCAAAAGGCAAGAACTAAAACTACAAAATACCATACAGTTTTTATTGACCAAAACTGATAAGGACATCTTTGCAATTAAGATGCTTATACCTGACAAGTTACCTGTGTATTAGGGAGAAAAAATTCTCTGAAATTTCCAATGTAGTTCCTTGGATGTGAGATAACTCGAATGGAATTTTTAACTGAAAAGCTTATCTCTTCCATTTTTAATACAGTTTCTGAAGTAGAGGTAGCTGTCCTATTCTGATGGGGGAAAGCTTGAAGTCATAATTTCTGTAACATAAAATGTGATTTCCACTTGGTAACTAACATTCTATATCCAGGCACACAGAGCAGCTCCAGTAAACTAAGGAACTTCTGCAGAGCTTAAATAAAATGAATACTCATTCATCCCTACACTGTAAAAGACTTTAAATATTCACCATCACTTTTCTAGTATTTGAGAGCTGTTTTCTTCTACTAACATTTCCTCACGGTGAGATAAACAAGCAGTGGTATTCTGTTTCTTTCATTGCCAATACTCGAGACTGTATACGTATGTGATAGAAAAACTATTCTTCATGCTGATCTATGGAGATGAGAGAAGTGCTTTGTTGCCATTATCAGCTTTGCAGTTAACTTCCTGTTCCAGGCTTCTGAGTCGTAAATTTATTTATGGCCAACTAAAGAATTTTCCTCTTCCTTGCCTGGCCCATATATAGACTGTTATAGTTACTACTGACTTGTAACCTCATAATAGTTGTGTTGATAATAAAAACAGCTTCATTTCCTTAGGCTGAGGAGTTGAATTTATGCTGAGGCCTTTATTTGATTAGATGTCTTAGACTGTATTATTGCTAAGAGACTACAGTGATCTCATGCTAAACCTCTATGGCTTCCTGAGAATGAAGCACATGGGCCCAAGCACCTGCTGTGTCATGGGGTGTTCCCAGCTAGGAATTAAAAATTTGGCCTTTTGTTAATGCCTATGGGTAACACATGAAATAAAATATCCTGGCTGCTTTGTTACCCTGCTTTTTCTTCCTTTCTTGCTTTCTTCCATCTTTAAGATTAACTTTGATTCTTTCTATCTCTGCTCCTTGGGTACTGATTTAAAGAAGCATTGCAGAAATAGATGAGGGGAGCTGGTCTGAAGCTGTAGGTAGTTGTAGCCATCCTTCCTGGAGAGATGGCAGCATATATGACCACAAAAGAATGTGCGGTAGGAGTCAGGAAGAGAATGAGATACTGCAGGATGTTGTAGATTTTGATGGCCTTATATATCTTGTATAGTGTGGCTATAAGGTGGACTCTGCTGCCCCTGTAAAAGAAGCCTCTAAATTAAATGGATGCAATCTTCTCTGCTTTATATACTTGATCTCTTATGTGGTACGTTATCCAAAGAGCTTTTACTGAAGGGTACTGCAGGAATGCAGACTGCTCTCAGTACTAGCAGGACCTGCTTGGAAGGGAAAGCAGACACCACAGGCCTTGCAGCATGGTAGTTTAACTTTACTTAGCAGAAACAATTTTAAAGTGCAAGGCAGCTATTTTAGCATTACTCCCACCAAGGAGGTTGCAGACTGTAAGCTCTGAGAAGCAATTTGGAGTGTTGCCTTTGCCTTTTCTTTCTTCGCTTTGAGGTGTAGCTGCAATGTTATTCATCCAAATGCACCACGATCCTTGCAAAATTAAGGATGTGAAGACTTGAGCAGTTAGACTTCTAAATATTAATTTTCAGTTTAATTGGAGAATCAAACCAAATCTGCAAATTTACAACTTCCATGATTGTTTTGGGCTAGCAAATTAATGGGGGAGGGGGAGGGGTCATGGTGGTAGTAATTCTTGCAAAGCTAGGAAAGCCCTTACCCAAGAAGATGAAATGTAAATTTGGACACTTTCAGAAAATCCTAGAGGCAAAAAGTTTCTCATAGATGACTTGGGTAATTTATTCAAACTTCCAACCATATGTATATTTTATATACATGTATATATGTGTGGATGTGAATTTGAGCAGTGAACTCATGAATATTTTTACTGACTGGCCCAATATGTACATATACATTTATTATGATGACAGGATTCTCATAGTTGAATCAGTGCAATGACTCTTCAGTCTTCCTAGGAACACTGCATACCTAGTATGCATAAATAAAAGATATTCCTGATGGACTTATTTTTTTAACAGATTGATGTGAGTCAAAAAGCAAAATTTTCAATTTTGTTTTGGATATAGATGTTTTACATGTGAACATACAAGTATTTAAATAACTGTGGAACCTATAAAGGATACAATTCCTATGACAGTGAAGTTAATCTGTTATGATTTTGCAGTTATCTTCCACTAAATAGAGATGAATAAAACTAGCACATTTAAAAGGAATTGTAATAACTCTAGATTTTTTTTTTTTTTTTCCATATGGGTTGAAACTGGGAATTAAGCAGTTCTTTGCAGGCAAAATTCAAATTATATTGAACATTAAAGACAGTACTTTAGGTTCTGCTGTAAGAATTTTGTAGTGCATGAGCAGAACTCAATGTGTAACCCAAAAACGACATAATGCCGTTTTATGTTTCAGCAGGTTAAGTCCCAATCTTGTTTATTCTTCAGCAGAAATTTCTGGCTGGCTAGGGAAGGTCAGGCTGAGAAGCTGCTCCTGCTTGACACTGCAACATGCCAGAGTGATGAATATTTAATCAGGCAAGAGAGGACTGTGTGGGAGGTCGAAGCAGCTGTAGCTCCCGGTTGATTGTCTGAAGCATCATCTTAAGAATGTCCTGTGTAAAGGAGCTCTTGGGTAAGCTTCAAGGACGAAGAGTAGTGTGAAAAGAAACAGGCATTCTGAACGGGTAGCTGCTTACAAGAAAGTCAGAAATAAAAGAGGCAAATGACTAATGTGTTAAGAAAGGTTTTTGTTACACTGGTCAAAGGTTTTATGCGGGCTAAGCCACCGGGTTTTATTGAGCTCCATAATCATAATAGAAAATTAAGTTTGAAACTATAAAATCAAGAAATACAACACTGGTGGAAGTAATTTCTTGTTTACAGGTATCAGCTGCTAGTGTGGAGCATGTGGATGATTTGTTGATATTATACAAACTGTGTGGAATAGCAGTCATTCCTCTGTAGTACTGTTTTAAGCATGGTAATAAAGCTGTTTGAGGATGTTACTCTTAGCAAACTTTGAGGAGAAGCTAAAAGCTATAGACAAATGCAGGAAGATTGTGCATTAATTTTCAGTGGCGTAGGCCAGAGTAAAGGTCTTTCTTTTATGTTGCATATTAAGAAACATTACATGCAAGTTAAGTAATTAAA
This sequence comes from Lagopus leucura, assembly GCF_019238085.1. Taxonomy (NCBI): domain Eukaryota; kingdom Metazoa; phylum Chordata; class Aves; order Galliformes; family Phasianidae; genus Lagopus; species Lagopus leucura. Next base: position 53,983,108 of record NW_024962264.1, read on the forward strand.
GGATACAAAAAAATTTGTTCCCTATGAAGAGTGAAAATGAAGTAGTAAAAAAATAAATTTGCTCTCTTAACTAGGAATGCTGGCAAGTCCCATTGCCATATGTCCTGGGGTCTGAGGTAGATACTATCCTCACACAGAGTGAGGTCTAGTCCACTTTCCATGTGGACATCAATTTGAGTATGAAGTAGATGAAGCAGAAGGATTCTTATCTGTTGTTACTATAATGTTCAGGATAGTCAGCAGCCATTTAAAACCAAGTGAATTTAGCTTTATCACCTACCATGTTGGTATTGAGCAGAGGGAGAAAGGAATATCTACCTGTATCTCTCTTTTCCCATCTCACATTCTACCATGTAGCAATCTCTGGTTTTCATTACTGTCTAAGACTGAAGACTAAATTTGGGCAAATAAGGAGCAGGAGAATTTTTTCTTACTACTTTGTCTAAAGAGGTGGCTGACACATTCATACAAATGGTAAATACTGTGGAATTCTGAAGTTTCTGGTGATTTTTCTGATGATGCTGCAGCTATTCTAGATGTTAGCCAACTTTAGACATGCTGGTAAAAGATACTGTTGAGTCCATCTCGGTATAAGATACTGTCAGATACTGATACTGGTAAGATACTTGACTTTGAGTCAAGAAGTAAAAGCAGAGAAGAGCAATTAAACACATCAGGGACTGTGATTTAGGAGGACTCTTGCATTTATGATAGGCGAGAAGCAACAGAAAGGAGGTCTGATGATGGTCATCTATGTGGCAGCTGTTTGCTGTGCTGCTCAAAAACATCTCACCGTTACCTTGAGCTCATCCATCTGTTTGTTCCTGCCCATCTGTTACTTCTTGCCATGTAACTGTAAATATTACCTCTGTTCTTTGAAATAAGAGGTCTGATAGAAACGTTCACTTACGGAATTCAGCCTTTACCTTACTAACATAAATTCTAGCAAGGTTTTTGTCAACAGTATGAAAACCCCAGGCAGGTTTTCAGTGTTCCTGGTTGACCTTCTCTGAGGTTTAGGCATCTTAAATGATTTGTTGTCATTTTTACAAGTTTTAGACTCCATCTTTTTAGGAAATAGCACAGGCCGGACAGTTCAGGAGGGAATTCAATGCTTTGAAGATGGATGAGTGTTGAAATATATGCAAATGGAATGTACAATGCAAGCAGTCTCTGAGAAGCTGGTCAGTTTGTGTATTCTGTATGTATTGCTTCAACACATGCTGAAGGTTGAATCTATAAGTTGGACAGAACTGATCTTCATAGAAGCAAAGTTTTACTGCTGTTTTTCTTGTGGTGATTCTTCTAGCTTTGTTTAGAAATCTTCATAGAAGTATTTGATTTTGATTAAGAATCGTACAATACCAGACACTACACTTCATACAGGGTTCAGGGGTACTTTTCTATTTTGCACTTAAAATGGACTGCTGCTATAGTTTTGTCTCCTTTAAAAGAAATAAATAAAAACATTTCCTCCCTGGTGATTTCATTGTGCCATGTGGCATCTGGGATGCCGATCAATTAGCCTAGGTTAATTAATTTGAAAATCCAAGAGTTTACAATGAACACGTACTTTGTCCTTCCATTTTGCTTTTCCTAAAATCTGGATGGGGGAAAAATTCTTTGTATATTTTATTCATTCTCTGTTGTATTTAAGTAATAGCTTTTAAATCCTATTTTCTGAATACTTGATTCCAAAACTAGAAGTTCTAGGGATTGATCCAGATCCTTCTGATGTTATTAGGACTCTTCTTTTTTTATACATATATATTTTAGATTTTGGTTCAGACCTATAGATTGTGAACCATTAGGGGAAATTGTGCCTATGAAAATAAAAGTACTTATTCCAGTGCAAAAAGACTATTTCTGAAGACTATAATGAGTCGTATAAAATTTTTCAAAAGGTACCAATACATAGGAGCTGATATTTTCCAACTTTTCCTCTTTACTGCACTGGAAGGTGTTCACTGACAAAACAGCAGTCACTTTATTACACTTTTCCATTGTGACTTTCTTGACTACTCTTCCCTCATCAGCTTTTTGACTTGGATAAGCAGCTTCAGTCCAAAGATTAGTTGGCCATTTGTGCTGAGCAGAGAAATAGGGGAGCTAGATGTGGATCCTGCTTTATCAGAATACTGCGCTGTTAGTTAAAATCCTCTTAATGAAACTGGTCAGAAACCTTTCATGAACCCTTTCTTAGGCGGTAATTACTGTTACTGCTCAACTGAAATATGAAAGGTTTAGCAAAATGAGTCAGAAGTGATGCAGCTTTGTTTTAGGGGAGGGGGAAAAGCAAAGAACAAAACCCATGGACTTGCTGACAATGTGTATTTAAAGTATTTAGAAAACTGATATTTCAGTTCTTCATTTTGAAGTGAGACTGCAGTTGAAATTTATATATAGCAATTAAAGATGTCAAAGGATTAAGCAGGTCAAGAACTCTGGCTGAGCACCATTTACACTGCCTCTTGTCCTCAGCTAAAGTAGAGATGTTCTTTCTTCTGTTTTCAGTATTTATCTTCACTTCTACTAGCTACTTGGGATGGAAGGTGCTCTGTTAAACTCTTCATATCAAAGTTTTTCTTCCTTTTTTTTTTTTTTTCTTCTTTTTTTTCTTTTTTTTCCTTCTAATGCCTTTTAAAGTTGATGCAGTGCTAAAAGTTGCCCTGTTCTTTCTCAGGTTGTCATGCATTGGGTCAGTGTGGGGACTTAGAGCTCTGTTTCATTCTGGCTCTGTCAGTGGTGCAGCCTCACTGCAAGTAGAAGAAAGCAGGCTTATTATAGATAGCATACACAGAAATTATGTCATCTAGCTGCAAGTTTGACAGTGCTTTGATGTACTCACTTCATAATGCATTTATCCTTGCTCAGTGTGTAATAAAAAAAATAAATAGCATGGAGAATTGCACTTGTGTGTGTTACACTATTATTTTTTAAAGGCATTCACCGAAGTGTTTACGTGGTCAGTGCTGTCTTTAAAATTAGATCAGACAGTGATTTTCTTCTGTTCAGCTTCTCCCTAATGGGTTCTTTGTCTTCTTTTAACTGTATTAGCCATTGCCTATTGCATCACCAGCTAATGTGATAGCCGGAGTTGCTCTGTGTTCGTGTGGTAGTCCGAGGGAAATGTGCTTTTCAGATTCTCTGACCATGGATAAAGCCTTCAGCAGAACATGTTTATTAATAGGAAGCACTTCTCTCACGCAAGGCAGAAAACAATGGGTTTATAAGGGACTACAGAAGAACGCGTGTGGCTTCCCATAGGCATTCCCGCAGCCAGCGGGCTGGGAGCGGGGAACCCGCACGGGGTTCTGCTCCTCCGCACGGGGCACCCCGCACCTGGCGGCGGGCATCAGGTTAACGCCGCTCGAGCCCCCTCAGCTCGCCGCCTGCTTCCGTGCCCGCAGGTGGAGGCGAGGCGGTCCTCCGCTCTGACCTTGAGCAGCGCGATAGCTGTAGCGCTGGGATGTTTCCTCATCAATCCGCGGCGTGACATTGGATTATTGTAGCTTTTTCCCGCCGCTTCCTCCCCACCTGCCTGCCGATTCCCCGAGGACGCGGCCACTCCGTGCGTGTGTGCGCGGTGCCCGGGTAGGGAGCCGGCCCCGCCCCAGCCGCCCCGGGGCTGCGGCTCCACCGAGCGGCCGCGGACGGCGGCGAGGGCGGCCCCGCGGGGCAGCGCAGAGCACCCGGAGCCCTGCGGGGCTCGGCCCGGCCCGGCCGCTGCGCGAGGCGCTCCGGCGGCGGCGGGGGCTGCGAGGCGGCGAGCGGGGAGGCTGACAAGTGCCTCAGAAGTTTGCTGGCGGAAACCGGTCCCTCTATCGGCAGAAGTCTCCTGGCTCTCCTCAGAGGATACGTTGTTGCCTAAGATGAGTGGCTGTAGGAAGCGGTGTAAGCGTGAAATCATGAGATTTGCCCAGTACCTCCTCAGGCTAATCACAGGTTCTCTTCACACAGGTAACGACCGTTTTTCTTTGTAGCTGTGCAGCATGAGAATCGCCTCAGTTTAAAATAGCGACGGTATTGCTTTGTTGCAATTCTCTTCGTCTCGTAATTAATAATAAAAACTGAATTGTGGCTGAGGACAACAAAAACAGGTATCACGCGATGTTACGAACAGTGCAGCGTTTAGACGCGCAGCGCACCGAGACGCTGCACCCGGAGCAGCGCAGGTGCCGGTGCTTCACCCGCTCACGTGCGCGCAGCGGGGCGGCTGCGTCCGCAGCTGGGCTGAGCTGAGCTGAGCTGGGCGCCGCGCGGGCTGCTCGTCCTCGCTGCCCGGCGCTGGTTGACCGTCACTCGCTGCGTTGTCTTTCTCAGACACTTGTTCTTGCTTACCGTAACAACTGCAGTACGGTGCTATCGAGTGTCGTTGTAAAGTTTAAATAATTCTCGTGCGTGCTTTTTGCCCTTACAGAATTCTGGGGCTTAGGTGTGAGTTTAAATTGTTATTAGTTTTTCTTTGTAACTGGATACATTGTTCTGGATGAGGTTTGTAAGCTAAGTTGAGCAAGAAGTATGGTTTTCTTTCTAGCACTTTAGAAAATACACTTTTCTTGCAAATGACCATTTAATACGGCTTTTCCTACTGACTGTAAAATGTGACAGCTTGTATCGTGTCATTCTGCATTGGTAAAACACTGCTCTGCTTCTTTCTAGACTTCAAATGTCCTTTTCTTTGGGAAACTCATGAAGCAGAACTTCAGATCCAGCCTTAGTAGATAATAACTAATGATGCTAACGTGATTAGTGAGAGCTAAATGCTATTCACTTCACTGAAAACATCTTGAAAGTTTCTGCTGTTGCTGATGGTGTTTTTCTTATATCGTATCAATCACTAATGGAATGACTTGAAAGCAAAGTTGATTCTTCACCCCTGCTTCATTGATAAATGGCAATTATCAGTATTTTGGGCTACAGTGCAGTAAGAATCATTGGCAACCAGTACTAGGGTACTTGTAACGGTTGTGAAGCTAGTATAATCTAGTTTAGCTTTTCAGTAATTCAGTAACACTGAATGTTAGATAATGTGGAATTTCTCTGACTTCTGCGCTATTCCGAGTCTCTTGTGGTTCCTCTCTTGTGCACTGTATCAATTCAGATTTCTTTGAAGCAGTGGCTTCTTGCTTATGTTATGTTATGGAAATTAAGTAACATACGATGCAAGAAGAAATCTGTGTTAGAAATAAAGGCCAAAACTCCTGTTTGTCAAAGTCACTCAAATTTTTCTTTTCCTGTCTACCAAATGATAGATGCTGCTTTTCAGAGTGATGTTTGTTTTGTGAGCTTTCTGAAGTCACAATTCAAAGCCGTCTTAAGAATTGCTGTGGATACTGGTTATGTTACTACTAAAATGTTGTTTCATTTATAATTAAGCAGCATTTTCAGTGGTAAATACTGGAAGGCTAGTAAAGTGGTGTGAAATACACTACCCTAAAGGAAATAAGCAAACGTTTGTCAACACTTGTGTATACTTTTTGTCTCTATCACAGAGTTCTTGGGAACTGAGAAAGTGTAAAAGTTTCCATCCCAGTTTTGTTACAGATAACAGTTGTATCTTACTGCTCTTATTGCTCTTATTAGGATAATAGGCCTAGAGTGTTCAGGTGTACCACGTAAGTCCAGTATGGTGTGATAGTAGCCAAATTGTGGAAGTATAGAGCTCCCCCCGTTCAGTTCTTGCATTGCCATTTACTCGTCAACCAAAATGGTTGTAATAGCAGTTAACCTACCCCCTGCAAAATCTAATGTATAATTCATTGTGTTGATAATGAGATATTAATAAAGACAGATGAGGAAGTTTAGTTGAAAGTGTTAGAAAACTTACTTGTGTGTTGAAGATAGTGCTGTCTGAGTGTTCATTCCAAAATACAGCATTGCTTTCAGAAACTGAAGTGTGTGCTTACTTAGGCTTTCACATGCAGGCAGTCTGCTCTGCTTATGTGACTCGAGTTGCCACCTCATTACCTCATTTTTGAATTGTAGATACTTAGTAAGAAGTACAGCAGGGAATCCAATTTACCTTTCTTGTTGGTGAGGTCTGTCCCGTGGTTTCTCTTTCGGGTATTCATTCAACTTTATTCTTAATGTTTAGTTGAATCTACACATTGTTGGAAATTCATGCTCTAAATCTGATCTATGCTTTTTTTTTTTTTCCTGTATGGGTTGGCATGATGATTATAATCTCAACAATATTAATATAAGAGCTGTTGCAATTCTTTTGTTTTTAATAAGGGTAGAGAAGGCTAGTGCAGAGGTTTGGTTTATTGCCAAGATAAGCAGTCACTATTGATGATTGGCTTTACTGTTCACATTTTGTAACCATTTATGATATTAAATAGACATTAAACATTAAATTGTAATCCCTTCTCAAGTAAGTCCAGATCCTCTTTTTTTTTTTTATTTTAAATAAAAATAAAAAATCATTACTGTGGTTGAAAGAAAAATGTAATGAGAAGTTTTTTAAACAAAGTTTTTCATTTTCTGTAATTTCTGCAATATGTTAAACTGATGTGGCTTTACCGCTTAAAGCAGACTTACTCATGTACTTGAAGATAGCATGGCATTTCTCAGATGTTATACCAAGCTCTGCTCTTGGTATGTAGGCCTGCTGCCTTTGGAGATGTGTTGGAAGTGCTTATTCTTTGAAATGTTGTCACATCAGTTGAGAATTTTTCAGTGTTCAGATGCAACTGGAGTTTGCAACAGGAGTTTGTATATTATAAATACTGAGATTTACCATCGAGAGAGAAAGAAATGGACTGTCAATTACTTTGAAGTGGAAAAAGCAATTTCAGAACAATGACTACGAAGCTTTTCTTAACTGTTATAAAGTATGGAATATGGAGATGTTGAAGCAAAACTGTTATTGGCAAATTTTCAAAAGTATGCTCATCTTAAACACCCATGTTCATATTAAATGCCTAGAGGCTAAAATTTCCAGAATGGATTCAAACTCCCTGTTGTTACGAGTCTACAAAGAAAAAGAAAAATTCTGACTTTTGGTATTGTGCTCCCTCTCCAACAGTCTGAGAAAATCTCATTTTTACAGGCTTATAAAGGTGAATCTATGGATTGCTTTTTATTCTATAATTTATGTAACCTATAGATATAGGTTATATATATTATAGAATATAATATATATAAGATTATAGAATATAATGTTATATATATTATAGAATATAATATATATAAGATTATAGAATATAATCTATATAACCTTTTTTAATCTATAAAACCTATACATTGATGTTGGTTCTCTCCACTTCTTAATCATACAGCCATGGCATGTAAACATCACAGGGCCAGTATAGATAGTGACGAGGAGTTTGTCTTTGCTACTAATTAGGGAAATCATTGAGGGGAGAGTAGATCTGAAGTGGGTTTGAACTCCACTCCATTAAATCATTCAATAAAGACATCTGTATCATCATCACATCACTTTTTGACATTTATCTTCAACAAAGAACATGTAAGAATAGGTACCAGTCACAGAGATCATGAATGCTTTCATGGAATCATAGAATGGGCTGGGTTGAAAAGAACCACAATGATCATCTTGTTTCAACCCCCTGCTATATGCAGGGTCACCAACCACCAGACCAGACTGCCCAGAGCCACATCCAGCCTGGCCTTGAATGCCTCCAGGGATGGGGCACCCACAGCCTCCTTGGGCAACCTGTTCCACTGTGTCACCACCCTCTGAGTGAAAAACTTCCTCCTAATATCTACCTAAACCTCCCCTGTCTCAGTGATCTCATGGTCACTGGGGTTATCTACTTCAGAGCTATCCCTACCAGAACCGCAGTTTGATTTGTACCGTCTTTGTGTTATGTGTGAGAAAAGGTCACATTTGACCTTTTCTCCCACATAACTAGCAATAAGACTAGAGGGAATGGCCTTGAGTTGCACCAGGGGAGGTTTGGGTTGGATATTCGGAAAAAGTTCTTCTCCAAAAGAGTGATCAGGCACTGGGAAGGGTTGCCCAGGGAAGTGGTTGAATGACTGTTGCTGGAGGTGTTCAAGAAACACGAGGTGTTGTACAGAGGAACATGGTTTAGTGGGAGATATGAGTGATATGTGGATGGTTGGACTAGATGATCTTGGAGGCCTTTTTCAGTGTTGGTGAATTTATGATTCTGTGGTATCCTCAAGTAAATTCTGGGGGAGTACTGAGACTGAATGCTCCACTGGACAGGTTTCTTTAATGTTTCCTTCCTACCCCACTCTGCAACAACAAATTAATAAGGCAATCTTTAAATTTCATTCTAGATTCCAGCATGATGTCAATTTCATGATTTTAAAACATTGTTTCTGCTTAGCCTTCAGTTTTAGGTATACGTGCAGATGTGTTAATGGAATTATTCTCAAGAGTTGAGGTAATGCACTAGGATTTTAACTCTTAGAGTAAATTTTAGCAGGAGATGGGAAGATGGGATTTGAGTTCTGTGTCCTGAATATAAAACTTACAGATTATATCAGGGTTGTCCCATAATCAACTTTTTATAAATTGAGCTGTAAGTTAAAAATGAATGCCTTAAAAATCTGAAGGTTAATGGAAGTACTTTATAGGTGTGTAATAGATCTGTTAGTGACAGTAGCTGGATGCTCCAGAACAACTTTCCCTTTACAGCTAGGAGGTTATGTAAAATGAGAATGAGGAGAATATTTATCTCTTAGTTCTTCTATTTAATTTATTTAATTATGTTGTCTTTCCCTTTTTTTTTTTTTTTTTTTTAAAGTACAAAACTTAAAAACTTCAGTCTGTGAATGGGGTCATCTTAAATATGACAAATGAAATTATTTCAGCAACAGATTAAATTACTTTCCAATTCTCAGCAAAAATTACAGATGGAAAAAGTATTATACTTTTTATGTAGAGGAGTTTCTCCTTTTAATAAAACTGATCCCTAAACAAATTCAGTTTACCTTTATGGAGTAGATTCTCTTTTGTAGCTTCATGAATGAGTTTAAAAGGATGTTAAAAATGGCTGTCAGATTGCTGCTAAGATGGTCTGTGCAGATGTTGATGTAGAATTACAGTGAGAGAAATATTCCTGCATTATTAATGTTAATTCTGTTAATTTTAATAGTAGAGTTTTTCCTCCATGGGGTTTTGGTGGTTAATTTTTGTTTTTGGTAAAATAAAAACAAAAAAACACAGTTTAGCCAAAAGTGTGGAGTTAAATCATCAGTTAACTGTAACAGTTAATATGGCCAGTGGTAAGACACATTGTGCCTTGTTTCCTAACTGGGAGAAATATGAGTTAATAAAATAATATTTGTGCTGATGATTACTTTTTAGCTATTGCCAACTGTTTAAAACAAATAAGTCACCAACAGCAATGTAAAAACATCCTAAACAGCAGAGCATGTACTCTTCACTTCTAATACATACTGCTCAAGTTCACAGGAACTTGAAGATTCTGGCAAACAAGTAGTGGAGGATAAAACTCAGAGGGCTTAGATGATTACAGTCCATAGGCATCTGCCTGACTCCAGCTGAAGCTGAGCTTCAACTTTGCTCTGCTCTGGGTTTCAGCCAGGTTTGTGCAGGTACATGGCTGCAGCTTCACACCCCTATGCTGTGCTGTGGGCTGGCTACAAGGTGCCAAGCATGATTAATGAGCTGAGAAAGCACTTTTAGGGCAGCAGGGTCTGGCAGAGAGTTTGGCTGAACTTGGAGGATTAGAAGACCTCTGTGCTTCTGAGCTTGAAAATGAGAAGGTGCTTTGTGTCTTGAGCAAGTAGAGCAATGGTTTTGCTGAGGTGCTTGGTGTGACAGCATGGCCCTTTATCATCTATCCCTCAAATCTATTTCCCTTAAAAATATTAGGAATTACGATTCTAAAGAAAGGATATGTATATATATATTTAATGCTTCATGACTGACACACTTGACACATTTCTACTGAAAGTGATCTGGTGAAATGAAAAGAATTACCAAATGAAGCATAGGGTTTTTTGTTTGTTTGTTCGTTTGTTTTCCCTGTTTCTACCACCATCCTTGGATTGATGGCTTTGGCCTTTGAAAATTTCAGGTAAACTTTACAAGGCTGAGAACTGAAGTAAAAAAAACAACAAGCTAAGAAAACAGAAGAGAAAATGTGAAGCATTTAGTGAACGGATTTTGTAATGGAAGAAAGGTTCAATAAGAAGGAAAAAGTACAAATAGTAGTTATTAATATTCTGGTTCAGTTCTGATTTCATGCTTAATTGCATTGATCATGTAACTTTCGGAAAGACCCTCCCTGACTTTGCACTCACTGAGATTTATTAGCTTAGTGAACAGCAAAATAAATGAATGAGGAGCTACACTTGCTTGTTATGGCCACCTCTGCATTACAGGAATAATTTTCTGGAAGTGAAAATTTAGAAGGAATTATGGATAAAGTGCAGCTATTCATGAGAAAGCATAAAAGGGAATACAATTTCTAGTAGCCTTTACAAAAGCAATAGCCATGAAAAATTGCTACTGTTACTGCATGTGAATGTACAGAGTAAAGAAGGGGAAATAAGTCATCATCTTTCCACAAGCACAGTGGTCCTTAAAAAGAACTGAGCAATTGCATCTTGCTCAGCTGTGCTGTGGTATGTATGTTGAAATGCTTTGGTTGGAGAAAGGCTTACAAGTAGTGGTTGTCTATGGCCTAATAATCTACAGGGCAATACAATTAAGCAATTAAAAGAGTTTTTAAAAGGCAAGCTTTTCATCTCTTTATTAAAATCTCTGCCTTTTTGGTAAGCCATTTGCCTTCTGAGGCACCAGTAGTGGATTCTCACAAATCGAAAGAGCTAAGACCTGTTATTTTGATTATGGCCCTGTTTCCCATGCAAGAAGGACATTTTGTAGTGAGCCCCTCACTACATGAAGGACACTGAGGTGCTGGAACTTGTCCAAAGAAGGACAGGAAGCTGGTGAAAGGTCTGGAGTACAAGTCTTAATAGGAACAGCTGAGGGAACTGGGGTTGTTTAGTTTAGAGAAAGAGGAGTCTCAAGGGAGGCCTAATCATTCTCTACAGCTCCCTAAAAGGTGGTGGTGGTGAGATAGGGCTGGCCTCTTCTCTCAGGTAACAGTGACAGTATGAGAGGTAGTGGCTTCAGGTTGTGCCAGATTCAGATTGGGTTTTAGGATAAATTTCTTCCAGAAAGAGTGGTGAGGTTTTGGAGCAGGCTGCCCAGAGAGGTGGTGGAGTCACCATTGCTGGAGGTGTTTCTGAAAACCGTAGGTGTGGCATTGAGTGACATGGTCTGGAGTGGTCACAGGCATGGGTTGATGATTGTAGCAGACGTTCCTGGTGGTCTTTCTGACCTTAATGACTCTATGATTATATGAACTTTGCACTTCCTAGCACTTTCTCTGGATGTCTGTGCACCATCTCTAAGGCATTCCTGGAATTAGCTAAGAGGTGCTTTTATTGGTCTTCTTAAATCTGCACCTCCTAAGCACAAAAGATGGCAAAAAAACAGATGTTTAGAAATTAGAATGAAGCAGTGTTGCATTTGTTGTCAACTTGCATCTGGATGTTAGTGCTGTTGCTGTTGCATTAGATGTGTTTAAGGGTGCTTGTAGATGTTTGGTTAATTTTTTGTTTTTTATTTCTAATTTTTAAGTTCAGATACTGGACTTGCCATGGTGGATCAAGGTAATTCAACACAATCGAAGTAGATGAACATCTCTGTCTTTCAGCCCACTATACGGTGCTCAGGAAGAGCTGTGCACTATTCTTGGACCTCTTTGTTTCTCAAACCTTGCAATGAAGATGCATGCAACAAGACAGTGACAAAGGACTTCTTGTTGGCCAGAGCAGCCTGCTTTTTTGCGAAAACAGCAGGAGTTGTGGGTGTTCTTTTTCAGATCTTTCCAAAATCCTTTCCAAGCTGACCTGTGCTGAGCATTTTCTGCCCTTTTCCAGGCAGGAGACATACTATTCTCATCCCAGTTCCCCAGTCACATGATTTCAGGAGGTGATTTTTAGTGCTGCGACTGCAAAGCTGTCTCTGCTTGAGGGTGAACTTGATTAAGTGGATGAAAGAGGCTTATCACACCAGGGTCTTAATTGAGCTCTCCTCTTGCTCTTGCAGCAGAGTGGTCACTGGGCTGTTCCCCATGGGGACATGTTGTGCTGAGTTTGGAGCCCAGCGTGGCACATTAGAGGGCTTTTGCTGAAGAACGGCTCTAGCCCTCAGAAGTAGGCTACTGAGTGAATAACACCAGGAGAACCCTCTTCTCTCCATTTATTTAAGGATTCTTGCTAAAAAGCAGCAATGGGCAGAAAAGACAGTGCAGTCTTTTCTATGGATTTTTTTTCCCTATCACTTCAAACGGTTTTGAATAGGAAAAATATTTTTTACTCGTTCCTATTTAAGAAGAATATATCTTAAGTCTATGTTATATAAGCCCCCTAAAAATTAGTTCTGTATATCTTTTCACTTCTGTTGTTCACTGATGTGATTATCTTCTAAGGAAAAATTTTCTAATAGCGATGAATCAGTGTACATCCACTGTAATAAAGTTTTGTTTCTCTCTTGTAACTCTGAAAGAAAATTTTATTATTTCTTTTAATAAATAGTACAGGGTAGACTCTTGAGCAGGTAATTTACAGCTCTGTTTGTTATGTGTAAATCCATAAAAAAAACCAGTGCTGCTTAGTTCCTGCAGAGTGTAATGAAGGAAACAGTAAGGAAACTTTGCTGTGAGTTCTTAGCATCATTTCTCTAGTGACGTTTAACCTTTTCTTTGTCAATTCTAATGTAGGTACAGAATTTCTGCCATCTTCGTTTCTCCGAGTTGATAGGGTGACGTTCTGAAACGTATTGCTGAACTATAATAAGAGGACTTTGCTTTGTGTTAAAATCCAGCATTGGCTGGATTCATTGATCCATTTATCAGAGATGGAGTAGCAGTTGTAGGCAACTTTTGGGCAAATCTATGAAGAGGGAATGAACGATGCTTTGAAAGCTTTATTGGAGACTCCTTTGTTGCTATGGGGCTTACGGGGGGCCTTAGCAAGCAGGGAAAATGAATTACTGTTTTGAATGTAGATTAATAATGTTTCCTTACCATCTGTTGAAAATATGCATAAAGTAAGAAACGTAGTATATTTAATTAAAAATATTTAGAATATTAAAGTAAACATAAATGATGTGAAAGAGCTGACATGAAAAATATGTTCCTCTTTTTATGTGAGTCTAAATAAAGTTGTTGTAGAGAGAGCTTGTAACATGAAGATGCCACAAGAAGGTTGAAATATCAACGTTCCTGGGGAAATAAATTGCTGTTATCATCACTATTAGAAGATTTTTCCTTAGAAGATAATAACTTATTTCAGTGAACAACAGAAGGGAAAAATATATACAGAACTATTTTTTAGGAGGCTTATATAACATAGACTTAAGATATATTCTTCACGTATTTCTAAATGCTATTTTTTTGGTATTGCTGAAAGTTTTTCTTCTGACACAAAATCAGTACCGTTCATCCACAAGATCAGGGTTTCCTTTTTTTCTGAAAAATAATTCTGGGTTTAAGGTCTGCATCTGTGCCTCTTGTAGGTGCAGAGGCAGTCTGAACCTCTAGGGTCTCTGTTGCTTTTTTTATATGCTGTATATATGGCACTGTATATATTATCACTTAGAAAATTCTGATTTGCAAGAGTGAAATCTTTGTCACAGGATGCACAGCATACAGTGACAGAACACTTCTCACAGAATCAATCAAAATTTCATCTGAAGTTCCCAGAATCACAGAATTGCAGGTGTTGGAAGGGACCTCCAGAGATCAAAGTCTAACCTCCCTGCTAAAGCAGGTACTCTGCATTAGGCCACGCAGGTAGGCATCCAGACAGGTCTTGAATATCTCCACAGAAGGTGACTCCACTACCTCACTGGGCAACTTGTTCTAGTCCTCCATCACCCTTACCATAAAGATCCATATTTCCATATGTTTGTATGAAACTTCCTATGTTCAAGTTTTAGGCCATTGCTCCTTGTCCTGTTGCTGTGCACCACCAAGAAGAGCCTGGCCTCATCCATTTGCCTCCCACCTCCCTTTAGGTATTTCTAAATATTAATCAGATCCCCTCTCAGTTGTCTTTTCCCAGGGTAAACAGACCCAGGCTACTCAGCCTTTTACTATTGGTACTTTATGCTTTCTGAGTTTCCTGATTATTTTGGATAACTTTGGTAGTGCAGTCTTGTCGTTAAAGAGAAGTCATTTCTGTGGGAGAGTATGGTGGATGCAGTAATGTAATGAGGTTGGTGTTTAAGTAAGTTTCACGTTTTTAATTGGCTGAGACGCTTTACAATGTGAGACTGAGAGGGAAAAAAAAAAAAACCTTATTAAAAATACTTTTTTTAAGAAAAGTCCTCTTAGCAAATACATCAGTTAAATTTTGCATGAGTTATCATCACAATTTTACTAAGGTTTTTGGTTTATCATGTACCTGGCTTCTCTGAACACCTTTTTAATATTATCCTGAAGAAGTAAGATCTACAAGCACTTGGTTTAGAAGCAGGTTATACTGTAAAAAGCATTCTGAGGGAAAAGAGGAAGATGTATGGAACTTATTAGCAGTTAGCTTTAAAAAAAGTGCTGGAAAATGCTGAGAAAGCCATAGCTTAGTGCATTTCTGCTACACTCTGCTTCGTGCTGGAGCAGATTATAAATGTTTTTCTTGTTCACAAAAAATCAGTCTATCTGTATACCTCACATGCTGCAGCTGCAGATCTACTGTGAACTGCAAGCATTTCTGCAGGAGGTCGCTCAGATTTTAAACAATGCCATTAATTAGATTGTGTATAATAAACCACTGCTACTCACTTCTTTTGGTGGTTCTAAGTTTTCTCTTCTCAAGAAAAATCTAAACTGACTGCCTTCTCTTCCTTTAGTTTTCACATATCCCTCTTCCTTTAAGTAGCATCTGCAGAACTCAGTGTTGTGCAAAATGTTTCAACTTCACATTTTATTGTACTGAATATGGCATATGGGTTGGATGTCGCAGAATACTGAAGTGAAGACCGAGTGTGGGTAGAGGATATCTTGAAGTACAGGCAAACAGTACCCTAATCTTTGAAAGTATTCCTCTGAAATAATCCATCTCATGTTTTTAACACAGTGACTCCATCGCATAATTTCAATAAGTTATTTTCCCACACATCTTTCCAATGAGTCTTGTTTGAAGTCTTAAGATTTCTTGTGGTATGTTAACAGGAAAAGCACAGACAAAATTGAAGTTGCCGTGCTGCTTACCATTTCTATTGAAAAGTTGAGTTTTTATCTTTCTATTCCAAATCTGAATGTTCATTATAATGAAAGATAGAGTTCAACTTCACTTGCAAATGACATGTTGAAAGCATCTGTAGCCATCCTTAATGATTCCTGTGTTCTCTTACATCTAAAAGTCCAGGCTACTGACGTAATTCATAAAGATAATATTAAAACTTCAGCTGTATGTAGGACACGACACTTATCATTACGTTTAAAAATGCTCTTCGAAGAACTCTCAGAAAGTTTCCGAATTATGCATACAAAATGTTAGGAAACAGCAATATTAAGATTTCCTCAGCTGTATTTGATATAATGCAGTTTTTTATTGTATTGTGGGTGCACTTTTCCTTGAACCACTGTAACTCAGAATATAGAGTCAATGAGTATACTCCAAGTAGAAAGACATTCAGGGATTTTGGTGAGCCACACATTACCAGTCAGGAATGAAATCCTGTAAAAGTCCTTATTAAAGAGCTTTATAACTGCAGAAAGGTCTGCTTGCATTCAAACGGGACAGACTAGCAAAGTAAATACTTTGAAGATTGATTGAAGAACTTTTGAAGACAAATCATTTAGGAATACCTAACTGAATGTAGTTGACTTAATAAATTCTCTAAATTGAGAATAGCTGGTAGTTAGGACAGTACTGGGGGTATATCTGTATACTTTTCATGTGCTCTTCTCACATCAGCTTAGCAGCTACTGCCGGGTACAGGATGCTGTGCTAGACGAGACCATGGTCTGAGTCAATACAGCCATTCTCATGCTAATGTGTTAAAAGAAACTTTTTTTACAAAAGATAATACTTTTTTGA
The DNA here is from genome assembly GCF_019238085.1 of Lagopus leucura. NCBI lineage: Eukaryota > Metazoa > Chordata > Aves > Galliformes > Phasianidae > Lagopus > Lagopus leucura. Next base: position 53,999,194 of record NW_024962264.1, read on the forward strand.
AGGATAGTAGGGAAGTTTAACAGTCAAAACCCCTGCTGCTTCCATTACTTCTCATTCTTAATTATGAATTTGAGAAAATGCATTGCTCTTCTGGGTTACAGAAAGGAAGCATCCTCCATAGCCTGATCTTCTAGTCTATGTAAGGTAGTTAGAATAGTAAACTGCAATTAATGTTGAATGCAAGTACTGTTTAATTCACATTTAAATAACTTTGACCAAAGTATTACCTGGCTTTAACAGACTTCTTTTTTTTTCCCTGAAGGGAAAATAATGCTTTTGCTTTGTTGCCATGATATTGCCTGCGATTGAGAATACTGGTGATAATGTTTGAAGTCCTAACAGAAATACAAAAGATGGGCCTAAATACTTTCCTACTCCCTCAGGCAATTGTACTTCTTCTGGCATTCTCAAAATGGGTTGGAAGCTTATTAGTGGAAGCAAAGATGGGAATCAGTAGTAATGTCAATGTGGTAATTAAACAAAATAAAAGCTACTGTATTTTTGGATCTACTTCACAGTCTTATATGTGGCTGTTATGTGAAAGATGAAAAGTAGGAAGAGAAATGAGAAACCATGGTGATCTCATTGATATGCTAATATATGCTTTTAGATGATTACAGTAAGCATATTTTTTTAGTTGAATGAGTGGCAATTCCTTCAAACTGGGGATAACCACATGTTTATACATAACAGTGTGCATGGGCTTTTTGAATGTGACCTTGCATTCTCAAAACACATTTCCCCCATTTAGTAGCTTATTTTAATTTGTCCACTCTGTTAGAACAATAGAGGCAGGTTATTGTCAGTTCAATACCGTATATGGATATAAGTTAAATAATCTGGAAAAGGGCAACAATAAATGAACTTGAAACTGCATGAGCACTGAACTAAGTGCTAAGGGCACTTCAGTCTTTAATATTTTTCTGAGTTATTGGCACAGATTCAGGTTGGACGTTAGGAAAAATGTATTCTTTGAAGGAGTGGTTAGGCACTGGAATGGGCTGCCCAGGGAAGTGGTGGAATCACCATCATTGGAGATGTTCAAGAAACATTTAGATTTCGTACTAAGGGGCATGGTTCAGTGGGGAAATATTGGTAGTAGGTGGGTGGTTGGGCTGGATGATTGATCTTAGAGGTCTTTTCCAACATTGGTGACTCTATGATTCTGTGAAGTCAAGTAGAAACAACAGAACTGAGGAATAATGGTGCTTTGTGGTTATGGAGAAAGCCAGCCTTATGCTGTGTTACGCTGGTGGTTACCCATTTCTGTGCAGGAACGTAACACAGCTGTTTTGTTTCTCGGTATGATGTGGTGACCAGTGTGTACTCTAAATATTTTTAGAGTGTATTGATTTTTTTTTTAAGAATATTTATTGCTTCAGTGTGTAACCCCATTTATCTAACTTCTACTTGCAGTTGTTATATGGCTCTGAATTTGTTGAGATATTGGCTAAATACAATGAGATGCTTTGTGGGGGAATGAGCTCCTAATTTGTTTCTTGTCTTCTCACAATGACAGCTTCAGTCAGGGAAAGCAGCACAATTATCTTTAATATCGCTTTCAGTTCTGAATTTAAAATATCTATTTTGAAGTAATTTTGAAAAAAAACCAAACTACTTGGATTCCTCTGCAAAAGTTCTTTAAGTCAGCTGACAGTCTAACCATTGACTCTCAACACGTTCAGAGTTTGGTTCCTGAGTACAAATTGCAGTTTTCATGTTTTTATAAGACTGTAATGCTGTGCAATTATGTGTAAGCTCTAATCTTTGTATGGGGACCCTTTCCACAAACAATGACAAGAAACTAAAGATTTTATTTCCCAAAATGTGTTCTTATGGCTACAGCTGCTATTCTTACAGACTCTGTTTTCCAGATATAACTCTTCAGTATTTCACTAGAACATGTCAGCAATTCTTTATTTGAAATTCTATTCCAAATAATGTTGATATCGTAATTATAAAAATTGAGTTTTGTAAGTACTGCGTCCTCTGAATACATTATTTGAAAATAAGCTTATAAGGTATTACTGGGAAAGGGTGCCAGGCTCTATCACTTACAAAATGGTCAATAATTTGTTTTTTTCTCTTGAACTCTTTATAGAATGCCCATCTTAGGCAACGTAACTAAATTTAAATATAAATTTAAAGGGTCTGGGATAGGGAAAAGTCTGTTTTCCCAGCCAGCATACTTCATTAATTTAGGAAATTGAATAAAGCTGAGATGAGCTACTAAATTTTGTGTCTCTATTAGTCTGTTTTCTATTGGCAGTTTTGTTATTCTTTAAATCACTTTTATGAGGCATGTGATCAAAATCAAAATGCTTTTAGCATTTGTTATGTACAGATCCCTTTGCATATACCCATGGTAATCTTCAGTGTATTTCAGGAAAAATAAATGGTAACTGATTACTCCTATTTGATTTGTGGCAATACTTGTAAAAATCAGCAGAATGTGGATTCCTTATTCAGTTCTTGGAATAGGAATTTAAACTTTTACATTATTTATGCCTCAGAAGTTTTTTCCTGAGATTTTTTTTTTAGCCTAGTAGTGGCATTTCACTATGCTATTGAGAGAGGAATTCCTTAAAATCAGGTTTTTTCCTCAGCTGAGTTTCTTGGATCAGAATTTAATACAAGGTGGGTGCTTGGTTTTGTCGTATGGCATCAGTGTGCTGCCATCCAACTTGACTGAGCCTCCTGGGCCTTCTGTGGCCTAACTACCAACAGAAGTGAGTTGGAACTTACGAAATTAGTTAATTACTGTAGATGTGAGTATAATGATTTTATTCATTTAGTCAGATATCCCAAAATATCATGTGTTTGTGTCTGAACAAACAATTACTAAATACCATTGCTCATGAATTCCTGTACTGCAGTCTCACACAACTTTTGTAGACTTCTTCCAGTATCAATTCAGGAAAGGAATAGCGACATATGAGAAATCTAAGAAGTACTCTGTATGTGGAGATTTCATTCAAATTAAATCTGCTACACTTAAGAGGGATCAGAACTATTGTGACCTTACTGTAATTTAGCATTAATTTTCTTCTCAAGAAAACTATAAATAAAGTCCAGAGTGCTGGAGCAAACTGCCCAGTGAGGTCGTGGAGGCTGCTTTGGGTGCTTTCCTGTGTATCTACTGTAGGGAACCTGTGTTAGCAGGGAGTTGAACTAGATCATCTCCAGAGGACCCTTCCTACTCCCATAATTCTATGGGAGTTTGTAGTAATTCTGAAGAAGGTCTCAAAAAGAGATTGAATTCATTTTAACTACCTCACCTTACTGATTAATTACTATTTAACTTTACTATGTAGTCTGTGTGCAAAGCTCCTCAGTCATTACATCTTAGTGAGAATGAGAAGACTTTTTGATTTTTTTTATAAGCTAATAACTTAAAAATGCAAGCAAAGAAGATTACATGCAAATTTAATGCCAAAAGGAAAGGGGGGAAATGTAAAATACGGCTTTATGTAAAAATGACCTTAAGGTCAAGGAGATGGAGAAGAGGAGGAGATGGAGGGGGAACAGGAGACAGTACAAGTGGTAGTAGTAATAAAAACGTACACGTGTGGACATATGCTGAGACAACTATGTGATTGTGTACCAGATTCATCCTTGACATTAAGACTGCAACACATTTGTATCCAGACGAGAGTTTAGACTAAGAGGAATAGTTAGGACACGGTGTGGCATCATGTCTTCAGTCATGCAACTTCATGTGAGTGCATCAAAATTATCAAGCTGATAATTTGTCTAAAATGTAACATGTAAGTAGTTATTTCTTCAAAACCAGACTCTCTTTTGAGTTCACCGGGAGACAGCAGTAACTACGGTCTCAGTCAGGGAAGAATGAAATGCTGGCAGTGGCTGACACTCACTCCTCCAGCTGGATTTGGTATATCTGGCTAACATCTGGTTTTGGAAGTGTCATCACAGTTAAAGCCCTCCCTTCTTGCTGCACACAGGTGCATTTGAGTGCTTCATGTGTCCAAGTTGCTCTGAAAGTTTAATGCTGAATGACAGATGTGAATGGAAGCAGCAGGGCATTCCTGCCCCTGAAAAACCACCAGATGAAGTGTTTGAAGCTCCTCAGATAACCACTGTAATCTACTGTGAGAAACTAATTGAACTGTATGTATTGCTTACAGGAAGTTCTGGACTGATCTATTAAATTACTTACCTGTTGTCTGTGCAGGATCATACTGTGTCAGTAATTGAAATGCCATCCATTTAAGGCAACATAGGAATAGAGTAAGGCCAGTTCTCTTGTAACTAGTCTGCTGAAATGTTTTTATCAATGCGGTCATACCGTCTACAAAAAATATGTTCATTTTCACAAAGAGGTAAACTGGCCTCCAAAAAAGAGATGAAATTCTCCAAAATATTTTTCTAGGCACTGTGAATGGGCAGTTTTTCTGTGCTTTTTTTTTTTTTTTCTAAAGAGTGTGAATAGTAGTTATTTTTTAAATTGTAAGTAGGGTTTATTGGTGAGAAGGAAAATACCATATAATAACAGAAAATGGAGTATCTAGAATTTTCAGTGCTTGAATGTTGTCTGTATGATTGAATATAAGGAGTATGTTTATCTAAAGCCTGACAGAGCAAAGGAGAAGAGGCAGAAATTGTTGCACCACAGTGCATCAGCAACATGAAATGCAGACTGTAGAGGAGATTTGCAATGCTGAAGCTTTAGCAAGTTCTAAAGCTAGGTGAAAGGAACTGGATTTGAAGGAAAAAGCCTTCAGATACACATAGTGTCTGGAAGGCATGGAAAAGGGCATTTATCATTGTCATTAACAATTTATTATAGTACACTCTGGAATATATCAATTAACATAGAGTCATTTGAGTTGGAAGGTACTTTTAAAGGTCATCTAGTCCAACTGCCCTGCACTGAACAGGGACACCTACAGCTGGATCAGGTTGCTCAGAACTCTGTCTATCCTGACCTTGAATTTCTCCAGGAACAGAGCAGCCACCACCTCTCTAGGCAACCTGTGCTAGTGCTTCATAATGTGTCATTAATACACCGGGCTTTGTGTTTCAGTCCACACTAAGTGTTGAAGTGTTGAATATGTGCAGCGCTTACAGCTCCCAGCAGATTGAATATGGCACAAGAAACACTGCTGAAGACCAACAGTTAGGAAACTAATTTGCACTCAATTTAGACTTCTTGAACTAGCTGAGTTATTGGTATCCATTTAGGCTTCGTTTTGGCTTTTTCCTGTTAGCTGATGAAACTGATATATTAAGATTTAAAACTAATTTTCTTCATGCTGTTCATGCTGGTTTTTTATAGGTAGGTCAAGGAAGTTTACATGCAGTGAAGTACTTTGATTATGCTTTCTGTGCTTTTTAGTCTAGAGACAACACAATGTCTTGTGCTTTAAATGTACAGCTTCCTTGTGTCCTAACAGTTTTTGAAGCTTACTCTTTAAGGCTTTAATAATGTTGCAAAGATACATAATGTTTTTCTTTTTCTTTCTTTTTTTAAATGCTGCTAAGCTAGTATTATTTTAATAGTCAAGACTAAGTTGCTATGTTTATATTCAGCAGAGAGTTCAGCACTCTGGAATGTAAGCTAAAGTTGTCTTTCCTAACTGCCTATTGCTAAGGTTGTCTACACTGGTCCATCTGCCTGCTGGACCAGTCTTTTATCTCTTCGTTGCCCAGTCACTCAGTTTTGTGTCATGCTTCTGCATTTCTTGTGCTTAGCCGTCACTTCAGTGGCCTACTGAATATCATGTACAAATTTAGCTAGCTTAATTATTCATTCTCTCTTTCTGAGTGCTTGTGATTATATTGCACATCAGGAGCTTCAGCACTGTCTGCACAGGAACTCCTCCATTGTCACCTTCCTTTGCTGTGTGTCTGACCAGTTACTCCTACTCTATTTTCTTTGTCTTTTTTTTTTTAATTGTTTGTGAATTCTACTTGGTCATCTTTTTGTTTTGCTGCTACCTTGTCAACAGTTGAAGCTATGAGAAAACAATGAAACTAACATGTTAAGGACTGTCTGTCTCTAAAGTGTTGCACCCAAATCAGAGTTTGTACACATCCTGAAGTGAGCTGATCCCATAAGAGCTGCCTCAAAAGATCAGTGCTCTCCTTTCATGCAAGCAAGCTGCTGCATGCCTCTCACTTGGTTAAATGAATTTAAAGTTCTTCATTAAAAAAAAAAAAAGTTATTTCCTCTTTCCTCTTTTTAAAATTATTTTTATTTGATTTCTACAACAATAACAAGACATTAAGACATTAGTAAAGCAGGCTAGGTCTGTGAAAGCCACTGTAAATTTCTTCCAAATACAATGTGCAGAAAATATGAATCCTGGTCCAATGTTTTATAGTACACAATAATGTCTTGCGAAGATATTCCAGTGGATGCTACACACAATCATGAATATCTGTCATGATAAAACAAGAGGTGCTTGACGAGTGAGATTCTTGTTCCACATCCTGACTAGGACAAGGACAAGTTATTTTGGCTCATGGGTAAAGAAACTGAAATTCCGGTGCCTACATTCTGCTCAACTCCAAGAACACTTCGATAAAACTGCTGCCTAACTGCTCATGCTTCACTCTTTTATGCAGTCCTGGAGAAGAGATCATTCTTGTAGTACTGTGTAGCTTGGTATCTGTCTTAAAATGTATGGTCTTAAAATGTAGATTCCAGTTGGCATGGGACTCCAGTTCAGAAGATATCTCAAAGGCATACAAACGTGCCACTGTGCTAACGTGTTACTCAATACAAAGTAAAGCTGCTGGGTCAACTCTCATTTCATTCGGTAGTGAGTGATAAACTTCCTTTAATGTAATTCTGTAGCAGTTAGAGCATTTCCTCATCCCAGCCAGGGGCTGGGTATCTCTTCTCACAAGGTCACCTTCCAGAGCAGAGTCTTCGCTCTCTGCTTCTGGCCGTCTGTTCTCTCAAGCAGGCTGATGCACAGTATCCTGTCTCCTCTCCTAGTGACACAAAAAACATATTGAGGCTACTAAAAATGCATCATGTGTAATTTGTTGTAGATTTTTTTTTTTTTACTCCTAACTTCCTCTCTGGGCTGAGAGCAGTAGCTGTTGGAAATTGATTGCTTAAATTATGTGGTAAACTATGATGAATTTCCAGGCATAGCTTCTGAAGTAAACTACTCATTTCCATTGCAGTTTGTAAAAATGCAATCAAATGTTCTGAATCCAAGATCAGTGTGTATTAAGTTTAATTTGTTTCACTCTCGAATATACTGTAAGTGTATACTGTATATGAACCAAATACTGCATAAAAGACCCACTCCACCTCAAATAAAACAACCACCAAAAGCCCTCCCTCCCTCCCTGTCTGTCTGTCTCTCTCTCTCTCTCTCTCTCACACACACACACACAAGAACAGAAATTACGTGTTCTAATGGATGGCAAATTAATGCCTATTTTTATTTTATTTTGGGGTGCTGCTGAGAAGGGTTTTCTGCCTCTCACACTGATGCCTGTGAATGTTCCTTTGGTTTCTGCTATGTTACACATGTCCTTCATGTTGCACTAAATTCTGTAATGCAGGCTGGAATTCCTGAAAGGAAAGATTATTTGGCATGATAGGAACTGCAAAAAAGATTAAATATATGGGCCGTAGCTCAAGACAAGCATTTTAATGTATTCCTTCCTATAAATATTCAGTATGAAACTCAGTATAAAAAAACATTTAAGTCTGCATATTTTTACCCATAAGGGCCATATGTTTCTTTTTTTGTTGTTGTTGTTTGATTGTTTTTTCTCTGCATTCTTACAAACATATGATTTCAGCCTTGATTTGTTGTATTTTTTCCCACATCAAGCTACAAAGTGGCATTATGATGACAGGTTTCTTTTGCTCTCAAGCATCTAATTAGCAAGCATCAAGTAAGAGAAATATTTCTAAAAAGCAAAGAATAGGCCCCAAAATGAACATCAATTACTGATACACCAGGCATGTAAGCTGTCAAAACTAGTGATCAGTCTTCTGTGTGATTTCTCCTATGATGCACAGAGTTTACGCCCAGAAACTTGGCTTCCCTGTGGAACAGAAAAAAGTAGTTCAGTAGTAAGAAAATGGTGTAACTTGGTTTTGATTCTTTTTCCCTCCATTTACTTGAGGTTTTTTTTCTTGTGTGCTATTTTATTCTGCCATCACTAGATGTATTTGGTTTTAAACAAAAAACAAAGAGTTTAATAAAGTTGGGAGTAGAAAAAATACTGTTAACGTGTCTTAAGGCTTATTTGGAATGTTGCATTAGAAATCTTCTCTGGAATGTTGTAGGCTACAGAATTTATATATATTTACTGATGGGATCCTCAAGTCTGGGATTTCTCACAGTCTGTATGAAGGTTGTATTCTGGTATATATTGGATTACCTTGTCTAATACTGATTTGAGTCAGTAGGGAAAAAAATTAGATGCAAACTCTTAAGATCTCCCTGCTCCCACATTCAAAGCAGATTCCAAAGATTTTGTCTGGATAAGGCTCTTTGGATAATATATGTTTTCTGATATTCTTAATAAATATCTCAAATAGAAATATATACTTTATTTCTATAAGCCTTGTGCAGTGCTGTGTGTAACCTCAAAAGTTACTTTACTTAACCTGTACTTTCAGCCCATGCTTATAAATTGTTTAAGGAAAATAACTGAACAAACAAACAAAAAATCTCGAAAGAGGTTTCTGAATATATCCAAAGTACTTGTTTTCATAATGGTTTGAAGAACTGAGGTATTGAGTATAGTAGAAAGATACAGATTTTCTTTTATCTTCCAAATATTCAAACACTTTTGTATAGATGCTATTCATTTTCCACATAGTTTCTTTGCTTGTCTTTAGAGATTGAAATAGAAATGAAGGATTCAGTCCTTGACTCTTCTACCCTGTGCTTCTGGGTGATTTAGCTTCAGCAACTGTCTGCCATGTTCATTTGAGAGCAATCTGTTACCTGAAATGCTCGTCATATTTCTTACCCTTTTTGTCCCCTTTCCCTACACGGTGCAAGCGTTTCCTTGATAAAATAAAAGCTTTTCTTTGCTTTTTAGCAGAGTAATGGCTCTTCTGTATGTGAATCCTTTCCAGTTTATTGTCATATCCAGTTTATAACTCATAGCTAAAGTTCACCTTCTCCTTAGTTAGCTCCTGCAAATCATGAGTTTCATCTGCCTCTATGGTGGTTTTAACTTTCTTTGTGTTTCTATGGGCTTGTAGAACTCTGGCCTTTTCAGATAACTGCTTTCAGGTTGGTGACCTGAGCAGAATTATCAGTAGTCCCACATGGAATGATAATCATGTAGAGACCCTGTTATCATCTTGCAAAATCATCATCCTTAGCTAAGGAAGCAGTTTGGACGTTACAGGGATGAAAGGTGGATCAAAAATGTACTATGAAACATTCCCTTGGTCAAAGTATATGCATTATCATTCCGGTGTTTGCTTTTTGTCTTGATGGTAAGCATGTATTTCTGCTTCAGAACGTGTTTTCTGCATTTTCATTCTGACATCTTAATCTTAAACTAAGGCATTCTTTTTCCTTGATGAAAATTTATTAACAGTGTTCCATTGGTCTTTGTTTTATTTTAACTCCCAGTATGATCTGTCATGTAGAATTTAACTCCTCAGATGCGTGAAATTAACTGTGGACTTAAAATAGGCACGTTAGTTATGTTCTTCGCGTAGTTATATTCTCCCAGCTAAATATGTTTTCATTTCTTTAATAAAATCTTAATAGTCACCTTGTGCTGGGCTAACTTAAAACTATAGGAGAAAAGTACAGGACTGTCTAGTTTGATGGATCAGCTATTGTCATTTTGTGCCTTTGTTCCCACCTTGCATTCTTATGAAAAAGTTTTTGAGCACTTTGCAGCTCTATTCACTGTCTCTACAGAAATTGCACATTCATTTCTGAGAAGTTTTTTGTTTGCTTCAGAAGCTTAATTCTTGATGATAAATACTACATGGAAATTTCTCATAGCCAAGCAGCCTAACAGTAGCCTTCTCCATGCTGTCTTTTAGGGTGATTAGTACTTGGTAATTGGAAACTCTATAGAAGATGTTTCTAGCTGGTTTTATCAGCTTGTTCTGCTTTTTCTTATCCCTTAGTTTACAAACCATCCTCATTACTTTCTCAAAAATCTGACTGTAAACAACTCTTTCTGTGAACGCTTTGAAAGTCAAGAGGTCTGGTTTGTACCAGTTTTAATTGAGGCCAAGTACTCCTCTGAGTTTTGGGTGAAGGAACTTGTTTTGCTATTGATAAAAAGCGAGATAGGATGTATTAGTGCTTCTAGCAGCTTTCAAAGCAGAAAGGTCGATAAAACTGCTTTGGCAATGGCTCTCCTGTCGTGCAAAGTGTTGATGGATATCTGCATGAAAGGTGTAAAAGCAGAGAAGAATAAAGTATATTGGATGGGAAGCGGCTTTGAAGAACTTAAGTACTCAGAAAATCAAATAACAAGTCTCTACTTACTGCCACCTGAAACAGGAGTTTCTTTTAGCACTGTATTTCTGCTTCTTTGAAACTTTCATAGAATAAATGCTGTTGACCCTTTGTTCTAGGAGAGAAGCACACTTCTGGCTACATGCACTGGATGTTTCTACAGACCTTTGGGAATAAAGAAATCCTACTGAGTATAGCAACGTCTCAGGGAAGAGGTCAGATTGTCTTTTGAATGTGATGAAATATAAGAGATTTATGCCTGCCTGTGTCAAGAGGTTGCTGTCTATAGCTCAGTTCAGCAACAAGAAAATTCTGCTGTCTCCAGGACTGTTGGTGTCCTTGCTACTGTGAGATCCCAGTTTAAGTAAGACTGTAGGGGAAAAACTAAAGCATTTCCAAGTTATTTTCCATAATGAAGCAGGGTAGCACATCAGCACATATCTGTTTCTGCAACCTACTTACAGTTACTGCTGTTTAATGGTGTTTCCATATTAGTGTTACAGGATTTAACTCTTGAATTCTTCAGCGTACTTTAACTGTTCTGAAATACAAATGAAAGAACAATCAAAATGAGAAGACTGCTTTAAATCATAAAATTGTTACTCGCTGTTTAAATGGAGTTTCTTGGATGAGGGAAAGTCATGGGAAACTCGAGAGTAGTTCTCAAAGTGTTTTGCAATGTATGTTGTAATGTTTCACAGTTTCTGCTGAACTCAAAGTTTAAAAGGCTCTAATGCTGCTTTGACACAAATCCACTTTTTTTTTTTTTATTTTTTTTTTTTTAGAAAACAGACACCTTAATTTGTCAAGCTGTCTTCTACTTTACATGATGTCCACAGAGAATATTATGGTTAATGAGGGCATCATTTGAGGCATTCAATTAATTGAGTAGATGCTGTGGTCATTTCTCAGTGGTGAACTGTACAGCTGTTCCCAAAATGCTAACAGTCCATCGTAATAAGAATGACCAATTAGTGTGTCCTTCCAATTTGAGGTTACTGCTGATTTTTATTTATTTATTTATTTAATTTTTGTTTGCTTTTGCATACTTTCCCTCTGTAAATCTTTGCTTTCCCTTAGGATCTATGCCATTTGCTTGCTTATCCTTCCTAACTAAAACCTATATTAATCAACTGTTCTGCAGGGAAGCTTCTTTGCATCTGGAAATGATGTTGTTGTTCTGGTTGTACTACAGATTTTATGGACAACTTGAACTTTGACCATCACTACAATAAACCTGTGCTTGATCCCACTACACAGTTCACTTTGGAAGTGACTAGCACATGATTCAGAACATGATTGTGTAGAAACATAAATAGGGTAAAGATTCAAAGCAGCTAGTACTAAAAGTGCAAATTGATTTTGTAGCCAACGTAGAAAAAGTACAGTTTTCCTGTATTACTGTGTTTTCTAGTTCTGTGACAGTCATTCTTCCTAAGTGCCCAGGAATATTCAAGTCCTTGGTAAGGGATAAATATTACAGTGTCTTCATATAAAAAGGATCTGAAATAATTACCATTATTTTTGACAGTAAACTACCTATCTACTTCTGTGGCTTTTTATTTCCACAAGATCCTTCCACTGATACTACTTCATTTTTCACTTGGCATCTAGAGAAAGGGAGAGTAAGGATTGCAAAAAAGTGTCTGGAATCCTTTAATTGCTAGTTAGAAAATGTAACAAATTTAAGGAAAAGAAAAAATTCTTTAGAAATATACGTTGAAGTATACTAAGCAATCATTTTTAGTTTGAGCTTAAGTTACAAAATGCATCACAAGTTATTTAAGGCACCACTTGCCAATACAAGATTAATACAAGATTAGTGCAAGTAAGTTATGGTATGCCCTGAACTAAGACTAGTAAGTCTTGTGAAGCTGATGGATGTAACATCACAAAATGTCTGAAATAAATAAATGAAACACGTAGTGATGTTCAAGATATGTAACTGAATATGTAACTCCTAAGGAGAAAAATGGGAATCGTATGCCAAGGAGAACAGATGGCTCTTCATGTTGATCTGAAAAATGTCAGAAAACTGGGAGAAGAATCTGTGGCTAGTTTTGGAGAGGCTGTAAATGACTACAGATTTTCAGAAGCATGGGAAACAAAGAGCCTAAAAGGTCTTACAGAAAAAAGCAGAAGATAGTGGATGGTTAAGTACAATCTCTGAATGTTGAAGGGCTTACTGCACTTCTTTTAAACAGCGAGTTAAAAGGTAGCAATTGTTCTAGTTATGAGTGAGCAGATGTCCTATGAATTTTCATTAGACTGCACTGAAGGGACATCCGGGAGATCAAGGATTTAATAAGAGTAAGGAAAACAGACAACTGTGCACCTGCCCTGAAGTTACATGAACAGCTTTTATCTGAACATAAGTGCCATATGAGAATGAAGTCAGAAGGGGAAAGGTTGATGGGCTGAATGGGGAAGCAAGAACTAAATGCTACTGCATTTGTGAAACAAAATATAACCCTGTGATAGTTTTTGTTTTGCAGGCAAGAATAAGTTGAGCTTTGGACTGAAGGATTCTCAAACTTATGCACTGCAATTTTAAAAAAATATATTTTAAATTGTGTTGGTCAGCCACAGCTGGTGATTTTTAGTGATCACTTTGTGAGCTGATATTTGAGAATTTAAGAAGAGAATAAGAATAGATTCTTGGGCATATTGGTGTGTTATTTCTATTTTCACTTTCATGTTTTCAGATTGTTGTCCTCCTCAGTAGAAGTCTCGTATGTTATTCATTAATGAATAAAATAAATTGTCTCCTCAGTTGAAATGTTAACTTGCATTTTCACGAATTTGCAAAAGCAAAAATTTTTCCATAATATTCCTATAGTGCACATTGTGTATTAATGATGGATGCATTTTTCTGATATGTTAAGGTTTGTAATAGATTCTGGTTGAAGTTAATGCCGTGACTATGCAAGCAGGAAAACTTTTTGAAAGAGTAGAGGTGATTGCAAGACGTAATCAGATTTCCTTTGGTAGGTCTGAGGCCTGTAAAGGGTGAAGGATCATTTTACCTCCATGTTCTAATTGATGTGTTGAAGAATAAAGTGTGGTTTAAAAGTCCAGAACTGCTGGAAATATTCTTCTTTTCTAGTATTCATAGTCTTTGAAGGTGCTAGGGAACTCTCCAAATGCTTTTCTTAAAATGGGAGTGTGCAGATGTGATGGATGTGCGCCTGCTCAGTAGTTTTCAAGAGAGGATCTTAAGGCAAACTGGTGTTGGCATTGGCTGCTGGCTGGGTGTCTAGGTGTGTTCTCTGGAGGCTGCAGGGAAGGGGATGTTTGCAGAGACCCAGCCTCTGCGAGGTGCCTACTGCTGGATGTTGATCCTGAGTGCTGAACCCAATTGGATGAAAAAACCTCTAACCCACAGATTCTTGGGAAAGCGGCCCATAGAAAATTGTTACCTGATGCAAAATTCTGCTTCCCTTAATTGCTGACCTTCACTTCTTTAAAACACTGAGGGTGGTTAACTATTTCTAGCTTGCAGCTGTAGAAATATAGGCTATGATTACTTTCCAGCCTCATCCAATTTTTTCTTTTAATTAATCTTTTAATGGTAAGTTAAGTTTACTTCTTATGTGCCTACACTACTCTCTTCTCTGCAGAGCCCTTATTTTACAACGCATGCCATAAAACACAGCAAACAAGTGGCTCAGCAATATGGGATAATACTGGTTTTGGTTATTTAAATTTTCTTCTATGATCTCTTTTTACTATCCAAAATAGGACAGGGGGGGCTATGTATCATGAAGATAAACCTGTCAAAGGAACTGAAAGATATTCTTTTAAGAAAAAAAAACAACCTACTACTGCTATTAAAGTAATAGATATGCAAAGTCCTGTTAAGTGGTTTTACAGAAATGGCTGTTATTCAAGTCAGGCCTAGTTTATCTGTATTTAGGCTAAGGATTTCATGTAGGCTATTTTTGTAATGAAGTTTGATTTTAGTTTTTGTTTCAGCTGGTAAAATGGAGTAATGGCAGAAAGTAGCAGCTGGGCTTTGCATTTGCTTGGACCTTGTGTCACCTCCCTGAACTATGTGACACTGCATATGATACACTGTCTGTCTTCACAGAATTGAAGGGGTTAGGGAGACCTGTGGAGATTGTCTAGCCTAACCCCTTACTGAAACAGGTTCCTCAGAGTATGGAGCTACTGATGTTCCAGTTTGTGCCCATTGCCCCTTGTTCTGCTGCTGGGCACTGCTGAATGGAGCCTGGCCCAAAGAATTTCAGCAGATTTTTCTTCAGCTCTGAGTGCTCCTGTGCTTTAATTGTTTCCATGTTTTCATGAGCCAGTTATGGTTTCAATGGCTAAGTGCTGTCAGTATGATTTTTTATAAAAGTACTCCATTGAGGTTGGAGATAGAGTTCCAGAAAACCACACTTGACAAAACCAAAAGTAATTTTCATCAGCATAAGAAATATCTGGACTGGTTTTTGTTTGTTTTTCAAGTATTGAAGCACTTTGTCCTTTCCAGACTTTTCCCAAGAAAACATGAGACTCTAGTTTTCTCTTCTAGGACTTGTAGTTTGATAGACTAGGAAAAAAGCAACCCGAGGATAAGCCAAGGCAATGTTTTGGCCTTTCTGTTACTTATTTGCTTAGCAGACAGGACCTACAGAACTTCTCTCTTCGACTTTTTGAGGAAACATTACTGTGTTCCTTGGAGCAGAAATTCACACCTACTCAAAATTCTGTGAACCGAGAATGGTTTTAACACCAGTGACTTTTAACATGACTTTTTCTGAATCCTGTTATGGCAGCTGCTTTGTCCATGGTAAATCCATGGTCTATTTGTTCTATTACTCAGAATACAGTTTTCAAATAGCTCATTGTTCTTCTACGTATCCTCTAGAAGTATTGTTTCTGAATTTCAGTCATGCTGCACTAAGGAGTGTGTGTGTATCTATGTGTGCAAGTCTGTAGCGGTACAGACACGTCATACCATATGTGGAACGTTTTGTATCTGTAGCAATTGCTGGTAAGACAATCAAGCACAGATGCTACAATAGAAAATACTCTGTGAAATGACTTCTTGAATTCTTTTCTCACATTTAACAGCTGGTTTGGCAGCAATGTCGGGTTTCTCCTTGATACAACTCCCAGAAAAATCTGTTAAGAGACACAGAAACAGCATGGAGTGCCCAAGTTAGGATAAGAATTGCTTCACAGGAATTAAAATGACAGCATATGCTACATGAATGCTTGCAAAAGAAGAAAACTGCAGAATACCCTTGAGCCGTATTTGATTGGGAAATGTAGATTTGCTTTGCATGAATGGACTTATTTTTCAAACTAGAAGTGTGTTTTTTGTTTAGGGAAGTTGCTGAGTGTCACTGAGGATTATCCAAATCTAGCAAAGCTAATAGCATTAATGATTACATTTTTAATTCCTCTGAAAATGTCAGTCACTTCTTAGAACATTTAACATTTCTTAGACCTTGCAGTGCATGCTTACGAGTAGTATTGAGGGCTGTATCTACAAGAATGTTGGAGCTGCACTATTTTCACTGTGATCAGGTTTTCACCTACGATGAAAGAGCTGATTTCCTGAAATAGGTCCTGCAGAATGTTTCTTCTTTATAGACAAAGGATTTCCCTCAAGATTTCAGAACTGTCATGTTTAAATCACTCCATTGATCTCATAAGGCCTTAAGCAAATGGAACAAATCATGCCTACTATGAAAGAGGCTGAATATATTTTAAAATTGTTATGATATATGCGTATGCCCGGTTAACACTTGAAAATATTCAGCCAAAAAGGCTCCTTTGTTGCTTTAGTCCATTTCATTCCAGATATAAATCCAGGTTTTCTTTGAATTTTGATGCTATCTCAGGTACAAACTAGTACTTGAGACTTATAGATCTCTGCTGAGCCAGCCAGAACCAGAAGAATTTAGACTTCTGGGAAGGAAATGAGCATTCTTTTTGCAGTCTCCATGCCTTTCCACAATGGAAAGGATTGGATAACTTCCCTCAGCCTCTGTGGAGTAGAGAATATGCTGTTCCTGCTCTGTCCTGGGGTTAAATCACGGTAGATCCTCTCCTCTTTGCTGTTTACTTGACTTTGCTCTTGGTTTTCCTTTTTTCTTTACTTAGTTGAAACAACAGATGTTTGCTGCCTTAACTTGAAGATGTTTTACTTCCTTGTCTGTCTAGTGTCTAGCATGATCTAAAATGACATATTTTTTTTTTTCCCTGCAGTTAATAATTTCAGCATGGCACCTATGGCATTTGCTATGCCCTATCAAGATCTGGTAGGACTTAGGACGACCTTTTGGGAATACCTGAAAAGGAGACTCAAGTTCCTGTTGTTCTTTCTGTTGTCATAATTTCTGTAGGTTCTTTATCATTCCATATTAATATGTAACTAGTCCATACACACTTCCTGTTGTGTGAATTGTATGTTGTGGGAAATAAAATTGAGCTGATTTTCTGGCAATGGAAGAAAAAGTTGAGAGGACTGGAGAAAAACATGGTTGGAGAACCTTCAAATAACAAGAAAACTAGAGGTGGAAAAAGAGACAGCAAGCAACAACAGCAAGAGAAAAGAGTGAATGTTGAAGCTAGTAATGAGAAAATTATGCAAAAAAAAAAGCAGATAGAGCAAATAATGTAGAAAAAAGGATCCTGTGGGACTTTTCAACTATTTAATGACTGTGCACCGAAATTCAAACTTTTAAAAATAGATCTGGACCCTTCATATTAAAGAATGCCTTCATATTAAAGAATTTTAACTGAAGTGTCTGTTTTATTAAGTAGTGTGGTTGGATGGTTTATTTGTCATTTGATCATCCACTGAGTGTTATGAGTTGGAATCTTCACCTCCCTTTCTCATTTATGTAAGGGCTTATCATGGCAAAAGCTCCTAGATGGTTGCAGCAGAAGTGGTTTCTTCTATCTGGTACTACAGGGTGTACTTTCTGTGCCCTCACTAATAATTTCCTACACATGCTGGAGTTAAGACTCAAAAGAATATTTGAAGTAAAAAGCAATGCTAAAATCAGAAAAAGTTGGACCAACTTTTATCTTCAAACCCCTATTGCAGTATGGCCCTTAACTTTTAGGAGGATTGTGTTATGTCTCCTTGGGTTTTCAAGCTATTCATAAGACCAACATGTATTACATAAGCTATCTTGAGAGACCTAATAATCCATGGGAGACAACTGCCTATTGAGGCTAATTTTTTTTTTTCCTAGCATAAAACTATGACTCTTTCTTTTAAGCCTTAGATACAGATATCTATCCTATATAGAACACACTTTAACAGCTCTTGCCTTTTTCATCCTGCAAAGGGAAAATACATTTGACATTATGATAATGTGCTCTGGATGTTTTTTCTTTTTTTTTCAGAGTTGAAAAACTAGATTGCGTATACTGATTTTATACCTGCTTGATTAGAGATAAAAATATCTCTAAAAATATTCTCCTACAGAGAAACTGTTTCATCACGCAACAGCGTCTGCTCATACACATTTGCAAGCTATTATAAATTCAGAAATCCCTGAAGATCACATTTCCTTCCTGAAATGTACCTGGTGAATTTTGATACATAGGAAATAGTGTGTTTAGATCAACAGCAAGCAAAAGCTTCTTGCTCCTTTTTCTCTTCGTGAAAAAGTCTTGATCACACTCAGAATTAAACTGCAACCATGATTTTGAAACAATTCACAAGACCCTGTTTTTCTATTACATTTTTGAATAGTTGTACTAGTCTTTCATTTTGAATATATTTGACTCATCTTTTTCATTATGGTAGAACAAGTTTTTTCTGTGGAAGAGATTTCAGTATCCATGTTGCCCTACTTTCCAGCAAGTGATGCTTTCTGTCAGTAGGAGTCGTGCAGGAGACACTGCGTCTCTTATTGTGGTGGAAAAAAAATAATCTTTGCCAATGTCTAAGAATCATCTAAGACAGAAAAGTGATTACTCTTGAGGGTATGTTAGCAAAATGCTGGGCATAACTGCTTGGAAGTCAACACTTCCAGTGTCTGCAATCCTGTCAGTGCTCCCGGTATCTCCAGAATTGTCAAGGTAATTTTGGTTTAGATGTTAGTAGCTTTAATCAGATGACATTTTAAATAAAATGAAGTTCATCAGAATTCTTTCTTTGTTGAAACATCGGAATGCTTTTCCTTGTCGGGTTTAGCTCTTAGATAGCATAATACAATCACTATGTCTTAGTTATAGAGGGAAAAATTAGGCTTTTATCTGTAACTTTTCAAGTGTATTTAAACTTAGTGAAGTGCTGTACTGTTCACTGTGTATGTGAAAGCCTATTTTGACTGAATTAGCAATTTAATGAATATGGTCATGGATTTCCTTATCTGCACTTAATCAGACAGCTCTGTTTTATTAAGTTACTTGCTTATCACTGCTTTTCTGATGTAAGAAATATCTGTCTGAAAGAAAACAGAGCAGCTTAAATCATCTGCTTTCAGAAAATATTGAAACACACGAGCCATGACTTCAGTGAGATTCTTAACCCAGGAAATAGTATCAAGGAAGTATTAAAATCTGGCACTTTAAGATGAGATTGGTAGTCATTTTTCAAGGCCTGTGGTACTGAATAGAAACTAGACTGTAACCTTGTCTCATGAAGTTGGTTAGTGAGGTCTAAATGCGAGTCTGCCACTGTTCTGGAATTAACTCATTGCTGTTCTGACTAGAGAAGGGTGCAGGTTTGGGTACCTTAGCAGAGTTGGTTTCCCTTCAAAGGGAAGGCAGGACTAAAAGGACAGGTTCAAAATAACTTTTTGGAGAGATTGGAGTCATGGGTCACTCACAGGAGGTGGGAGATAAGGAGTACTCCAGTATTTAGCCACAAAGGAAGGGAAAGTGTTTTAATTTGTTCAGACTTTCCATTCACAGTGATACAGTCTGCATGCTGTCTTCCCCGTGATGTAACTTTGGTTCTGTTGGAGTGTGCTTCACTAAAGTCAGTATTATTCATAGTAGTGATGGTATTTTACAATTCTGGCATCACATTAAGTGTGGGTGAGGGGAGCTAGGAGCTTGCTTACTTTGCAGGTGTTAGAGGCATTGGGTTTTAGCCGCCTCTAGAATAATTTCATCTTTCCAACCCCCCCCTCTTCCCCTCCTTCCTTCTTATGCAGTCAATCCTCTTCTCCCACTTTTTATTTTGAACTCAGACCAGAATCTTAACTCCTTGGAGTTGTCATACTAAGAAAATGGAAAGGTCTTAATTTTACTGAAGAGAAAGGAAAAAAGAGCTAAGTGTTTTGAAGTTATTCAGCTTCTGCTGTGTGTTGCAGGAAATTATGAATTACAAAAATTTGGATTTAATCTTGAAGTCAGACCAGGTTTTGACTTCTTTTTTTGGAGGTTTTATATGCTCCAGAACATATTTCTACATGCCACAGCAGCTTTTATTAACTTTTTCAAGTCGGCTGCTATCATAATAGCAGCCAATAATACCATCCCAAATGCAAGTAAGCAGTTTCTCCAGGGATGTGCTTATTCTAAGAAATCTGGCAGCAGTAAACCAGAGGGCATTGTCCTTAGGGGCATCAGATGTATTGCATTCATAGGAGAACCATCCTCTGAAGAGCAAAGTCCAGTGTAATGAGCATAATCCTACTTTGTTTGTATTTGCCTACCAGCCAGCTTCTCAGATTTCAAATATTTCACTTTTTAATTACATTTATTTTCCAATATGCTAAATGTTCTGTGATTTAGACTGGCGTTTCCAACATAAAAAATAAAAATAAAAATTCATAAAAACAGATTACAGCACTTACAGAATAGAAGGAATAAAAATTAAAGTTTGAAATTTAAATCAATGGTGAAGGCAAGAACCCACCTACAAAACCTGCCATGGACTGAGTTCTGACCTTGTATGTATATCAGTACAGGCTGGGAGATGAAAAGGTTAAGCACAGCCCTGCTATAAAGAACTTGGTGGTAGTGGTGGATGGGAGGCTGGACACGAGCCAGCAATGTGCCCTTGCTGCCCAGAAAGCCAACCGTATCCTGGGCTGCATCAAAAGATGCATGACCAGCAGGGGAAAGGAGGTGATTCTGCCCATCTGTTCTGTGCTGGTGAGAACTCACCTGGAGTATTGTGTCCGGACGTGGAGTCCTCAGTACAGGAGAGACATAGACCTGTTGGAGTGCATCCAGAGGAGGGCTGCAAAGATGATCCACAGAATAGAGCACCTCTCGTATGAGGGTGGGCTGAGATAACTGGAGCTCCAGTTCAGCCTGGAGAACAGAAGGCTCTGGAGAGACCTGAGAGTGGCCTTTCTGTATCTATAGAGGGGCTGTAAGAAAGAAGGGGACAGACTCTTCAGCAGGGTCTGTTGTGATACAACAAGGGGAAATGGTTTCCAACTAAAAGCAGTGAGATTAAGATTGGAGATAAGGAAGACATTTTTTACAGTAAGTGTGATGAGGCAGTGGCACAGGTTGCCCAGAGAGGTGGTGGCTGCCCAGTCCCTGGGGGCACTCAAGGTCAGGCTGGATGTGGCTCTGAGCAACCTGATCCAGCTGTAAGCGTCCCTGTTCGTTACAAGCAAGTTCAACTAGATTCTAAAGCAAATGATTGTGTGATTCTTCCTTTCTGCAGAGAGAGGAATGTGGTGTGAATGTTCAGCAGTCAGGGAGGAAAGCAGTAGTTATCAAAACACAATCCCTTTTTTTTTTTTTTTTCCTCTCTAGGAGCTTCACCACTTTTTATGTGTATAGACAGAAAATAATAATGCCTCCTTGTAATTTTTTTTTTCATCCAGCCTAATGTTTAACAATATACCTTTTTTCCTATTTCATTTTCAGATCTGAAGGACCTTAGTTCTGTTTTTTGGTTTTGTTTTTTTTTTTTCCAGGTATTTTAGATTTGTGTAGCAATGTATATAACTACATAACTGGTGTCACCCATCCTCCATCTTCTAGGTAGCTGCTTAGGAATTTCTGCTGTCAACCTCTGCAACTTATCAGTTTTCCTTCATAAAATCATTTAAAATTCTTAGTCAATCTTTTTCGCCTCAGAAAATGTTTTGGTTTATTTTGTAAGCAGATTTAATTTTTCAAGTATCCTTCAAAAAGTTTTAAAGGAAGCTTGCAAAGAAGCAAAGGAAGATAACCAGATTGAAGCAAATTTATTAAAAACTGTCTCTAACTAATCTTTCAAAATGAACTAGGTTCTTTATGCATCCTACACATTGCAAAGTACTGTGTGACACAGTGACCTCCAGCTCTTTCCTTTTTTTAAAAGGAAACTAGGTGTGGTTTTAAGATAATGCTGTTTTATTTGCACTTTGAAATGTATTAGACCAAAACACATTTGTTGCAAGACACAAGTTAATGCTTAATCTCACCTGCAGTGCAAAAAAGAAAAAAAAAAAGAGTGATAGCAACTGCAGTATGACCACATGCTTACACCATTTCTTGACAAGTGACTATTTATAGTCTTGATGTGTCTTTGATTTTTGCAAGCAAGCTAACATTTTATGCAGGTCTAGTGAATACAGTGAAATTAGGTCAGGCCCTAAAACTCTGTCTGAAAGCTTAGCACTTAGATTGCTCTAGGATGATCCTAGGATGACTAGAATGATGTTTCAGGCTGTAAAAGGGAGTGAGAGAGACGGAGTAGACTCATCTATCTGAATTTAAAAAAAAAAAAAAAAAAAAGTTAAAAAAGTTGGGTAAGAGCCTCTTGGTAACACCAAGTCTTCAGAGTTGCTCTAAATTGCACTGGAAGATTTAATTGACTTTATTCATTGGTATTGAAGAAGTGTATTGGAAATAATTGAAATAACTTCGTAACTAACATTTATATTTTGAAGTAGAAACTCAAAATGCCCTGGGCAAAAAACTCAGTACATAAAAGTCAGGTACAAATTGACAATCTGCCACAATTTGAGGCTATGCATATGAAAACAAATAATGCCAGCAATTCAGTGTACTAAGGGCTGCGATTAATCGTACCACATTATTTTTTTTTATTCTTGGCTGCCTGATGGGCACTGTGCCAAAGGGGAGGAGGATGGTGTTGATTTGTTATTAAGAATTGGACTAATGATGCCAGACAAAATTAAGATGGTTCATCAGCTATCTAATATAACAATTTTATATTACTATTCAGCTGGTTTTGAGTTAGTAACAGTTACTGAAAATTGTTGTACTGTACTCAGTGGAGTTATTTTATACATAAACAGAAGATTTGTTCAAGGAAAACATGAATTTGGTCAGAAGAGGTCGTATGCAATTCTATAATATTTTGAAGATATCACTGACCAGAACAGAGAAGAGAGATTCAGTGGATCGAAATTGCTTTGGTTTTCTAAAGACCTCTGAGAAAGCTTAACTTTCAGATTAAAAGATAAAGAACTCTGACTATTAAAAATGATGCTGGGAAGAGTGACACCGAAGAAGTGTCCTTGTATGCTAACTAACTGACTGACTTGCCAAGCTGGTGACTAGGTTTTTAAAATAAACATAAAAATAAAAAATAATTTTTAAAAAGTTTATATGACCTGTTGCTTAAATTAAATAAATCCTTTTGAATCTTATGTTAGTGGAATGCCAGTAAAAATGCAGTGCTTTTCCTTTTATTGCATCTTTTTCCAATAAATTGCAGCTGTGAAGTGTCTATCCCCCTGGGACTGTTACTTTTAGTAGTAAGACTGTTGAATGAATTTGACATAATAAACTATCTGTCTTTCATGTGTTTCTCTCACATTATTCTAGCTAAAGGATATTTCTCCTCTCACTATGAATACTAATATAGATGGACATAGAAATGTTACTTATTCCACCACTGTAGGCAATAACAATTGATGTAAATACAACCTCAGTCACTGTTGACAGCAACTTTAGCCATTAGTGTCAGTAGTCTCTGATATTCTTGTGGCTTTTTTTGTTCCAAGGTGGTTATATTTTGATATTTTAAAAGGTTTTCATTGTATCTTTCACACCTTTGTAATATTGTCACTGTAAGGACTGACAGGCAGCTCTCAGCACTCAGGGGTTTCTGCTGGGTGAAGGACGGTCAGTCCTAGAGGCTGTGATTTGGTGCATGGGTACAGTCCGAGCAGTGTGTGTAGGCAGTGTAATGCAACAAAATAAAGAGACTACTTAAAAACAAAATACATTTTACAGGGAAGTATTACTTCCCTGCTGCTGTTTTACCATGTTGAACATTACTCAGGTATGCCTCACGCTCTGGTATCGTGTTCCATGGAAGTCTTCTGGCATGCACTAACTCCTTGTCTTACCAGCAATTCCTGGACATCTTTCAGGAGATAGAGCTTTTCAGAAAAAAAGAACTGTTTCCAAAGAGCAGTTCACATCCAGATGTACCACCGTGGGAGGTGAGAGAACATAGGTCATTCCCCACCTGGAATATCCTGCTTAGCGACATTCCCAGGCACAGTAAATTAGCAGAAATGTTCTTTTTCTGACTCCTATGGTATGGTAAAATGAGAAAAGAAAAGAATTAATATAGATCATCCACGAAGATGTTTTTGTATATAGTTACAAATATACAGTGACCCCACCCTATATTTTGAACTGATTTAACATTGTGTTTTAGTATACAGAGGGAGTTGTATTGTGCCAGTGCCTGTGCTGTCTGTTATCTGCCTGCTGCTTTTGCACTGGGTCATGTAACTAACATCTGTCAACAGTTTGTTCTTCCATCCTCTTCCCATTGAGAGAAGAGAGTGCAATGAAGTGTAATGTATATGGAGAAAAGCTATTGGTGCAAGTCTTGGTTCTCTGAAATTTCTTTACCTGATCTATTATGGAAGACAGCCTAGTCTTTCTTAACTGGAAGGTTCACATCAATGTAAAAATCATATTTTATCTAGGAGCCATTTCCTATGTTTCTCTCTCTACGCTTTGCCTAGGAAACACGACTACCAAAAGTATTATTTCAGAGGTGACCTGAATTAGTTAATGTCGATACTTTCTGCTCTAACCTCTGTCTACTCATAAAGCAATAAATACAGCTTGAGCATGCCTAAAATTTCTTGGATGCAGTATTCATTCAGAGTAAATAGAATGCCTCCAGGAATGGGGCATCCACAACCTCCTTGGGCAACCCGTTCCAGTGCATCACCACCTCTGTGTCTAAAACTTCCTTCTAATATCTAACCTAAACCTTCCCTGTCTCAGTTTAAGACCATTCCCCCTTGTCCTATCACTATCCACCCCCATAAACAACCATTCCCCCTCCTGTTTATATGCTCCCTTCAGGTACTGTAAGGCCGCAATGAGGACTCCCTGGAGTGTTCTCTTCTCCAAGCTAAACAAACCCAGTTCTCTCAACCTTTCTTCATAGTAGAGGTGCTTCAGCCCTCTGATCATCTTAGTGACCCTCCTCTGGACCCACTCTAAGAGCTCCACATCCTTACTGTACTGGCGCCCCAGGCCTGAACACAGTATTCCAGATGGGACCTCAGAAGAGCTGAGTAGAGGGGGACAGTCACCTCCCTCTCCCTGCTGGCCACCTCTTTTTCAGTGCAGCCCAGAACACAGTTGGCCTTCCAGTCTTCAAATGCACACTGCAGTACTTCATCCACATACACACAGTACTTCATTAGGTGTGTCATACCTACGCTTCTGTATCACAGTTTCCCATAGAGTAGCTACAGGGGTCTCTCTACCCAAGCCTGGCAAACCTCCTTCATTAGTCAAATGATGCTAATGAGCTTTTGATTTGACAGGTGATGTCTCCTTTCCATGTGTGCATTGGAAGTTCTGAGTACTTTTGAACCTTAAGGCACCAGACTTGCACAAGTGGCTCAGTAGGAAGGAATTATGCATTGAAGGCAGATAGCTGCAAATTCCTGGAGGAGAGATATTTAGGTTGTGGCAACAGCTCATCAGCATCTCAGTTCTGTTGCTAAAATCACTTTGGTTATACTGTTTCTTTGGCATTACAAAATTTATTTACCTTTACTTTAAAGTGTGCTTTACTAGTCACTGGGTTGGCTGAGCAAAATAAATAGTAGGAAGGTCATAGAATGTTTTGAGTGGGAAGGAACCTTTAAAAATTATCTGATCCCCCCTGCAATGAAGAGGGACACCTACAGCTGGATGAGGTTATTCAGAGCCCTGTTTCCAGAGATGGGGCAGCCACCACCTCTCTGGGGATCCTGTGCCAGTGCCTCACCACTCTTGTTGTAAAAAAAAAAAAAAGAAAGAAATTATTCTATCCAGTCTAAGTCTCCCCTCTGTTAGTTTGAAATCATTTCCCCTTTTCCTATCATGACAGACTCTGCTCAAGTGTAGATACAGAAGATCAGTGATAAAGATTCTGTAGATACAGAAAGGCCGCTCTCAGGTATCTCTGGAGCCTTCCCTTCTCCAGGATGAACAGCCCCAACTCTCTCAGCCTGTCCTCATAAGGGGCTGTTCCATCCCTTGTAGCCCTCCTATGGGATGGTATTTATCAGTTCTTATATTCAGCTATGATAATGGGAGGACAGTAGCTATAGTTGTGTTCAGCTCTTTTCAATCTTGAGAGACCAAGTCTGACAGAGCATCATTGCGAAGAAATACATATATTTTATACACCTGTATATTCTGAAAATTGGAGGGATCTGCATTGGTTTAGGAAACAGATTCTGATGTAAAGCTTCTGCAAAAATAAATGTTTCCACTTTATTTAAAGACTTCATTCTCCACCTAAAATCTTGGCTTGGAAAAATATACTTACAAGACTTGATTCTCTCCATAGGTTTATGTCATATGTCTGCAAGTACAGTGACAGAGCGTGATGCATTAGATAGATAGATTAGATAGATAGATAGAGTAAATTGAAAATGTATTGTAGACATAAAACATAAATTCAACTTGAGAAAATGTCAGCTTTAGCTGTTAAACTAATAACCTTGTTCAGTGGATTGAGTCATTCTCTAAGATGACTGGCACTTTCTTAAAAGGTAGTTTATCAGTTTCAGTTTTTGTAAAATAAGAAAATTGAGACACTGATCTGCAGTTCCCTTTTCTGTTCATTCTCTGCTGATATAACTCAACAGCAAAACGGGATGAGTCTAAAGCAGAATGAATAAGTGATTGTCAGTGATGCTTCTGTATGGGAACCATGAGGTTCTGCTGCTGATACGTATTTAATGGCTGCCTAAGAATTTAATGGTGCAGGTGCTCCAGATATGGAGCTGATTGCATAGCTGTCTGTTTAGCTTGCCCTGTTTTGACTGATCTTAGAGTGTAAGGCTGACCACGTTCTTTTTTCTTTTCCTGTAAGTCAAGTCATGGTCCCTAAAATACTGAGAGAAATCAAAAGCTGTTCTTTCAAAAGTGCTGTTTCATCCATCTTGAATATCTAAATTGGTGAGCTACAGAAGTAAGCTGGGACTCAAGAGAGTTCAGGAAACTTAACTAACTCAAGGAAAAGAATCTAAGATATCAAGAAACACTAATGAGCCAACAATCTGTCTAGAGTAAATGTACTCAAAGGCCAGGTGTTTGTGTTGAAGGAGTGAGGCTCCTGCTGCAGCCACAGTTAAGCCTGCCACACTCTCATGCATACAGCTTCTCTTGTCTAACAACAAAAGCCGTTTTGTTTCCTATGGGTAGCAGTGCTTGTAGCCAAAGAAGACCACATTTTCTCTTCAGCCAGTTTCTCACCTGTGATTAGCTAAACTAATCTGGAGATTTACACGGTGAAACCTGGCCGGCTAAAATAAAAGTAATATTTATAGTGGGTTTTAAAATCTCTGCTGCAGTTGCTAGAGGATTATTTTTGGACTTCGCTCCCTGAGTTATTTTCATTATGAAAAAGAATTCAGACTGAAGAAGGACTAGTTTTCTCACTTCTTATTATCTGATTGAACAAGTGATTTTAGAAATTTCATCTGAATGTACAGATATTCTTGCAATTTTCTCATTGTATAGGAACTTAGCAGCTCAGAATCGAAATAGATGTTTAAACCCTGAAATAAATTTTAATTTCTCAGCATCTTGTGGCATAGTTCTTGGATACTTTTATCGTTAGCTCTCGTGATAGAAAGCTTTTCAAAGAGCAACATAAAGGAGGGCAGTAAGGTTGTGCTTCAGAAAGTCAAGTAGTGTATTCATCAGTTGCTTGCTCTATATTGCTTCTACTTGTGTTCAAATAATCTCTTTAATTATTATTTCTGGGTCTGTCGAAGATTGCTTTTCATTATCTACTTTGCTTTTCTAACGTACATATGTATCTTTCATTCTTAAAAGGTGTAATGAATTGCATTTGCACATAAGAAATATCTGCCTATTATTTAACATTGTTTTATGTGGGTTTTTGATTAGATCTATGGCTTGTTTTCATTGCTTCTGAAAAAATGTTCCTTTTTTCCCTCCACTAAATTCTACTATTTTAAGGAGCTGACTGTTTAATCAAGAAATTTGAAAATAACTTTTACTTTTCTAGTTCAAATCCTTTTATTGCATTCTAAAAAGTTTATCTAGAAAGTAATAAATATGTTAATGTAGCTTTCTGAGACTCTTTAATGCTATTTTCATTCCACAATAGTTAGATGTAGTTCTTGGTATGAATAGTGTTAGTGGAAAATGGAGAAATGGCTTTATTGTGAGAGAAAAAAAAAAAAAAAAAAAAAAAAGCTAGATGTAAAATGAAAGTCATTAAATGATAATAATACAATAATGATGTTTCTAAGGTTTGCAGTGTTAATCCAAACATATTGTTCTGCGAAATGATGCTTCTAATGGAACTTTCTAATGGAAGATAGCTGTCACTTAAATCATTGATTTTCAAGCAAAGATGAAGTTGTCAGAGAAAAGTGTTAAGCAGAACAGGAAGACTTGCAGTGAGTGGGGTGAAGGTCAGAACAGGGTTTCGGGAACACTGATTTGTATCATACATTTTTGAGAGGTTTTTGTGTTTTTAATCAGTGAAAATCTGTTTAGCCAAGAAGTAAATATATTAAGGACATCAGACAAACTATCATTGTGTGACAATGAAGATGATATGAGAACTAATAAAAATTGAAATGGTGATAAAAT
The DNA here is from genome assembly GCF_019238085.1 of Lagopus leucura. Lineage (NCBI taxonomy): Eukaryota > Metazoa > Chordata > Aves > Galliformes > Phasianidae > Lagopus > Lagopus leucura. The sequence continues at coordinate 54,027,642 of NW_024962264.1, forward strand.
GATGAAATGAGAACGTAGCAACAATGGTAATGTGTCAGACTAAGCGTTCACCCAAATCTGTATCTGTGACCAATAATGGAAATTGTAGGAAAAATTGAGTATGGATTTAACTCGATACTTTGATATGGCTTTGTATGTTCTAGAGAAACTGTTGTTACACAGAAACTGTTCTGTTCATCTGGCCATCCTCACTGTCCTTTTCCTCTCTAAGGTTATCTTTGTTTTCTTGTATTTCTAACAATTCCTAATGCTATACTAGCTGTTGTGATGCTATTTTCTTATATGTGACCCCTGAATCTCTTCTGAATGTGAGTAAAGTAGAGGGAATAACCATCCTTTTTTTTTTTTTTTTTTTTTTTTTTTTTTGTCCTAGTTCCTAGTTGTGTTGGATTTAAGTGCTTCACTCTAGTACTTTTATTATTTATCCTGCAAACTTATGTGTGAACTTGTGGACTAAAAACAGCTGAGCTGGAGTTGCAGGATTTCTTGCCTCAATTTCTGAATCTTCCAGTATTCTTTTGCAATGTTATTTCATCCTTTTGTAATTCAGACTCTTATTTGTGCAAATGTCTTAGTGGTGGTAACTCTTCACAACACACAGTAGATTTATGAGTGGTTGGAAGGGACCTCAAGAGATCGAGTCCAATGCCCCTGCTAAAAACAGGTTCCCTACACTAGGTCACACAGGTAGGCATCTGGATGGGTCTTGAACATCTCCATAAAAAGAAACTGCACAGCACATCCTTGCTGGGCAGCCTGTTCCAGTGTTCCATCACCCTTACCGTAAGGAAGTTCTTCTGCATCTTATTGTGCAGCTTCCTATATACAAGTTTTAGGCCATTACTCTTTGACCTATTGCTACACACCACTGAGAAGAGCCTGGGCTCATCCATTTGTCTCCCACCTCCCTTTAGGTATTTATAAATGTTAATCAGATTCCATCTCAGTCTTCTTTTCCATCAAGCCTAGGTTACTTAGCCTTTCGTAATTCTTTATCATCTTTTTGGCCCTCTGTTGGATTCCTTCTAGGTGATCCCTGCCTTTTTTGAACTGAGGGACCCAGAAAGGTGGTATATTTTTTGAGTTGAAAATTGACAAATGGCTTAGTCTGGTTCTCACTGAGGAGTGAAACTTTCACAACAAATTATTTAAGGATTCAACTATGACCAGGCAGAGCATGCATATAGTAAGAACAGGTGGCAGCTTAAAAGCAAGAAATGTTAGCTTACAGTACACACAATCTTGGACTTTGGTAAAGATTGAATAAAGATTAATACCATAATGGAATACTTTGAAATTTTTTTTCAGTGGCATTTTGTAAGCAGTATGCAGCGACAAAAATGGGAGATTGTAATGGCCACTGTTCTTTGTTTTGTGATCTTGTCGTATCACATCCAGCAAACACTGGGAAATGCATTTTTTGAGAATAATTGTTCTGAACAGTGAAAAAGAAAAAAAAGCTTAACTTTGGCTACGTTGGCACAGTCTGGTGGTGTCGTAAATTCAGAAGTTTTAGACAAAGGCATTTGTCAGTAGCAGTAAAGAAATAAAGTTGATAACCATGCAAGAGTTTATTGTTCAATACTGCATAATGCATGAACAGTTTTTATAAGCAAGAGCACTATAAAAGACATTTTCAATATCTAATGAAAATAGATTGCTTGTCCACAGTCTTTCAGCCTCTAATCTTACTGCAAGATCACGAGAGTTTTTATTTATACCTTAGGTGTTTTCTTCTTTTTATTTACATCCTTTCCCTGAAAATGAGGTGACCTAGTTCTCTGGTAGGCTGTGTTAAATTTATTTACTTGTTGGGCTTCACAGCCTACACTGTGACTTACTAGTCAAACATTTTATTTCAGCAGCTCTGAGAAGGTGAGAGGATTCTTTATTTCTCCCGTCTGCTTTGTCGCTGATAGAAAATGCCTCCAGACATAGTAAGGCCCTCTCCCCATTTCTTTTCGATTTCATGCCAACATCATGTGAGATTAGCAGAGATATCAATATTGTGCATAATTTTGTGAACTGTTTATAACGTATAAATACATCATATAGTTATTTTAAGTTGTAGCATACATCTGTTTACAGTCTTGCATGGTATTGATATAATGTAAATAATAACATATTATCAATATGTGTATCATCACTCTGAAGTGGGTTGTAGTTAGTTCCCGAATTTTCCTGTCAAGTATTATTTTATTAGGCTGTTTTATCTACAGTGAATTATATTCTTTTTGAAGAGGTCGTGAGGGCCTATAGGCATATAAATGAGATTCCAGTTTGATATTTAAATGACAATACAGAACATAAAAATCTCTTGTAGGTCAGACTGAAATTCATTAGCTCTACATCTTATCTCAGTCAAGATATTTAGAGAAGGGAAAAATAAATAAGAAAAGTGTACTTTGAGATACCCTCTGCTCATCAGAATGCTCTCTGATTCTCAGGAATTTACAGTTCAAGGACTTCCCAAACAGATTATGTTCTTGTATTTTGATAGTTCTTGATATAATTCACTCATGAATTTTTAAGCTTTTTCTGTTTTAAATGTATCTCTTTATTTAGGATCTGCAGCATTCTCTGAGAAAGGATTTTGCATCTTAACTGGGCAGTGTGTGAAGATGCTTCTTTGTTCACCTGCTAGTTTCACTGGATATCCACTGGTTTTTCAGCTGTAAGAGCTACTAGACAACTGGTCTTTCTCACTTCTCAGACAGCAGTCAGTTCCTTTTTTTTTGTTCTGGATTATTTTCCATTTAAGATAACTTCTGAAAATGTATGTAGCTGCTTTTGTGCTTTTCCAACTCATTTCACTATTAAAAGAGCAATGATTTTTTAAGCTTTGAAACTGTCACTCCGTAAAATAAATATCGTAAAATTATTATAAAATGTTCACATTTTTGTGTGTAAAACAAATATCTTTTGCAAAAAGAATTTGGGCTGAAAAGCAGATATCTTCAGATAGATTTTTCTCTTTGTTCAGTCATTAGCAATGGTAAAGAATAAATCTAGCTTGTAACTTGATCTGTTTTACAGCGAATAGTTGACTCTTCAATATATTGTTGAATGCTTTATCCTTTGAGAGCATTTAAGCCCTATGATTTATTTATTCATTTTGAATGAGCTTAGGCAATTTCACCTTTTCAGTCCAGAGACATATTGAGAGATAGCACAGATGTATACATTTGCATTACATTTGTGAGTTCTCTGACACAAACAAATTGAGATTTATTATCCTTTGTGGGCTACAGTCGAATGTTTTATTTAGCTTTTGTCTGCAATAGAGATTATTCATATTTTTTCCTGAGGATGTGGCTGTAGGTACAACATGAAAATCTTTCAGATACATGGTAACCACATTTTTCTTATACTGAGATGGTACTTGTTGATTTTTACCTTCTTAATTCCTGTGCTTATCTAAGATCTTAAAGCTTCTGAGCTAAAATTAGGAATTACTGTTTAATGTGATGCAGAATAAGAAAATGGGAGTGGGAAGGCAGAAAATCAGATTTGATCATCCTTGGAAAGAGCCCAATGAGGAGAAAATATAATTGTAAATATGATAATGCTGAAAGTGATCCATGACTAGAATAGCAAAGAAAATGACATGGTGTAGTTCAGTTGAGAGAAATAGGTGTGAACTTTGCATTTGTAAGATTACTCCTGCTAAAAACTTCTAGAAAAGGACTTGCAATCACTTACTTAGGAAGAAATGCTTTGTCCTTGATGGACTGGAATTAGGAGGGTGCTGTTTTCACAGGGTCATAACAGTTAAATGAAGAAACTTTCTTACTTATTTCAGCTCTTTGTGATGTTTTTTTGTTTTGTTTTGTGGTTGATTTTTTTGGGTTTTTTTTTTTTGAGTGTTTTAAGCAGTTGCTTGATGAGGTGAAAAACTCATTAGAAAACAAGTTACTGTGACTGTTATGCCATGAAAACAGCCAGAATACATAACCCTAATTTTGAACAACTCCGTAACAGAGAGACTGAAGTCACCATGAATACTTGTGGGTAAAACCTACAATAATAAAATATCCTAAGCTGGAAGGGTCCCAGAAGGATCATCAAGTCCAACTCCTGTCTCCACACAGTACCACCCAAAATTCAAACCGTATGTCTGAAAGTGCTGACCCTTGAATTCTAGCAGCCTGGAGCCCTGCCTCCCTCCTGGGGAGACTGTTCCATGCCCATCACTTTGTGGTGAAGAACCTTCTACTAACACCCAACCTGACCCTCCCCAGTGTGTCTCTGTGCCATTCCCTGAGTCCTTTTGCTGATCTCTGAGTGCCTGATACCTGGTTACAGATGAGATGGACATTCTGTTTGTGATCTTATAGCTAATGCTGGACTGTTTGTATAAACTTGAGTTTGCTTTACTTTTAAAAAAGCTACAATGCCCATGACCTATGTATGTTTCCTGAAATGGTTATAATGCAGTTAATGTAAACACTGAATTTTTTTGATTTTTCAATTTAATGAAGTACTATGCTTTGTTCTTCTAAGGTGACAATCGGGATATATCAGATACGTATAGATGCAATAGACTTGAAGGTTAAAAAAGCCCATCATTTCATTTACAACCATAAGTACAGTCTTCACTGCTGTGATAGAAGGGTTTTGTGATAAAAATAGTCTTTCTTTAAAAAAAACAACAACAACAACAAACAACTGTGTTTTTGGTTTGGTCAGCAATTGAATCAAAGCAAATTTAAAAATATTTTAGGCTTTACCAAGAAGGAACACGTGTCCTCAGGCAGCAGGGTTTCTTTTTCACATGTTCTGTAAAAACATATAAAAGGAAGTGACTGAACCATATCCTGGAATGAGTGATGCGTATTCTCTCCTTTTATCTGCAAAACTGATTGAACTGCAAATCACACAGATCAGTTTCTTATCCTTGTGGGCTGCAGTCAGAACCTGAAGAATGAGGATCTGGACCTATTGCCTGTCGCTGAGGGTAGTACTTAGCCCCACCAATGTGTAAAAGAAACACTTCAGTTTCTACCCCGTATAAAACTGTTTGAACAAAAATTTGGAGGAGGCTGTGAGAACATTACAGCTAGGAGTCAATCATTTTACCTTTCTATAACAATTTTTGAGATTTTGCGTTCTTGAGATTTGAAAGCTGAATTTTAAGCAAAAACTTTTCTGCAACAGTTTCACAATCTTCATGTAACTTTCAATACTCTGTACCTTTCCTTGCTTACAGAGCAATGTGTCCTGTGGCTTATCAAGAGAAATGCTTAAGTTACTAAATATTAACTCCCTACAGCTAGATTGAATTTTTTTTAAATTATTACTGTAATTTACCAATCAAAGCTCCCCTTTTTATGTCTGCTAATAGTGATGAATAGGAATTAGGCCCTGGGATGATCCTTTCACAGCTGTTTTACTAATTCCTTGGCTCTTGGTGTATTGCAAATTCTAGGGTAATAACCTCCTCAGATAAAATTATGGCTTTTGCCCCAGTGAAGTTTCAAGAACTCAAAGGAGTCTTCCAGGTCCCTTTAAAATTTGTAGATTTGTCCTGTAGATATGCACTTACTAGGAGAATGTCATTATCTCAAAGAAAATTCTTAAATGGATGACTACAGCATATGAATTTAAGAATGTGTCTTTCAAACCTTTCAAATTCTTACAGAATTTCATTCGTAGATCATTATGTCCATCCTTAGTGGTTCTAGCTCTTTGTGGATATAGACTACTTGCTTTTTTGGAGTCTTGATTTAATGAGTAGAATATGAAAATCAATCTTAAAGATACATTTTAAAGTAGAATGACAGCTGAAAAAGGCAGGGACAGAATGGGATGAAGGAAGGCAGAAATGGAGTAAAACCATGCAGACGTACTATGAAAGTCAAAAGACATTTTTAGCTTCAAAAAAGGGAAGTATTGCTGCTATTTTTTTGTGTTTTTTTTTTTTTTTTTTTTTTTTCTTCCCATTCCAGCTACTTTTAAGCAATAAGTTCCACACTGAAGAACAATGTTAAGTAGTAATTCAGGGTCAGTTTTTATTCATGGTATTCAGGCATAACATAAGAATTCAGTATCTGAAGTTAAGACAGGCATTTATTGAAGTGTGCCCTAGAGCACAACATTTAAAAAATGCAATTATAGTGGAAGAATTACATGATTTCCTTTTAATATAGGTTAAATATAATTCCAAATGTAAATTTTTTAAATCTTCAAATGCCTGGCCCCTGTCACAGCTGAAATTTTTAAGTTCATCTCAAGTAGTGGAGGATCCAGTTCATAACATTACTATTGAAGTGCCACTCACCAACTCTTTAAGTTGCCGTATGTAGTTAGTTTCAATATCCTGAAAGGAAAAGCAGAATCCCTTGTACTACTGCTTACCTTTAAAAGTAAGATTGGTATAAAAATGAAGAGTTCATTGAAAATAGATTGAAAGGACCATCTACAAGGGTAAAGTATGTTCAGATGTGATTGTGATATTTTAAAAATATCATATTTGAGGCTCAGTAAAAGTCAACACCACTGCTTGAAAATAGGTTTTAGAGACGAGTGTCACTAAATAGAAGAGACAAAGAAAATACTAATGAATACTGAGAAGAAGGTCCACAAAAATAAAGAGAAAAATCTATATGCTATGCTTAAATGTAGAAGTATTATGGTGTTCTAATGAGATCTTGAAAAGTAACTTGCTAAAAGCATAAAATTATCAAAGTATTTGTTTGCAATGCATAAGTAAGAGAAAGTCTGACAGAGGAAAGGCCAAGTGAATGCATGTTTTTATGTTCATATTTTATGCAGCATGAGGGAAGAGTTCAGGCTGTCTCTCCATGCAAAGATGCTCAGTACTACAGACTGTGCGTGAGAAGTTGTGTTTCACGTTGCAGGGAAAGAGCAAAAATGAATGAATCAGGACAATTGCTCAAGTGTTAGACTGTTAGGTCTGGAAGTATACGGCTAAGTGAGGTTTACAGAGCTTTACTAAGGGGAAATAATGCCTTGGAAATCTAATTGATTTGTTTTTGTTTTTTTTTTTTGAGTGGAGAGGGAATAGATGGATATTGTCAGTGACAGGCCTGAAAAGCCTTGTGTATTTGACCTCAACCCACACAGCTATTATTTCTAAAACAGTGGACTTGTATCATCAGGAAATTCTGTAGTTAGAGTTAGGATACAAAAGTTTGCATCAATATTTCTTAGGTCAGTGGTTTCCTTAAATCTGGGAATACACCAGGTGATCTGAGCTGCAGGGTGACTTACAAAGGTGCAGTCCAACCATCCTGATGCCTTCTGGAAACAAGAAGTTCTTTCTACTACACTCAGAATTCAAAGAACTGAAATGTCATGCTGGAATAAAATAAACAGAGGAGATTATCAAAGCAAATGACACTTCGAAATATGATGGAGGAGAGAGAAGTGCAAGGTGGGGCTGGCAGGGAGGACTAGCAAACGCAAAGTTAAACCAATGATCAGTTATCTTTAAAGGATTTTGCTACCCAGCATGACTTAATCTTTAACATCAACTGGAGCATTCTACAAGAGTAGAAAATAGTTCAGATAACAATTGACTCCAAAAGGATGGACTGTGAAATTATTGCTGTAGTTATGCTCGAGGAGGTCCACGTTAGCCCCTTTATCTACTTTTTTCAAAGACTTCTTTTTGACTTTATTAAAAAATAGCATTTCTATACATTTGGTTCATAATTGCAAGTGGTGGAAAAACAGCTTATGTTACCAGAAAAGCTTAGGTATTTTCCAGGTTTTATCGGTAAGGATTATAGCCACTGTGTTTTATTTATTTACCTACTTATTATTCACTGTGACCTCATTAAATATAAGTCTCATTCTCAATGCTGCTATCACAATCCTGGACAGCCAAGCTGGGATGAGTTCCTCTTAGGGAATGGCAAAAGGTCGACAGTACAGAACAGCAGAAAAATGTTGAAAGAATACACAATAAACTGTCAATATTTGTAAATGTAAAGTAATATACATGTAAAAAACAGTCCTCCAGTGACATCCGCAGGGGTGTGCTGTGTTTGTGGTTTTATCACTCAAGAATGAGATCTGTGAATTATGATAGGTTATGCTCTGAAAATGTCAGCTCAGCGCTGAGTAGCTATCAAGAAAGCAAATGTGACATTAAAAATTATTAGGAAAGGAATAAAGAATGAAAGCAAAGATCATTATACCCTTGTATAAATCTATTGCCTTCATCTTGAATCCTGTATGCTCTCCTGGTGTTTTATAAAGGACAAAGTAAAGCTAGAAAGGATATAGAGAAAGGCAGCATGAGTGATCAAAGATATTGAAGATTTTAGTATAAGGGCATGTCTAAGTACATCAGGATTTCAGCCTTGGAAAAAATGACTAGTAAGAGGGTAGGTGGGAGATGAGGTTTTAAAAGTGCATGTCATGAAGAGAAGTTCATTGTTTCTCATTATTAAAGTATGAGGAGTGAAATTATCAGGTGGCAGATTCAGAGCATACTGATGTGATGTACCTATATTTCACTTCACGTAGCAACTTATAAAACTCTTTGCCAGAAGATATTGATTTTGGTCAATGCTTAGAAGGATTCAAAAAAATCAATTTTATAAATTTGTGGGAAAGAAATCCTACAAAGCAACTCTGCAGAAAATTTACTTCTGTTCAGAAGGTCCTGTCTGAAAGTATCAAGGATATAATGAGGGAACTATCACTGTGTTTGGTCATCTTTTATAGCCTTTCCAGATTTCCAGCTCTGGCTATTACTGCAGACAGAATAGTAAGCTGAAGGTATATTTTCCTTACCTTTTTACAAAAACCAAATACAGAGTTGTTTGTTGTTCCGGAAGTCATGCAAGTTTGGGCATAATCCAGAATATAACTCCTGCAGTCTGTGCTAGCAGGGGAACAAAGAGAATTTATTTATGTGCTCCACCATAAAATACCACTGTGCCTTATGCTTGAGCTTGGAACTATTTCAAAGGAAAGGGAAAGCAAACTGCTGTCATTGATAATGCCTTTGATTGCTTTTCAAACAATGCAGGTTCAAGATCCTTACAGCTTTATTGGAGCTATGCTTGATTTTTACAAATAGACCACAAATACTTTCTGTCTGGGGTTTGTGCAGAATTAAGGATCATTGATATAGGGACATGTATGATTGACATGAAAAAAAAAAACTTGTTTCCTCCAAAATTCATGCATTTTAGAATCGCAGGAGTTTAAAATATAGTTGGAAGAAATCAGACAAAACCTTTGAGACAGTCTAAAAACAGAACCTAGCATGCTTTCCTTTAATCATGCACTGTGGGCTTTAATACTTCAGTCATACATCTACAAAGGTTACAGCAAATTCAGTCCTCTAGCAATTGAAGGCTCATTGCCTCTGAGCAGGCCTGGCATGGGAGAAGATTAGCAAGTGGAACTTGTCTTGCTTGACTTCTTTGCGCTAACCTGGGAATTTGCAGGATGTTTTCTGCACTGTTTTGTCTGAGGGTTGTTTGAGGCAGTATAAGAGGTAGGCTGTTTTTATAATGTGTTGTTTTTATTTTTTTATTTTTCTGAACATGGAAAAGAGGAAAAAATAGAATTATCACATTATTTGACGTGACTTTTTTATAGTACTGTGAAGAAGCAGAGCCAGAAACAAAGTGATTGAAGACATATTGTTGTTTTTCACCAGCTAAAGAAAGCTTTAGTCGAATAGAAGAACATTTGTGTTGTTGGTTTTTTAGCTGTCATTTGCCCATCTAATTCAGGGGATTTTTTAGCAAGAATGACAGAGCCAATTCTTGTGGCCCATCTTTCCTACCCCAGTACTAGAGTAGGAAATAGGTAAGAATCTCTAGAGCAGTTGCAGACAGGTTTAGTAAGATGGAAAAATGATTAACTATTCGTGTTTCAGCTTCTTTGTTCCATGGGAGTTCTCTGTGAGAGCAGAGGATGGTACAACTGTGTCCAGCTTTGGGTTTTACTTTAGAGAGAGACTGGCAAACTGGAACAAGACCAGCTGTGGCCAAGAAGAGATTTTTGGAGCTGAATTCTATTATTGATTCTCAGCAGTGTCCAAGATAACTGGCCTTTTTCAGTCTGAGCAGGAAAGTGCTAAAAATGAATGTACATTGATTAAGGGCTACTTGTAGTTGGATGGAGCTGTGCTTGTACAGCAAGCTGCAGCAAGGGAAACTGGACAGAAGGAAAACTCAGCTTTGAGAGTGATCATGCATGCTGGAGGAACTTGTTTCGAAAGAATGAAAAATCTCCATTCTGGGAGACTTTCAGAGTTTGGCTGGATGAGCTTTGAGTATCCTGACATAACTTTTAAGCTGCATTTAACTTTGAAGTTGGCCCTGCTCTCAGCAGCAGATTGGACAGGATCACTTCAGTAGGTGTATGTCCAAATTAATAATTGTGTCTGTGAGCTTATGTAGCGCATCTCTTTATAGCTTACAGAAAATACAGAACTGGCACGTTGCTCTTGGAATTAAAGTCAGTTTGCAAATCTTTTCTTTTTACTGGGGTGAAAAATCCATTATTCTGTAAGTGCTGCCTCTCTTTGTCAATTAAGGTAATTCTGGTTGAGTTTTAAAGAGAGCTCCTGTAAATTAGTACTGTATTCCTGCGGATGTATTCTCCACTGAAGAAAATTGACACTCTTGGCACATAAATGCCAGGAATAAACATTTTCTGGTGTATTTTTTGAACAGCAACAGCTTCTGTTCCACCCTATAAAAGGCAAACAAACTTTTGCACTGGTTTGACAAACAAATATTTGTGGATTTTTGTGTGGATTTCCTTTTTAGTTAGCGTAACATTTTTCAGTAAGAGAAGTTTCTTCTGAAAATTGTGAGGGCACTGGCAAAATATTTCTCACAGTTTATTCCAGGATCATTTCAGGAATAAAGTTTCAGCTGTTCTATCTGTCAGTCCATCAGTCTTTCTCTTTATTGTCCTTGAGAGAGAAGTGCTACATTTGCTGTACATTTATGTATAAATGTATATTTATATATACATTTATACATATACATAAATAAATATATTTATGTATAAATGTACATTTAGTACATTTGTCCTCCAGGATGTTCTCTGTCCTCCAGAAGCTTGTAGAGAAGATCGTTAATGATTCAGAAATTGCTCTATTTTCTCTAAGGTGAATATAATAAGGCCCAGACAATTTTAACATGTCTATCTTATCTAAATATTCTTTAATGTATTATTCACATACTTCAGTTTGAGATCCTTTTTTTTAATTCTATTTTTTTTAATGTCTGGACAGGATTCACCATTCTGGGAGGAATGGATGAAGGACATTTTAGATAAGGGGATTAGATGATTAATTTTCAGTTTTATCCTATTCCTTTTTTCTTGCTACTGACCTGTGTTTTTTTTTTTTTGTTTTTGTTTTTGTTTTTTTTTTTAATTTATCAAGTATTTTACAATTGTGCATTTTGTTCATTTTGTCCTGTGTAATTTGAAAATCATTCTATCTTCAGCTTTTTTTCTTTCTATATTATTCAGTTTTATCTGATGTTTCTTTCTTTCTTTGTGATAACTTTCTGTTAGCCAGTCATTGGAGATTTCCAAATGCAAGTATAATGCAATGCCCGTTTGCTTCCTTTTGGACAATTTGTGCATTTAATATAATGTACAAATTCTTCAGTAACTGCTAGCATATTTGCACATGTTTATCTTCAGGTCTTCTTTCAAAATGATATTTAACCAATTTCCAGGGGTTGCTGAAATGGTTGGGTTTTGACTGTGGTGGTGCAATGAGAGATTGTTTGTTTTATTTCTGTAGCTGTCGTGTCTCATTTTTCCTAGTGTTTACTGCTTTCCCCAGAAGACCTCCTTCATATTGTTAAACCATTCTTTCCTGTTTGATAGCACCAAACCTAAAATAACCACTCCCATGGTAGCTTATTCACTCTGAAATGAAAAGTTGCTTCCAATGCAGTGTGCTCATAAAATAACTGTCTTAGTTTTCTCATGTGGTACATAACTATGCAAAATACCTGTCATATCTCCTTTAGAAGTACTTAAAGTTTAACAAAAAACAAACACTTCTCTGACCACACACAAAAATACATGGTTTTCCTTGCTTCTTGGCTTAGAGAACAGAACCTTTTAAAGCATCATATCTGGTCTTTTCCTTTCTTATCCCACTTACTGAGATTTATTATTTAATCATTTTTCATGTTTCTCTGCTTAATAGCATGTATGCATGTTCTGAAGCTAAGCACATTTTCACTTTTATTCCAGTGCATAGTTTATTAAGGATCTTTGTTCTGCTGGTCCTGTTGGTGACAGTACCAGCTTAGCTATTACTTGGCCATACATTGACAGATTTACTTTTTTCAGTGTAGCTTTTTCTGTTTTGGTGTACCTTTAGTAGCTCAAGAACTCTGGGTCTCTCCTGGTCACAGCCTACAGTTGTGCCGTTCAACTTGTATTTCCTGATCAAGAAGTCTTATCTTTTGGTCTTTATGAATCTTTCATCCACCAAAAACTTGGGGTTTCCAGTAAATTTGAAACTGAAAACTGTATAGAACTGAAGAAACACTCTACCAAAGGCAATGTCAAATGTACAGAAACTCATTCTGGTAAAGGAAACTGCTAGAATGTTCCTAGTGGATCAGGAAGTGTTCCTTAGATGTCCTGCCAACATGGTTTCTGCATGTGGAGGAAAAAGTTTCTCATGTCTGGTGTGTTTACTTAAATCTTTTGGTTCCAAATATGGCCAAATTACCACCTGACTGATTATTGTTTTTTTTTGTTTGTTTGTTTGTTTTTCTGTTTTTTTTTCTCCTTCTCCATGTCTTGCACATGTAAACACTCCAACATCCTCAGAGTTATTTTGGTATTCCCCTAAGATGGCCACAGTGTTTCTAGAAGTGGCAATTTCAGAATAGTTGGTTGTCTTCACCTTTGCTCTGCATAGTATTTATAGATTTTATCCAAAGCTCTAAGGCATCTGCAAATGTTTCTGGAACTGTTTTGGCCGTTTGTACTAAATACATAGTTTAGAATCACAACCTGTAATGGTAATAATTCTATGTGTTTCTTCCACAGACAGTTAAAAATATATCCAAATCTCACTGTAGATAGAACTTGGACACTAAGCGCTGCATTTTCAGCACTATTTTTATTACCTTTATATACATATATAAACTAATTCCTACACTAATCTGTGCTCTGTTGGATAATTAAAATTTTGCAAGTCCTCTTTTATTTATGGGCTGCTGTTGCACTCATTATCCACCATAACATTGTTTTTGCCCTTGGAAGAACCATTAGTTTTGATAAGTCAGACTGTTTTCTCTGTTAAAGTTAGCTAAATGCACCAAAAAAATAAATAAGACTCTAGTTAAATAAAAAGCTACCCTGCAAGTGAGAAGTGAAGTAAAGTAGTTGCAGTCCATCACAGAGGAATAGGAATCTGAAGATCTTCTCCATCTCATAGCAGAAAAAAAATCCAAAGGGACCGGAATACCGAGAACACAGGCTTGTGCCAAAGAGCCCTTTCTGCAGGATACAAGATTAAATAGTAAGTGTGTCTGCAGTCATGGATAGACCTGTGTGTTGTTTGGGGATTTCAGTCAGGCACACACATCACAAAAGTTTTTTGAGCCCATTAGACAGAATTTTATTTCAAAAGAAAGCAAGCACATGTCTAATGACAAGGCTTTTCTGGATTCCATATCACTATGTTTTGAGAACTTTGTGGCCATCCCGACCTACATCTGCAGCATAGAAACTACATTTACGGTACTTCAACTAAAGTAAGTTATTGCTATTTTTGAAAGAACAATAATTTTCAACGATTTTTTTCAGTAAAAAGTTGTCACGATATTAATTTATTTGTAGATATCAGCATTTTTAAGTTGTTGAAAGTATGAAATTAAGGCTTTTTAAACATATACTCTCCCTGTATGTAATTTTAGAAAAAGAGTAATTAAATTTAAATTAGGAACTTAATTCATAATGTAATCTACAGCATGGATTATAGAGGTTGGTAATCATAGTATAATAATAAAAGTCCCTTAAAAAAAAAGAGCATTAGCAAATATGCATTTATCTAATTTTTTGCCAGATTTCATTCTTCTGCTTGATAGAGCAGAGGAAGTTGCTAAGGATCTTTAATCTTTTGGTAATGCAGCATAGTCCTGAGATTCATCAGACTGTCAGATCTGTGAAACCCAGCCATGTTTGAAGTTGCTTAATAATTCAAAAAGGAAGTAAAAGATGGAGTTAGACCCTTCTACTAACAAAGAATTCAAGATGTGAAAGATTGAGTTTGAGGTATTCAGTATTTAAATAGTCACTGAAGTGAAAATACCAAATATTTTTAAGTTCTTCTACTGCTCATAATATAGAATTATATTTCTATACCTTTTGTTACTTTACACTGGAAAAGTCTTACCTTCTTTCTAAGCAGTGAATTAGTATCAGTTTCTGAAACTTTGTGAGAAAGTCCAATATATAATGTATCTTCTTGTTCCATGTTAGAAAAAAAATCCATTAAATTGGTTCCAAATGATAGGTTTTTAGAAAATTTTGTGTATATATCAGATAATCTTGCTGGTACATTAAGCAGTGCGTTTCAGCCTCAGCTGCTTTTTGACAACAGAAATTGATAGTTGTTAGCACCTTCCTGTCTTTTGCTATCAATTATGCAGACATGTTTTCCCATAACAAAGCCAGTCATTTTTATGGAGCATAATTTGTGAGATACAAATAATTTTAGCCAGACTCAGCAGTGGGCTATAAATAAAGCACTTTTGTGACAGCACTGTGATCAGTGCTAGACAACAATGCTGTAAAACAGTTGAGTGCTGTGCACTGCTTGCCTCAAAAGGATTCAGCATGACTGTTGGAGCACTTTCAAGAGTACTTGTCAACTTGTCTTCTGCCCTGAGTATAGGAAGAAGTTGGGAAAAAGAAAGTGAATGTGGGTTAGCAGTGAATTTCTGCAGAAAAGCATGGTTTTCTGAGAGGGAAATTTTATGGACATTCCCCACTTGGTGAATCAGCCATTTTTATAAATATGCAGTAACATTCAAAAAGACATACAAGTATCTGGGAGTGAAACAGTGAAACTCTGTAATTATAATCAAAGTGGGTAAATAAATATGCCACTTTGTGAAACATTTAGTGTTGGAACTACATATACTTCTAATGTCCTTTCAGGATGTCACAGGATGAAGTAGCTTGCCCATGTTCAGCTATAGCGCAATGTTTGATTTATTGTATAGTTTATTTACTCTTTAAGTGTAAAGGTAATTATGCTTGGCACACTCATGCTTTTTTTTTTTTTTTTTTTTCCTTCCCAGGGTACAATTAATTTTTTTCTTCCAATTCTGCAAACTCAATTGTTCTATTAAAAATGAACATGTGCCTTTATGTTTTGATTTGCTTACTGTTCATTTGCTGTTACAGAAACAAGGGCAGGGCTCGTTAAGTATTACTCAGAGGTAGGATACCATGAAATTAGTAAATGTAGTAATTTCCCATTTGTGTGCTCTTATACCATTGGTAAATGTGAAGTGCACAAGAAAGTGGAAGGCTTTTAACCATGTAGGAAAACAGATGCTACTGTGTATGAACTGATGCATTCAGAATTTTCTAGTTTCTTATGCAGTGGCATCTCTGTAACTACAGATGAACGTGAATATTTTGTTATTCAAGGGTAATGACATGAATTTTTCTGGATAAGTTGAAGTAAATTTTTGGGCCTACACTTCTAAAGCTATCCTATAATTTTTAAAAACATTTTTTTTTTTTTTATCATTACTTAGCCAGAGCTTTTAAACTTTTTAGTTAATAAAATGTGATAAAAAGTACAAGAAAATCTTATATTTTCATGTCAAGTAATGCTCAGATTGGCTCTGTCAGACCTACTTTTCTAATGTGGTAGGTAGCATAATCACCCAGATCAATGAGCTAGAGCTAAAAATACTGAGTCTTACCAGTGTCACTGTCAGCTCAGTCTTGAATTCTTTATTTTTTTCAGAACTTTACATTTCAATTGTACAGGTGCTTCTTCAGAACAGCTCTCATATTATGACAATAGCTGGGAAGGGGGAAGATGAGACTCCAGAAAAGAAAACATTGACTGTGGACAACTGTTTAGATGATGAGCGTTTTTCATGTATGTAAATATGAATTTGAAATAGTCCATTTGAAATCCTGAAATGTAAAATATGCTAAAACAGGTCTGATTGAAGAGCGCAGCTTCAAAGTGAACAAACTGGAGAGATCAAGAATAGACCTCCAGTAATGTTTTTTAAGATCTATCTGTACCTTCCTTCACTTATGGAGGACTAGAAATTTTTTATCTTTTTCAAAAGTTCTATTACTCACTATTCCCTTATTTGTGATTAAACAGGTCTAATTGTTTGATTTGTGTGCTCTAATCTAGAGATCCTGATGTTTGTTTTTAACTCTGATCCATTATATTGGGAGGACAAGGCACGATGTCCTTGCTGTAAATGTACGAAGACATCCAGCAGCATCTGTGAAACAGTGGTGCTGATGACCTTGGAGAAGCCTACGTGTTTTTACATCTGTTGTATACCTTGAGAGGGTGTGGAAAATAAGGCAGGGACAACTAGCTTAATAAGGTTAAAGGAGCAGCAGTCTCATTCCTTTTGTGAAAATGCCACTACTATACACTGAGAGACACGTGGAGATATTACATATGAGAACAAGTTTTGGCTTTATAGTATTTTCTAAACCCTTGTAACATAAAAATATTATTATTTTTATGTATATAGTATTAAACTATATAGAGTATGTTTTTGTATGTATAATAAAGTAAATTCCTGGACTAATAGGGAAATATTACCTAATGAATTCTAGGTCTATGTTGAACATTTTGACTTCTGTTTTTTCTCTATCTTTTTCTAGTTTATTTTGTGTGTTGCAAAAGTAGCTATACAATTATAAGAACTCTATAAACTATAGCTTTATAGATGTATTGAGTATCTATTTGTTGAGGCAGCATCAGCCCATAACAGCAAATTGTATTCTGTGTTTGAATACCAACACACGCAAAACCTCATATACATATGTGTATATACATATATTTATAATATATGGGATGGGGATGAAAACAGAAATATAGACCTTGCCTAATTTGGGCCTTGCCAATTCAAAACTTCTGTCTGTGTGTTGTTAAATTGATTATTAGTGACTTTTCAGTGAAGATAATCTGTAAAGTAGCCAGGGAGCATTCTGTGGAGACATTCTCCAGAGTAACAAGGATGGACTCAGTATGGCATGTGGTTGGTTGTGGTTTCACTGAGATGCATCTGAAGCACAGTAGGGATAGCATGACTAGAAACAGCACAGGGGTATTTTATGGGTGCTTGTCATGACTGCATTATTGTTTAGAAGTAACCGACCCAACTTTAAACAAGCCAGCTGCAGCATGCAGTGAGGTAAACGAGTTTGAGTTCCTGAGGTGCCTGAGCTGCTTTGGGTACCTACAAATTTGTGTTTATTTGAATATCAGTTTGAGCTTCTTTTAGTGGAGAATGGACATTGAAAGCAGCAGCAAGAAGAGTTATTACAAGGTTTTGTAGGCTGAAGTCTAATTTTGACTCGAGCCTGTTCCAACTCCTCATTAAACTCATGCAGTGATAATGTACAGTGCCTACTTGATAATCAGCCAAGTGGCTGAGCTAGTTAATCATCCTAAAACTGTACTTTCAGTTGTTGGTTTTGTTTTTTTTTTTTCTTTCTGTGGTTATCTTTTGTAGTAGAATAGACTATTACATAGAGATGTACATGCTAAATTTGCTAAGTTTCTTTTTGCATCCTTTTAGTAGTCTACGTTGTACCTCCAGGAGTTCATAAATTACTACAGTATATTTACATGAGGCAGTATTTGGTAAACCCGAAAATAATCAGATACTTCTGAATCTGTTTGTAGAAAACACGTTGCTATCCAGCAAGTACATTGGTATGTATGCATAGATGTTGGACAGCCTAAGTGTGAGATTCCATAGGTTCATTGTTGACAACTCTCTTCAATAAACAGCAGGAAGTATCAGTGGTATCCTTGTACAACATTGACTATATGAATTATTCAGCATTCCTGTTAAATTCAGTGTTTTCACAGAGTAAAGCACTTATGTTGCATAAATCTAAAACATGCTGGCTAAAAATGCCTATTTCAAGTTATGCCAAATGAATATGAACTTCTGACATTTAATAATTGGCTTTTTAACACAAGCAATAACTTGATCTAAAATCAATAGGTCACGTTATAGCTTTAAGCAACACACAGGCAATACACACTCTGTTCCTTTTAATTCTTTCATTAAATTTTCTGAAGTTAATTTGAAATGTTTTATAATATATTGAAGTTAAGAGCTGATTATGGATGACCTTGTAATAGTCGTTTTGTAGTAAATGGACTGAAAGTTATCCATAGCATGGATAAATCTGATTTACATCATTAAAAGAACCCTGTTCCATAACTGAAGATAAAGGAGAGTGACAAGACAAAAAGTCAGTATTGATTTACCACAATACGACAATAGTAATAGAATAATTTTAAAAAGATTTATTCTTGTGGGTCATTCATTTTTGACATGCAATGCTGAACTTAAAAGCTTAAGGGAATTGGTTTTTTTTTGTTGTTGTTGTTTCAAACAAAATCTTCCCCATCTTTTCAGGATTTCAGTGTAGACAAATTGTTTATTTCCTCCCACAGATATAAATATTAAAATTTAAGTGTCTCTTCTGTTTGATATATACCATTAGACTCTTTCCTAAAAGTGATTTATTACTCTATTTAAGCCATGAGTCATAAGTCTGAACTGAGAAATGAGCTTTTCTCGTGTCACACATCATATGAATTGTAGTTTGTCTGAATTTCTAAAAATCCAAATTTTGCACAATAACATTTAGATTTGTACTTAGAATGACCAACTGGTGCATATGAAAGTAGATATGTGTTCCTATTGAACATGTTACCTTAAGATATCCCTCAATAGTTTCAAGATAATGGTTCAGTGTACTTCATTATCCATCCGGAAAGATTTTGTTATTTAATTACGCTGTAGATAAAGGTACAGGTAGTTGCATAAGAAAAAATCCATATCCTAGATGTCAGATACCAGATCTTTATCTAAAATATTGCTTTCATTTAGCTGATTGTAATGCAGACTCCATACTTTTACCTTACATTCACACTAGATTATTTCCTAAAATTTAATAATTTTCTATTGGCTCTTTCAGAAAATAAGTCAGCAATACTGCTTATTTTTCTTATTTGATATAACCATAATTAATTCTTTGATTAATTTGCATGACTATACAAAGACTTTCCCTATAGTAAATGCTTTGAATCATTCTGAATTGGAAAAACTATTTATTTTTTTTTCTGGAAAAAAATAGTTTTTTTCTTTTAAGCCTTTAAGAAAGTGAGGTCACCACATTTAAGAAAGAATTTACCCTTTTCTTCAAACGTGACTAAATAGAGTTCTTCAAATGAGAATAAATAGAGTTCTTGAGAAGGTCAAAAGCTATGGGTTTGCAGTACGGTTGTATAATACAACAAAACATCATTCTACATTTTTTGTGAACTGTTTTGTATTTCTTGTATTCTTGTATTTCAAGACCTTTAGGTGAGGGGGAAAAAATAACTATTAGAAAATAAATAATTAAAGAAAAGTAAGAAGGCTGTGCAGTGATTTAGAATTCTAGAGCAGAGACTGAATCTTTCAAACAGGTTACAATTCAGTGTGCACAAAGAATCTGCGCTCGAACTTCAGCTACTCATAACTTTCAACTGACTTAGCACCAAGTTCTGGAGAGATACAGTTCTTCCTCTGAAAAGGCTTTGCTGCCACTCTGTGGAAGAATTATTTATTCCATGTAAAGCATTGTTAAAAATAACACACAGTTTTCTCATCTCCAGCATCCACCCCACCTTTCAGAAACCCCAGCTGAATAACTGTAAACTAAAAATAACAGTGTTGCATAAGCTAGCCATGTACTTTCAGATTCAGCTTTGACCTTAGTTATATACCCCAGGGTGGGAAAACAATGGTAATAACACGAAGAATAGGGTTTTAACAGAGGGCTGCTGGAAATCAGTTGAAGGATTCATCCTAATGGTAAATGGCAGATCCAGAAAAACAACTAAATTGGAGACATCTAAAGGCACTGTCAATGCAGATATTAAGAGTAAATGGGAAATCAATATTAAAAAAAAAAAAATGTATTTTTTTCATTCATTCTAGCAGATTGATTAAGGAACCAGTGCTAGTGGTTGCTATGAACTTCAGTACAAAAGGCATTCAGACTCCATAAAATATTGATTAAAAATAGCATTTGTTGGTAGTTTTTCCACTAGAAAGGAAGGGAGCATGTTGTAGGTAGGTTTATATCCCTTCAGAAGCTGGAAACCCCCACTATCAGGTGGGCTGGTGAGCATCACAATGTGCAGATCCCACCTTTGAGCACCCTTGCAGGATTTTTCTAGATGTGAACAACTCTGTTAATTATTTCTGCAGTCAAGCAGATGCTCACATGAGAAAAGGATGCGTCACATTAAGATAAAGATCAGGACACACAATTTGTGTAAATGTGTGTGGGCTGCCTGCTGGGTTCTTAGGTGTGACTAACCAGTGGAATCTGTCCTCTTTTCTATGGTAGGGCTCAGGCAGTGCAGCACCTCCTGCCATGGAAAAGTACTTGGGAAAAATATAATCAGCAATACACTTCATTTATTACCCTGATCACATCTTTACTTTCACATGATGTTATTTCTTTGATTTCTACAGATATCACTTTACTTTCTCTCCTCTTAGTTCATTTTATAGTTATCTTTTAAAATAAACTTTCTCACTAAGCAGAAGAACAAAGGAGGACACTCCAGGCTATCTGATGTTCATCAGTGTGTGGCATCAAAGTTGAAATTAATAATGAGTCGCTTTCATGCTTCAAGCAAGGACTGGTTCCACTAATCATAGGGTGACCCACAATATACAGGTGCATGTTAAACTGAAGATGACACAACTGAATTGTATTCATTTGTAACACTTTCAAGACACTGATATCTGCACCAAGTGCTTAGTTAGGAGTCTTAGGAGTTGAACATATGAAAATATAGAAGGAAAAAATCATATGGCTTTGGATCATAAAAAATTAAACGATGAATGCTTAGATTCCTTAAACTGGTAAATCTAGGTGCTTTGTATTAAAATAACTAAATATAAAATTTAAACAACTGTGAGTGTTCCCCCTAACCTTAGCTTTCACAAAGTTCCTAAGCAGCCAGTTCTGAAAATAAAGTATGCTTAACGATCTCTTTACAGAAAAGAACATAGTAAAAATTTGTTCTGCTGGAAAATCATTTGTTGTATCACTACACTTAAAATCTAGTGCATTATTAAGTCTTAAAGTTACAGGCAAACCTCAAAATCAAGTTTTTTTTTAAGAGAAAATAAAAGTGAAGGGAAACATTTGGAATGGTAATTTAGATATGTTAGGATGCATCCTCAATTAAAAAAAAAAAAAAAGTTTTATTACTTTAGCTACCAAAGGGATTAAATTAACTTCTCATTAGTTAAGTAAAGATAAAAATAGCATTCATTTTAGTTCAGTGTCAGCATGTGTAAGACAATAGAATTCAATAAGAATAGAATTTCTTTTGGAAAGAGCTTTGGAACTGCGGGTATTTATCAGTTAATCAGTAGGTGCTTTGATGAAATTTTCTCGTTCTTTATCTCATGAATATTTCCTGTGGTGATTATAGTTGTAAGATATAGAAAAGCAGATTCTTCTGTGTGCAAGGATATGGGTGCTGTTAGTTCTGGAAATGAGGCGTATTTTACATGGATAAAAGACACGTGGAAAGCAGTGGGATTTTCTAGGAAAAGATTATCTGCTTCCATGTTTTTAAATCTTCTTTCTAATACCATGCAAGGAAAAGAATATTCATTGTTCAATTATTAGCTAACATTACTGTAGTAAATCATAATCATAAAAACATAAGTGGAGAAATAGTAACCTTCTAGTTTTTTTATACTGTATTAATTTGTCTTAATTCTTTAGTAATTCATTCTAGATAGCTATGTCCATACTGTAAGGTTTCTATACAATTAGGCAATTTTTCTGTGATAATCTGCAATTTGAGAAGAATGACAATGTTCTGCAGTCTACTCTTTCTGTAACAAATGTTTCTGAAATGTGAAGAAGGATGATATCTGCACTGAATCAACATATTTACCAAACAAATGAATAAGCAGCTTTGTTAGGGATGAACTTTTGAACCTTCTCAAATCTTAGAATTAGTCCATCCATCTCAGTGGGAGCTCTGCACAGCAGCCAGTCTACTACACTCCACCATTCGGTGTCCTTGATGAACTTGGTGGGGATTTTTGCTATCCCATCTCTCAGATAGTTAATGAATATTTTGAATAATACTGTCTCCAGAATTTGTTCCTGAAGAACATGATTAATTAACTTTTATGGTTAAATGCATGCTTTGCCAAAAGTGCTTTGCTGCATGTTAATTCTCTGTTCAGTAGTGGGACACTGGTGCAGTTTCTGGGCAGCAGCAGAGGGCTAGCAGGACAGAAGGGCAATACCCAAGCAGCAGAACTGGGCTCTGCCACAGTGACATGAAAAAATTGATGCTATTGCTGTTATTTCAACAGTCAATTAAAAATACCAAGGACTTTGAAATAAACAGAACATCATTGGAAAAAAAAAAAAAAAAAAAAAGCAGACACGAGGTCATTTATGATTAGACATTAGCTTTCCTACTTATTCACCTGGTGATTAATTTTATAACATATATTTGCATATTTTGAAAAACACATTCCCTTCTCCTACTTACCCACCAGTACTATGGCTTCATCTTTCCTTGAGTTCGTGTGCATTTCTATTGAGTAGTGTGATAAGAACATTTGTGGATAGTGAGAAGAGGCTAACAGCAGTCAGAAATGATGAATGAGCCCTTGAAAGCTTTCGTTTCTGTGAGAGAGTTGCTGCAACAGCAGCTCACCTCCAGAATGACCTATTTTATGTCCCATGGCTCTATTTTCTTAGGGAAAGACATAATATAAATATGCCAGTTAAGTTAGTTGGTGTTTTTTTCACTAAGCAACCTGCAACTGGAAAGCATTGTATTCTCACAAGAAAAATCTTGCAAAATTTCCAGTTGTCTGCTTTATTACAACCTTCCATCGTGGACTTTAGTATGCCAATATATGTTCTTCTGGGAACTTTTGCATTTACTCAAGCAGATAATAAATCACGGCAATGTACTTGCTGTTTTGCAAAGCATTTTCATACCCTGTCTTAGGATGAATCTAGAATGCTTACTTGGTGATGTGTTTATGTTGGTGATGGGTTGGTAGGTAGAGCAGATGATTCTACAGGTCATTTCCAACCCTTATGATTCTGTGATTCATTTAAGACAAGCACTTGCTACCAGCCAATAAAGACACAATTTGAAATGAAATTTGTGAGTAATAGCTAGCAATCCCCTCATCAATAAGAGGATGATTCAGTTTCACTCCCCATTGTATAGGTTTCTTCTTTCATCTTTCCTTCCACTAGTTGTGCTGATTTTTGTCCTTGCATGCAAATGTTCATTTGCTTTGCAGTAATTATTAGTACGTCAGTGGTTGCTGATGCATTCATTGCTTTTTCCTGCACAAATTTCCCTGAAGAATTTACTATATTGGGAAAACAGCTGCTTCTCCATGCCTGTGTTTACATTTCATATGATTGCAATGCATGGAGAAGCACACTGACGTTTCTTTAGCAGAAGGGTGGTTATGTATGCAAAGACAAGTTGTACATCAACGCTGTGGAGCAACCACATTAAACACATTCTCTTTCTAAGTCAAGAAATCGTCATTGTCTGTGGCATACACTGACTGGATTAAGCATTTGTAATGAAATTACTGCTTTGAAATATGTTTTCTTACATTATTTTTTATGATAGGAAAAAATATCTACATAGGAAATTTAAATGCTAACTGCTTAGACTAAAAGAGAAAAATACACCACTGGTATAATTAAATTCTTCACAATATTCTTTTCCCATCAGTAAAGCTCTAGCATAGTGAAAGGTAAGTGTGTAATTCTGTTTAGTATATGATTTTTGCTTTCAGACTGTTGGTCTGGAATTTCCAACTGAGCAGCAAGATTTCTGCAGTTTTGACTTCACCATTTTTAAAGACTTAACTAATAGGGAAGAATGGAAAAACTGACTTCAGCAAGGACGCTCTAGTGGGGTGCTACAGACAGAATCAGGGCTGCAGGCAGTCAGATGTCCTTGTCACTTTCTGGGCTTGATAACCAGAGGTTAGAGTAGGACTATTTATTACACCAGCAGCAGTAAACGCTCTAATGTCACAGAAAAATGGCAAAGTTTTCATTAAAAAAAAAAAAAAAAAAGAAAAAAAAAAAGCACAAAGTAAAGCAAAGAAGAAAGAAGCTTTAAAATGAAGTAATTCAAGTGAGATTTTTACAGACCAAACACACTGAAATGTTTCCAATACCAAATCACATATACGTACATATGTGGAAATGTGCCTGTATATTTGCACAGTAGGTGCATGCAGCCAAACAAGGGTGTTTTAGGATGAACAATGCTAGAGAGTGTGAGAAGAGCATGCAGGACATTAGTTATTTAGCTGTAGAACGTTTGTTATTTTTCAGGCAGCTCGACAGTTAGCACAAAATGTCTGGATGTCACATAAGGAGATTATTGTGCTTTACGATCTTTCCCCAAAATATGTAGTTTTCCTAAAGATATTTATTTTTTAAAGAGTAAACAATCTATAAAACCTGAGTCTTTGAAAGCTGCTCAGCCACAGCTGCATTAAGGCCCCCTTTGGTTGTGTCCTCTCTGTAGAGGAGTCTGTAGTGCCATCAATGCAGAGAGGAATTGCATTCCCACAGCTCTCCGAATCTAGAAAAACAGAAAGACCACAAGAGTTTCTGTCCTTTCTTGCAATTCTATTGCAGTATAATTTCTTGCAACAGTTACTCATGTTTTAAATCTTTGGTACTGTGCTGCTGAATGGATCAGGAGCTATTAAAGCATTTTGGGAATTTCTTAAGGGATGAAAAGGATATGACATGATGAATTAGATTGCGGCGTCATTCACTCCTGGAAAAAAATAGGTTAAATGAAAGTCAAACAGTCAGAACATTCCCTTTTCTTGTCTAAACAACACTGCTGCCATTTATGCCTTGGTATTTCAGAAATAACTGCTAATGTCTTGTTAGCAGGAAGCCATTACAGTGACATAAATCACATCAAAATGTGAATAGGAATTCAGATTAGGTTTCTTAATACTAATTATATATAGACAGCTTTGGCTTAAATAATTGAAGTACAGAAAACCATTTTCATTAAATAGTGTGATGTGAGCTGACATAAAATAGCTGACATTAAATTCTTTGCAGATTCCACACCCTGTACGTGCATGGCTGAAACCAAAAGGAAGGAAGACTAAGAAAGCAATATTTTACCACTTTTGTGATATACAACAATATAAACTTTATATTGAAAGCTAAACTTTACACGTGACTGCAGCATTAAATATAACTTCCAAAGAATTTTGAAGTTATATTTTTAAGTCTTTAATGTCACCTTAGCTCAGCTGCTTGCAAGCATGGCTCTATAATGACAGAATCAGCCCTTGGCATTGCTCAGCAGAACACGATTATTTTGAGCAGGTTTCAGTTCATTGTCATGTTACGTCAGTGAAGCCACAGGGACAATCTGGATTTAGTTCAGTACTATTTTTTTGGTCACCTTCATGTTACTTGCTGGAAGATGGATAGTCTTGATTTAAAAACAAAGTGTTGGAGATCCAACCAAAATCACAGCTCCTAGAATGAACTCAGCCTGGTAGCATTTTATTTTTTTCAAAAAATTGATTGTCAAGAGAGACAGTCTTGACAGTTGTCAAGAGATTGTCAATGCTATGCCATTTTTGCATCGCTCTTACTGTCGCGAAATACTTAATGAAAACCTATTGAGGTATCTATAAGCAAAAACAGTAGACCATTGAGGCAAAAAAGCATAAGGACTCTTTTCTCTAAAAGCAAAAAAAAAGTAAGAAGAAAAATGAAAATGTTAAAAATAAAACTGTTAACTTCTCCACCTTAAAGGATGTCATGCCATGGTTACAGTCTTACAATCAGAATTTGCTTCATTCTTCCAAAGAAGCACTTTGCACCAGGCCTTCAGTCTCTTTCTTGCACATTCCAGTTCTTCCTCTTAATTGCATTGTAAAGCTTTGGTTCATGTGCAGACATTCTGATGGAGTTAAGTGCTGCGATCTGGCCTTCAGCAGGGACACAGCTGCACTACACATTTGTCATTATTTCTGGCAACCAGATGGCTTGAGTCAAAATTTGTACACCTGAATGGACCTACAGAAATGAATGGGTCTACATGAGTGGGAAGGAATTGTATTATGACTGAACACTGTGGCTAGGCAGAAGTAAGTAGAAGTACTGCCATTTATTTTAATAAAGTTCTGTTCTACCCTTCACCAGCCAGGATAGCTGGAGAAGTGAAGAACCATTGTTTCCAGCCTAAAAAAAGAAAGAAAATGAGTGTTTTGGTTTTTTTTTTTAATTATTATTATTATTTTCAAACTAAAAGCGATGTATTTACCAGCAGTTATTCTGCTGTGGAAGAATCTACCTTAAGCCTTACGTTGTTGTTTTTGATGTTATTGTAATCTAAAGTAATCTTCAATTTCTTAACAATTATTAAAAATCTGTGGTGTTTGGTTAGATAACTGTTCTGTAAATACTTAATCTGTCAAGAAGTTTCTATCTCCATAACTACCATGTTTTCATGTCAATCCACTGAACATCTCAGATTAGTCAAAGAATATCTAGGCCATTTTAGCCTCTATTCCTAACTCATTTCTATCCTCATTTTGTCTGTTTCCATCATATCTGTGACTGCTGGATTTTTGGAAAGAAAGATAAAAAAGTGGCATCACTAAGGAAAGATGTAGTAAATGCCCTACATAAGCGCAGATGTGAAGAAATGCAAAATCTGAAAAATAGCAAGGACCATAAATATCTCAGTCTGAGCTCTAACAGAGAGCTATGAAATAAAATGAATCTTTTTAGTTTAGATTTTCAAATCCTAAAATTGTAAGTACTATTAAATTATTGCACTAATAGGATGGATTCATACAAGTATGAGAAGTGTTATGAAGCAGTTTGGAGCTTCATCAGGATGAATTGTTGTGTGTGGAGGACTCTGCTCAGTGAATGGGGAGCAGTGATGTTCAGTGGTTTAAAGTATCTGCTAGGATCAACTTTCAACCAGTGAACTTTGAAATGTTGTGAGAAGCAAACTGCTTGCTATTAAGTACAAGAATTTTCATGAGGAGTATCTGCTGTAAGTCTGTGAGTGGGTGTCTGTGAGTGAATTCCTCATTCCACCAGTTCTATAAGAAGAAGTGAGGCACAGTAGGACAGTGCAGAGACCAGGACACTGAGCTGACAGCTGCAGTCCCAGCAGAGGAGCTTCCCCTTTTCCCCCCTACCCCCCCCCCCCCCCCGGAAAGGGGGGGGGGGGGGGGGGGTCCCGGACTACATATTTGGGGATGAAATATCTAGATAAATGGAAGCATGAAGGCAACTCCAAAAGTAATGCCTCCTGTTTTATTATGTTGGCTCACAACATCAGAGTTGGATGTTGGTAGAATGGCAGCAGAGGTTGAACCTTCCCTGTTTCAGTAGTGGCAGTGGGGCACATCCACTGGTGCAGTTTGTTATGAGCATGGCATGTAGGCTGTTGTTCTTGCTGGTGAAAATACTTAGCTAATGGTGGTGACTGTTTAGAAATAGTGTTTTCTGGCTGAGAATTTGCTCTATCCAACAGTGTTATTTTTTTGTTTGTTTTTTTTTCTATTGTTTCTTTTGTTTGTTTTCTTTAACATGGAAATGGACAGGAAGCACTACCTACTGTCTGTGATGCAGACATGGAAAAATATTTTCACGGGAAAACATTATCCAAGCTTTCTCATTTGGTTCAGTGCTTGAGAGGCATTTATACATTTATAGGGAATAAGTAGGAAAGACTGCTGTTGGTGTGAGCATGTGAGGGTTGGATCCTTGGTCTTGAAAAGCATATGAAGCATGCAGGTTGCAGCCCAGACCTTAGAATGGGGTCTTAGATGAATCATCTTTGTATTTTCTTGTGTAGTAGTCCATGAGCTTTTCTGAGACTCGCAGTGTGGGTGTAGTAAATTCACAGCCTGATGTGAGATGGAGGTAAACATTAAATAGTGGGAGAGGAGCATTCAGTTTCCCCTAAAATCACCCAGGACGTGACATGTCTAAGCTGAGATAATGAAAAAAGAAATCAATAATAATAATAAAAAAGGGCAAATGGAAAGAATGAGAACTATATTGTCTTTTCGTAAGTGTTAGACTCACGCAAAGTTTCTGGCAGCAGCTCAAATATCATAGGCACAGCAGTGAGTCAGATGAGATGAAAATTAAATAGTGAATGAGAAAAAGATTAGCACAGCAGTTCAACATGACACAAATGCAGCATTTGGAGAAATCAAGGGATTGCACGGTCCAGCAAATAGGGCTATCTGCTGGCAGTGAGCTGTACTGTTCAGGGTAGTATGTGCTTTTGTTAACTTGTTTCCTTGGTGATTCATTGGCAGGTAATCCACTGAGGGAAATGTGAAGGAGTAGCACATAGCATCCTGGAGTCAGGTGGCATCCTCCAGTGATAAACAGTGCTTCAGGACTGCAAAAATGGTGTACACAACTGACAGACGTAAAAGCTTTTCTCAGCTCTAAAAGCACTGAAATGTGCCAATTTTAGGAACAAGATTTCTTATGAGCCTTTAAGCCATATGGAGCTTCAACATGTTTTCTGTCATCTGTCTGTCAGTTTAAAGAGAAGTAGTAAATTTGTAAGACATAGTAATTCAGCCAGTACTGCAGGGGCTGTGTGCAAACAAAGAGTGATATCTTGGAATCCTTTGCACATCTACTGAGGCTTTGTGCTTTAACTTGAAAAATGAAATAAGTGCTTGAGAATTTTGAAATTTGTAGCTGTTGTCTTCTGAAGGCTTTCTGATCATGTTCTGTGTGACTGTACCAGCTCTGGTCAAGAGTTTGAGTGAAATTGAATTAGCTTTGTTTCCTATGGCAATAATATAGTATTATTACTCAGTGTCTAATTTGGATGCATGCAAACATTGTGTGGCGCCTGTCTGTGCCTCAATAATGTTTGAAAAAATCCAATTTATGTCAGATTTGAAGAAAGGTAGATTCCTCAAAGGTATTACATTCCCACCTGCTTCATGAAGATATGTGATTGTGAGAGGGGAAAAAGGCTTGTCAATAGCCACAAAGAGGTGAAAGCCAGGATGAGTGAAATACCGTGTAGGAGTGTCCAGGCAGCTGTGAACTACAACTCATGCAGGTGACTTGTATTTTTAATATTTTGCTATGTGGTTGAACCTGTGTTTGCCTTGGTTAGCATACATTTACTTATATCCCAGCTGAGCATAATTGAGTGCCTTCAGTGGAATGAGCTGGGAAATGTTGTCTAAAGCAGCCACATCACACAGTCACTTTGTCCTTATGGTTACAGAGCATAGCAAGGGATGCTGAACTGTCTGCTCAGAAATCGTAGACCTTGAGCCCCCTGGAACAGGCGGAACCTTTCTCAGCTGCTCTCCATGAGACCTATGCTCCATGTCTTTCACCAGCTTCATTGCCTGTCTATAGACATGCTCCAGGGCATCAATGCCTTTCTTGTAGTGAGAGGCCCAAAACTGAACAGAGTACTCGAGGAGTGGTCTCACCAGTGCTGAGTACAGAGAGATCACCTTCCTGCTTCTTCTAGCAATGCTATTTCTGATACTCACAGAAAAGATCTCACACAAGTTTGGTTTGTAGCTTTCTTATGCATTCATGAATGTAAGTATCCTAGTTATTGAAATTTAATGAAAGCAGATGGATCCTAAGTCTACCACTTTATCCCCTTGCTGAGCTCTCACACTGCCAGGCAGTACTGCTGTCATTCATTTATATATATAAGCATAAATCAAATGCCAAATCAGCTGCATTATGCTATACCAGTTGACAATATTAGAAAGAATTCAATAAAAAATCTTGCAAATAGGAGTCAGTGTTTTAAGCTAAGTATCTAATAGCTCTTTGATGATGAAAGTTATTATTCAGAGAAGACAGTGTTTCAAAGTGACTTGTGGAAATTAAAACACTAGGTGGTACTGCTATCTGATTTAATTTATAATCTCTTCATCGCACTGAGGTAGTGAACATGGTATTTCTGATTCAGTAGTAGTAATCAAATGTGCTGTGACACTGGCTAATGATTTCTCAAATATTCCATATTCACCAAAGCTTTTGTCTTTACATCGGCTCTATAGATGAATTTGCATTTTAATTAAAGGGTATAAATGAGAGATATTAAAACCTGAAACAGAAAACATAATTTTCATATTCTCTCAAATGCAGTTTTAAGTACTGGATTAAATCTATTGAATGGCATTATTGGTAGAATCAATTTATGCTTATTATATTCCAACTTAGTAGTTGTTCTATTTCAATTAAGAACATTAAACGTAAATATATTTGCTATAAAAGAATATCATTTAAACAACAGTGCTGTAGAATAATTACTACACTCTGTAAAACGTGTGTGGGTTGCTCTGTAAATAATGCCCACTATTTATTTCCATGGAAACTACAACAGATAAAAGGGCACAATAACACTTATTGATAGAGCAAATTCTCAGCTACAAAACACTATTTTTCAACATAGGCACTACTATTAGCTATTCAATGAACAAGAGCCTGCGTGCTGCTTTTGTAAACATCTGCATGGCCATCTGGAGCATGGCTTTTCTTTCACATCACTGTCCCCACTGCTGAAACACACCACCACCTCACTGTGCTCACATCCACTGTTTGGCCCCTATAAATGTTCAGCAAGTATTCAGTGCATGTCACTGGGTACCTTTTATCCGCATGGAGGAATTCAATGACACACCTTTGCTTCATACACACATCCATGTCAGATGCCTTTCTGTCAAACTGCTGCCATCTGTCACACAGCAGTAACATGTAATGGAATACTGGTGGGAAAGCTTAGCCTCTTTTGCTATTCTACTAACATCCACCTCTGATGTCAAGAGTCCGCATAGTAAAATGGAGGCATTATTTTTGGAGCTGTCCTTTTATGTATGATCTTCAGAATCTTTTAGAATCTGCTACCATACAGTGGTCAATAGAAGAATTACAGACGAAGGCAGTCAACTATTGTTTAGCCTTAAATATAAAGCTAATGTATGTTTTCTCTGGATGGCCTTGATCTAAAGCTGTTAAGTCCCCAATTTCATTATCTTTGTCCAGAAAATCTCTAAGTGGGATCTCCAGAAATTTTGGTGGAATTCCATTATGTTCATTCTCTTCTGTTTCCTTATTAAAAGCTTTTATTCTACATATCTTCTTCTTGAATGACTCCATTTTTTTTTTTTTTTTCTACTGGTCCAAGAGATATCTCTCAGGTTCTAGTGATGGATTCTGTCTACAAAGAGGTGATAAAAATCACCTATTAATCATTCAAGTAATGATGGACAGTGGTAGGTATCTAAAACAACTCACCTGTGAAATTCTTCATTTGTACACATTCTTCTAGGAAATAGGCTTTTCTCTACAGCTCATGCTTCTAGTATGTGTGTTTAGCTTTGCTTCCCAGAATAGATTGTTAGGGCTTCTTTATCTTGGTCCAGATTAGAGTCTGTTTACCCTATGATAATAGAATTTACTGATATGTGTCTGTAAAGCCCATCTTCTGTCATCACTTTGATAGTACAAATGCAATTCTTCCTCTGATTCTCTAACCTTTGAGTGAGTCAGTGTTAAATTTTTATAGTGCAGAGTGGATTTCTTTTGGCTGATGCACACTTTTACTTGATTCAGAATCATTCAAACAGAACTCTTGAAGGAATTTCAAAATAATCCTATGGACTCATAATATACTCACTTATCATCTTACACTACCTGAATCTCTAAAAAGAAAACTGGTGTCAATAAAGAAGCACTGCTAATGAAGTTTTAAGGTGATCCATAGAATACATTTTTGAAATTGAAGTTTGCAATCATCTCACATATCGTTTTATCAGCCTTATGGATGCATAATTATGATGAATTGAATAAAATGCTTTCTTCAAAAATACCTAATATTCTGAAAGATCTGATGTTTCAGATATTTGCACTTAGTTAAAAATATGCCATTTCTTTAGTAAGCTTTCCTGTGTAAAATTGTTTAGGTCTTATTTTTAAACTACAGTGAATATTTTTGCTTAAAACATTTCCAAAGCAAAAATATACTTTTAAGTGATTAAACTCTGTTGTTGGTGGGAATTTTTTAGCTGTAAAAATGGAGTAAGAAAGCTAAATTCATTTTGTGCTGGAATTCTTTTCCTTTATGTTTTTGGGTGGAACATGGGTCCGGCTGGTCCTAACCATGATTTAGCTTGAAGTTCAGGAGGTTGTTGGTTCCATGCTGGTCCTTCACTGCTGCTTTCTCAATCTATGCCTCACAAAGAGGTGTTTTGTTAATAACAAAGAAAACAATGGATATGAATCAGTCAGCAAAAACTCTCACTTTGAGGATGAAAACAGCTTTTATGCTATTTGCAAGTATTTACAATGTTCTCTGCTTCTGTGTCATTAATGACTTTAGCTTTTCATGGGATTTTAAAATGGCAAATCAATTAATCAGCTATTTTTACCTTTCCTGAGAAAGACTGGAAATGTTATTTGAGTCTGTTTTACTGCAGGAAGATGTGCTGCAAAATGAATTTGTTGAAGAAATAAATTAGAGAACAAAAATTAAAATTAACTCATAATCTTGGTATATATGTGAATAGAATATTACAAAAATAACAAAAATAGCCCTTGTCAAAGTTGTTTCTTTTCTCATTTTGTTACTGTAAGCACTTCCTTGTTACCATGCCTTATAGAAGCTGGTACTAGAAAGATGATGTTTATCACAGGTTGAGAAACTTCTGCTTGGGAATTCATTTTATATAATCATAAAAATGTTTTTTGTATAAAGAAAAAAAAAAAAAAGCAGAAACCATTTCTAACATCACTTTGCTGAATGTGACACGGTTTTTTTCATTCGTCTCTGCTGTTCTAGCAAAGTGCTTAAGAGGGCAGCAAAGAAGCTCCTAGAAGTAAAAACACTTACACCAGGGAAAAGAATATAAACTAATATCCATTTTCAGTGGAAGGATTTAACTTATAAGTTTACTGAAAAATAATGATTGTGAAGCTAATAGAATGTTCTTGGAAATGTGTTTTTCTACAGCCAGAGTCATCTTCCTGCTACTTGTATTTACTTTACCACTAATAGGAGTATCGGAATACAGTCAAATAATGCTGTTTGCATCACTGCCATGCCCAGGGAAAAATACTGTGGCTTGTAGAGTCACTGAAGACTTGTTGAATAAAACATACAGAGAATGTGGTCGAGTGAATGAGGGGTGAAAGTCTTTTGCAGGATGCTGATGTGAGCTGCAAGTGGGTTGGGTCTGCCTGTCAGTGTCACAGTGAGCTCCTCTGAGTCTTCTGTGCTTCTCACAGTACAAACTGAGGGATCTGGCAGGTTAAAGTGCATCCTGCCTGAGGCAATCCATTTGTTCTTTGGAAACATGAGCACCTCAGATCTAAATTGGGACTACAATTTCAGCCTTTAATGGCCTACTCGGAATCAGTATTTGTGCTGAAGTAGGATAGGAATGTGAATCTCCTGCCGAGGAATTTAAGTTTTCCACTGTAAAATTTATCTGTAGGTAAACTTTTTCAGGTATCTTTCCCATGCCCCAAATGTAAACTAATGAAGCACTATGATTACCAAGATAGGCATGTTAATGTATTTAAAAAAAGATAAAGTATTCTAAAATGCTGTTTTACTACTAGGAAAGCCTGTAGAGATTCAAATTTTATCTGTATAAACTTCTGCAGTGCAGGAGAGCACCCTGTCAGGACTGAGTTTACTCTGTGATATGTATCTCTGGTTCTGAGCTCTGCCTGTGCTAACCTGACCAGTACAGCTATTATTGGAGTAGCTCACAATATCTTGCTATTTCTTTCTTAAGCCACTGAATGTATTCTTAAACTCACTAGGTAGATTCTACATATCATCATTGATTAGACTGAATGACAGCTGTGGAGAATTAGCACTTAAAAAAAAAAAAAAGATATATAAAAATTTATTTGCAACTTCAGGCAACGCTGTTCATCTCTGCTTTTCTTTCTGATGTGCAGTAAAAAGGATCTTGCCTTTCAATGCTGCTTTTCTGGAAACATTTGTTCATATGAAATAACAGAAATAATGAAAACAAGGATTATAGAGGAAGAGACATTGATGGAAAATAGCTGTTGGAAAAACTTGATTTGAGTTGTTCTTTCTCAATCATAAATCTAAGTTTTTCTTCCAAAAACTAAAAATCAAACAAACAAACAAACAAAAAAAAAAACATAGAAATTCTAAATTTTGAACTTAAAGCTGGAGAAACAAAAGTATTTGTTGAGAAAGTCTGAGAGAGTCACATTTCCTGGCGTATGTTTTATCTCTCCTCAAAAAATGCATGTATCATAAAGGAGATCTTGAATTTGAGAAAAGTCATAATCTATTATACAAATGCACCCAGTGGTAAATAATTGCTTCTTGTCATGTGGCTTTAGAAGTTCTCTTTGTTTCTTGTTGGTTGGGTCTTTTTTCTTTTTTCTTTTTTTTTTTGTAAACTTTGGTGGTTACTTGTTTGTTCTAGATATCAAATCTTAAAGTTATCTGACCTCAAAGTTACGAGAAAAATTATAAATGAGCCCATATAGGTTACATTAAAATTCAGGAATGAAACGATTGTATGGTTTTTCAGCTAAATTTCTAAGCAGAAGAAATTGTCTTGCATTAATTTGAATCCTTTTGTGTGTGTTTCTGCTGTACTAGTACTATTCTTCATTTGAAAATGTGCTGTAATATTCCTAAGTGAGTAATACATTAGGAGAGCAAAGTCTGAGCGTTCAGTAAGTGTTCAAATGGCATTCTACTCCATGCACTGTTCCAACTGCAGCATATCTCCTCATGGAGGAAAACCTGGTTGTTGCTTAGCTTTGGTCTGACCATGACAAGATAGATGCTGAAGGAACATGCAAGAGAGATGATAAAGTTGAAGCAGTTGGAGAGAGGCTGCTAGAGCTGGAATATGTGCTCTTGCCTAAACCTTTATGAGAAGAGCATTTTACATCCCTAGCATTTACTACATACACATGCAAGAAGGCAGCCTGGCAGCTCCCCCCTACTGGAGGACTGTTGTAGCCCCTCGCTGCAAGTCGTGCGTGGAGGCAGACTGCTGAAGGTATTATTTTGAAGGGTTATTGTTTTCCATTGCAGCGTTGGAAGTAGTAATACAGTCTGATGAGCATAATAAAATACATTGCATAATATTTTGTGATTTACGAGACCTCTAGTTAGACCTGTTGTTTTATACCTCAGTATATACTTTAATACCATAATATTTGCCATACTGGAGTTTAATTAATATACTAAAAATGGCCTTAAATTTTGTCAGAGGAGATTCAGGTTGGACCTGAGTATTAGGAAATGCTTCTTCTCTGAGAGAGTGGTCAGGCACTAGAATGGGCTGCCCAGGGAGGTGATGGAGTCACTGTCGCTGGAGGTGTTCAAGGAACACTTATATGTTGTACATATGGTTTAGTGGGAAATACTAGTGATATGTGGATGGTTGGACTGGATGATCTTGCAGGTCTCTTCCAACACTGGTGATTCTGTGATTACTTCCCTAGGGCCAATAGTGTTGTTTTTGTTGGTTTTTTTCTACACATTGCTTAAAAGTTCAGTCAGTTGGATTAGGTCTTTCTCAGTCTGCATAGAGTCAGCATTATTTTATTGTGGCTATGGGTTGTTTTATTTTGTTACAAATTTGGGGCACAGTGGCTGGCAAGCTGCCTGGAGGAGAAGGATCTGGGGATGTTTGTTGACAGCTGACAAAGAGCCAACTGTGTGCACAGGTGGCCAAGAAGGCCAATGGCATCCTGGCTTGTATCAAAAATAGTGTAGCCAGCAGGACCAGGGAGGTGATTGTCCTTCTGTAATCAGTTCTGGTGAGGCCTCATCTTGAGTGCTGTGTTCAGTTTTGGGCCCTTCTCTACAAGAAAAACATTGAGGCCTTGGAGTGTGTTTAGAGAAGGGCAGCGGAATTGGTGAAGAATCTGAATACAAATCTTACCGGAGTTGCTGGGGGATCTGGGATTGTTTAGTCTGGAGAAGAGGAGGCTCAGGGGAAACCTCATTGCTCTCTACAACTGCATGTCAGGAGGTTGTAGCAAAGTGGGGATCGGCCTCTCCTCCCAGGTAACAGTGATAGGATGAGAGGTAGTGGCTTCAGGTTGTGGTAGTAAAGGTTCAGGTTGGATATTACTGGAAAAATTTCTTCTCAGAGTCAGGAGGCAATGGCACAGTCTGCCTAGGCTGGTGGTGGAGTCACCATCCCTGGGGGTTTTCAAGAAACGGTAGAAGTGGCACTGAGATGGTGATGGGTTGATGGATGGACTGGGTGATCTTAGAAATCTTTTCCAGCCTTTATGTATGGTGAAGCATTTTTTCCCCCCAAATTGTCCAGTCCTAAGAGCATAGTCTTGTCCACATAACCAATCGTGTCTGTTCATTACAATTTGAAGAATTGATAGGCATCCTGCAGTTTTGAACCTATGGAGCTATTTGTAAATGAATAAAAAATAGGCTATTGTTCAGATACCAGGTGTGTTAATAAAAGGTGATTATGTTGACTAAAATAAAGTAAAAGCTCCATCCAGCAGACAAGATTTTTTCCATCACCCTCAGAAACAAACGCCTTTTAATACAGTGGAAAATTACTAGGCAAGTCTGAAATAACCAAGCAATTACTGACGGCTTTGTTTAAAGTTCCTCAAGAGAATGTCACAAAGAAAATGATTACCATTATTTCAACAATGAATACAGTACACTGGTTTCACATGAAAAATAAGCTCATATTTAACTATTAATTAGCAGCTTTTGATACTTTGAAATTGCTTCAGCATTAGTGTATTGATTCATTTATCTGTCGAAACATGCCTGAGGAAAAATAGGAAGAAATACAAGTTCTGAAATACTGCATTTTGAGAATGTTGCTATAGAATTTCATTTTTGTTTAATAAATGACCCACCAGGTTCCTTTTTTACATTGCCTAAAAATCTCACTTATTGGCAGGTGTTTTTTTTTCTACAGAAATATTGTCATTCAAAGCAATAACTTAGGAATTGAAAAAAGGAAGAAATCTAGTAAATACCTCTTTTTGTTGTTGTTGTTAAAAGTCAGATTTTGAGTTCAAAAATAACATTTTTAAAAAGGTCAGTGAGGCTTTGTTTACATCAAATGCACTTGGTACCAAATATCTGTAGCCATTCAGTTGTGTGCTCAGTGCTGAAGGGGTCTGTCAATGCATGTGACTGGCATACCAGAAGTAGAGCTTTCACATTTAATTAGGTAAACCTCATTTTTTTTCTCCGTCTTCTGTAGCACGTGTTGAGATTCAGTGCTGGGATACAACAGGAAGTATTAAAAGATCCTGCAGAAGATGTATGTGTGCAGCTTACCCAAGGTTTTCAACCTTAAAATACTTGTAATACAAAATAGAGGTAAATGAGGGCAGGGCTGGTTTTTGTGCCACTCAGCACACCTGCAGCTGGGGCAGTGGAGTGAAGGGCATTAGCGCAGGTGGCAGTGCCGCTCCACAATGTGGAGTAAGGTTAAATGTTTCTCCTTTCTTTCCGCCTCAAGCAGCCTACCAACTTATCTGACAGGACGAAGACTGCCAAAATAATAACAAGCAACCACTGTGTCTTTGATTAAACCATTCCCCCTGCTTGCCAAGTAGTAATTGTGCATTCTTGTGTTAATCCCTCCCAAAATAGTGGACATCACGCCTGAATTTTTAAAGGGATGATTCCCACTGTGTACAATTTCTTAAACATGACACTGATTCAGTGCACACCTCTTCACATTTCCAGGTATTCAGCATCAGCCTTAGTTGCTAAGAGCTGTACTATGAAAGTGAGTGGAACAAGTGGGAGAATAACTTACAAATTACAGAGTATTGATGTAGTGGTGACACACTGCCAACAGCAACTCATACCATGCTCCCTATCAAAATTTGACTTACTACTGTGATTTTTGTCTCAAGTGAATAATGTCCTCTGGATTAAAAATAAAACAATTCCAGTGTGTAAGCTACAAACACCTAAAACAACTACAGTTTATTGCACAGTTTATGTTCTTCTGTTGCCTATGTCAAAAAGTTAACTAACTGTAAGGCCTGCATCCATAAAAACACTGCTGTGAAAAATAAATCCACGTCTAACAATTTACATGGGACAATTATCAGGAGAGCAC
The DNA here is from genome assembly GCF_019238085.1 of Lagopus leucura. Taxonomy (NCBI): domain Eukaryota; kingdom Metazoa; phylum Chordata; class Aves; order Galliformes; family Phasianidae; genus Lagopus; species Lagopus leucura. Next base: position 54,066,116 of record NW_024962264.1, read on the forward strand.
TGTAAATATTATTTGAAGTTTTTGTGTGTGCATGTGATGCAGTAGGTAGAAACAAGTCGGGGTTAGCCTTACACTGTCTACCATCAATGGCACCAATCATACTAAAAAGAACTTCTGATTTAAACTTTCTAACCGAACAAGTGAGGTTTGGGATCCTGTCACTAGAGAGAAGATCCCAGTAGAAAAGCTAGCAATGGAGTGTAATTATAGATCTGTTGTGCCTCTAAAAATTCATCACCTCAGGTAATAATTTCTAACCATATGTAAAGTCAGCCTTCTCCTGTCCAAGAAACGAGAAGTTAGGTTTTCCATTCAACTCATCATTTTTATTACACAGTACCATGTAGTAGTGGAGATGTGTACTGCCCTGATTTTGAAGTCTGTATCTCCTTTGGGGTTGTTTTGCCTGCACTAGTGCCCTGATGATTTTATTCATACCCAGGATGAACAAGAGATCTCTGGTCAAAGGTTTAGTTTTTATATCTAGAAACTTTAATATGCATCCTGCTGAGTGCATGCCAACAATGATAGGGTTACGAACAGGAAGAAAAGAGATTTCTGTACTTTGCATGACACTGGAAATTTTATTTAAATCTTTCATATTTGCTCTCCATTCTGTTACTGCATGAAGGAACTGTGAACTCCTATCAGTATTGAACAAACGTGCTGTAAATAAAAAACACTTTGCTCATCTGCAACATGCTCTTTTCATCTCTGTATTATTCTTTTGGTTTTGGTAAATTTTAGTTTGGCAAGGTCTTTTTAGTACCTCTTGCCTAGTTCTTCATTGAAAAGCCATCCTGGGGATTTAGAAAAAAGATCTTTTGTAAGAAATGTGTTTGCAAGGTAGTTTGTTCAATCCTATTCTTTCAGTTTTTTTTTTTTTTGTTTGTTTTTGTTTTTGTTTTTGTTTTTTTTCTCCAAATTTACACGGGTCTCTTTGCCCCCTTTTCAGTGTTTAAATTATGGTTAACTGTGAAGGAGACAAAAATAGACAAAGTAATTGACACTTTTTCCTTTGTCTCATTGTGTCATGCTGTGCTATAAATGTATTTAATCTGGACAGAACCAAAGGAGTGAAACCTAATTTAATAGCTATCAGTCAAAGGTAGGAAGCCTCCAAGAAAGGCTGCAGAGTGGACTCAAATTCAGTGAAAGGGGTAAAAAAAGTGGTATGACTAAGACCATGAATCCTTAGGAACACAAGACTGGAAGGAAAAATCAGAGTCATTGAGGCTCTCCCTTTTGAGGGTGCTAAAGCACAGATTTCCCTTCATAACTACACCTAGCTCATTCTTAAAAACAATTATATCATTTTCTCTGGCAGCTCCAGTTGCAAGACCATTCCTTTCTGGAAATCTGGAATCTTCTGATTTCCAGTCAGGATTTATTCATGGGTAGTGTAATCACTGTTTCTTTCTTCATCTTAAGTAGCGTGTCTGTACAAGCTTGTTTTTATCCCTTCTTATTCAGCTATGGGCAGAAATAGTGTAATTACATATCATTTTGTTATAACAAGTAATCAAACCTTTCCTGACCTCTCACAAAGAGGAAGTCTGCAACATCTGGAAGATGAAGAGAACAGGATTTTAAAGAACAGTGAAAATCCTCTGCTTTTCAGCTAGTGTGACCAAGTTATTTTTTCTTGGATTTGAATGCATTGAGATGTGTGCTGCTTTTTATACGATAACCTGCTCGCTTCTCATTCAGTGGTATTTCAGTATCCTTCTTGGCTGTGAGTTATTGTGCTTGCACATCCTGCAGTCATATATTTCTAATAATACTTCTTTTCCTGTGTTCTTTTTCAGAAGTGTTACTTTTACAGATTTTCTCTGATGGCAAATAAATTGCTATTGCATAGCTCTTGAACTTTAATCCTCAGAAATCTCAGTTGAGAATTTTCTGAGAATCTTTGAGTAGTATTAATTAACTGATCATACTTAAACATTGAAAAGACCATATAGCTCTGACAGCTTTACCATCTTCAGATAAAAATCCTATGCAAGTAAAATGATAAAAAAGATGTTTTTATCAAAGGAAATGCCATGCAATTCATGGTTTTCTTACTGTGAAGCTTACCATCATTTTATTCTATATATTTTGATTTTGTATTGCTTGGTTTTGTATTGTTTCTGTATGCATGCTTAATGTAGGTCATAAAAACATCTGCACATATCAATTTTATGTGAGTATCAACCTGAAAATACAACTAGCTGAAAATAGCTGATTGCATCTCACTGAATTGTTAATTCATTAATAAATTTTCTAGACTTCAGACAGAACTTAAAGAAGTGGTGATAAATAATCAGGAATAATTATGCAATGTTAGTAAAAATATACTGTTAGATCTGCAATAGTATGGCAGTAGTTTAACTGCCTTACGTGTCCCTTGGACACTTTTCCTGCATTCTAGTGGAAAGTGTCTCTTGCAGAAGTAGAACCTAGGGGCTGCTTGTTAAATGTGTGAAATGTAGCAATCTTGGTAAGAAGTTTATTTCTACTGTTACATGTAAATTGGGAAGAGCATTGTGGTATTATTTTTCCCGTCCTGGTTTTCCTTCAGTCCTTGATGTATAATTGCAGGGTTTCTTACATATTCACAGTCTGAATTTCCTGTTAAAATAATAAAATTATGTCTCTAGCTGAGTCCAAACTGAAGCACCAGATCATTATTGATAGAAGAAAAAAAAAAATCAACATGTTTTGCTGAATAAACTCATCCATCTTCTCATAAAACAATTGCCTTTACCAGCGTTAGTTAATTAATGCTTATTAATCCAATAGGCCTTTTAACTTCCCAGAGTTCCCTTCTCATTTAGTGTGCCCTGGGAGGGGGGAAGCAAAGTGTGCTATTAACTGGAGAAAGAGTAAAGATGAAATAGTGGCAGAACTGACTGACAGCTGAAGAACAGAACTGATTGGAAGCAGAGATGGGTTCATTATCACAATTTGTTTCAAAAAATTTTCCTTCCTGCTCCCAAAACAATGGGAATGGATTATTTTTTTTTTAGTTTAAACTGCTTCAGTGTTTGGAGATGAGCTAAAGCTCCACTGTCTTTTGAACATTATGCTCTCTGTAATGAAGAAAGTTTTATAATTACATTTTTGAGAAGCAAGACCGTATTAGGAGCAGGATGCTTTGTCCCTATTGCATTTGTTTTGATAGGGCTTGTTGAATAAGTAATGGAAAGGAGTATCATTCCTTCTCTACCCAGCACAGCACAAGTCACAGAGATGTGAAGAAGCAGGTTGTTGAGCTGAAGGGCTCACTGCTTCCTTCAGTTCAGACAGAGAGGCAGCAGGAAACGCGGCCTGACATCAATTTTTGTGTAACTGAGTCTGTGGAGAACGGAGAGGAAATGAGGCATTTGACTCCTAATTTTGTTAATCTCTTTGATCAATAAGTGTGGAAGGTATCAGCTTTTCTCTCAGGTTCCTGTGTTTCTACATGTGTTGCGCTGACAAGCATGTGGACAGCCCCAAGAGCTCCTGCAGCACAGTAATTGTGTGCTTCTGTTCTGAAGTGCTGAGAGTGAACTGAACTACTTGAGACGGAGGTGATTTCTTTGGCATAGTGATATGATAACCCCTTGTATGGGTTCTGGTATTTCAGTTGATCCAGAGATGACTCAGTTGCCTGAGGCTATCAGCCAGCTCAAAATTTGTTTGATTAAAGTCAGATTGGTTGCTGATTTCTATAATGATACTCAGTGAAATCTGGTGTAACATAGAACTGCTGCAAACGTGCCAGTAAGCCACTACTCGTCACTGTTGTCAAATATATAATAGAGCTGTTACATTTTTTCTTACCAAAACAGTAGGCAACTGTAGTGATGTATTGACTTAAACCCAATTCTCCAGTTCTTTGCTCAGCAGCATAAGAGCTGTTCAATGTCCAGCTTTCAGAAGCAAGAGAGCATTCTGAGTCTTCCATGCAGGAGCTGTTTATGATCTTCTGTATTCTATATTCTACGTTGTCTAATTTTTAAAAAATATATTTTTCATATCCCTGGATAGGTAAACTGTGAAATGAAATGGTAGCAGTTTTTATTTCTGGCCATTCCACGTAGGACTTTCAGTGTGGAACTCCACTGGCATCAAGCTTGTAAGCCTGCTGGGAAGGTATTCCTCACTGTGGCCCTGAAAAAGTTATTTCACTTACCCCCAAAAAAGATGAATTATACTGTATTACTCTACAAGAGTTTATCATTGAAGCCATGGATAATTGTACAGAGAATTCAAGAATGGTGTTTCTTCTGTGTTACTATTATTTAACTCCCTACTTAAACATGCTCATAGGTCAAATTTGTTTTATAGAGAAAGCTTTAAAGAGGTAGGAAAAAATCTAAGTGGCTTTAAGTTTTGGTACTGAGTTTGTCCAAGATACATGAACAGTGTCCTTGAAAGCAAATTTCTCAACACTATGTTGCTGAAAAAAAAAAAAAGCCATCATCTTCTCTTGTCAACACAGAAAATGGGAGTAATGTCAGTAGGCAGGTCAACGAGTCCAGTCAAAGTAAAATCTAAAAAGCCTGAGAAAGTGATGTCACCACCTTCAGTTGTACAAAGGAAAAGACAGCTATTAGTGTGAGTGTATTTGTTCGTTTTTACCAGATGAAGAATGAAACTGAAGCCTCCGCAATCTGCAGTGCTCTGCCAAATTTGTAGTACAAGAATATGTCATAATGCCTGTGTGATTAGAGAGATGAAATGTAGGAAGAAAATGCCAAGGGACATGGAAAGAAAAAAATAAGAAATCCAGAAAAAATGTTTCTGAGTGCCACTCCCTTTAGTTACTCTTCAGTATTTTTTGTCCTCTTTCTCTCCATTTATGCATGAGACATAGCATTAAAGCTTCTATCTTACTTAGAGATGAAAGGAAGTAGTTCTTGAAGTGCTACAGGAGCAGTGGTCAGAATGGACTGGATCACTACAGGTTATCGTTGAAGAACGGTAGCTACAGTTATTCGCTGAATCATTTGCATTTGGGAAATGTGGTGACAGTGCTGTTCACTAAATTCACAATAAACCTATGAGGAAGAGAAGGTCCATCCCTTCATAGGTCTCCTTTCCTGTAGAAAATCTAGTACTAATTTGCTAATCATCAGTAACCTTATTGAGTGGCACGTACCGTATACAAGAATGCAGAGCCTTATTTTTGAGAAGTCATTAGAAAATGGGACCACTGCTTTTCAGAGACTTAGCCAAAGATAAATTATCAAATTATTTACATGTCACCTGTGCCTTCCTGCTAGTTTTCAGGAATTAACACAATGCATATTGCAAAGCATGTAACTCAAAATAGTTGCAACGCTTTAATTAGCACGGAACAATTTGAAAATATTCTGTCATGTAAAAAGAAAATCAGCTTTTCTGTCAAGAATTCTGGAAAATAGACTATTCTAATGATCTGCCATTCACTTCTAACAATACGCCTCAGACTGAAGTCTGCATAATGATTAGCTAGTTTTAGGAAGTGGTGACTAATAATTCACTTGCAAAGAGATCCTTCAGTTAGCATATTATTACAACAGATTTTATTCATTTTCACACACACATATATTTCAGCAACAGACCTAATTTAAAAAACAGAGTTTATATAAGAAATGAACAGCAAGCAAAAGTCCCTTGCTGTGACTGATGGCATTAGTTATAGTATTGCTTTGGGTGTAATCAGGACCATTTGTCTTTCTGACATTACCGCAGTGATATGAGATACAGTATGCTAATATGCCTATCTTTGTTTATAAAGTGTTATTAGTCCTTTGTTTCTTTCAGTCTCTTAATTAGTGACCATTGTTTAAAGTCATCCGTCTTTGCTCTCATTTATGTAAATATTCCTAATTATTAATGATAGCATCAACTGGGTCATGTTTATCCATTTTTATCAAGAAAGTATTTTTCTAAAAGTCTCTTGTTACTACTCTTGTTCATAGGGAAACTTCTTCTGTTAATAAATCTAGCCATTCAGATGGGCAAAGAATTACTACCTGTGAGTTGCAGGTAGATGTGTTAGAGAATTTAGATTGTAAATATGTACTCTGTCAAGAATTCATAAATGCATTCTTCCATCAGTTGCATAACTGTATTTTCACAGCATACCATGGAGAAGCACACAATATACTGTGCTGACAGAAATGGCCAGCATGCAGCTGATCATTTATAATTAAAGACCAAAAATTATAAATGCACATACCAGAGAGACATGGATATGTAACAGAAAGTCCAGTGTAGGGCCACCAAGATGATGGTGAGACTGGTGCACCTTCCTGTGAAGAGAGGCTGAGAGAGCTAGGACTGTTCAGCCTGGAGAAGAAAGGCTCAGGAGGATCTCAGCAGTGTCTGAAAGGGAGCGTACAGAGTCAGGTTCTTGTCAGTAGTGCCTCTTGGCACTGGACTCAAACTGGAGCACAACAGGAAGCACTTCTGTGCTGTGTGAGTGCACTGGCACATGCTGCCCAGAGGCTGTGAGATCTTCTCCTTGGAGATCTTCAGAAGCTGCCTAAACATGGGCCTGGGCACCGTGCTCTGGTGTCACCACTGGAGCAAGGTTGGGATCAGGTGACTTCCAGAAGCCCTTTCAAACCTCAGCTGTGCTGTGATTCACCTGACTGGAGGGCAAGAGAGAGCATAGGGGTGAGCAGATCAGGATGTCTGTTCCCTCTTCCCATACCTGTGAGTAGCTGGACAGCTCTCTGTTCTCCACTTTCCTACTTTTTTTCTATTTATGGCTTTGACAGTGACAGTGAGACAGCTAACCAACAATTTGCAAAGAGAGATGTGCAATCAAAGCATTCATTCTATGTAATTCAACATCCTCTAACAAGGGGTTATAGGGATACTGTATTTCTTTTTCTTCATGAAATGTGTTTCCTAGGAGATGACCACTTTAAATGTCTCTGGGTTGACATAGGAGATGACTGTGATGTATAAACCTGATGCCTTATAAGTATGATGAAAGTGCCCCTGTAGTTGTTGATCCTACTGATGAACAGCATGCTTATGCTGCTACGCCATTATGTCAGCTCAGGGCCCAAGTGATGTTCCAAGACTGAAAAGAAAAATGTAAACCTTTTTAAATGCTTTGAAAGTTGATACATGCTGGTGCCAAAATAATATGTGGGATGGCTGAGGGAAAAGTAGTTTGACATAACTTTACTCGTAAACTAAAAGAACATTGCATTTGGAGGAATCAATACACTTACAATTAGCTTGTAATTATCATTTTTATTAGTAATTATGTATATGCACCATCTCTTAGTTTAGAGAAAGAACCATTCTTATACAGTATCTTTAGTATAACTCTAATCTCTGTGATCCACAGTAGCATGGAAACAAAAACATGTTTTCTTAAATGCTAAAATTAACCTTGTTTGTAGTTGAGGAACACTTGTTCTTTTATAGAAGAAAAACAGCAGGGTAAATTTAATGAAGTTTTCCTTCATGCTTCAGATATAGTCAGTTCTGCAGTTTCATCTATTCTTTAAAAAAATAAAAATGACTGAAGTAAAAGCTAGATAATAACAACCAATATTTATTTGTTTGTTTGTTTATTCTGAGAAGGTATTTATAAAGAAGGCATTATTAAAAAAAAAAAAGTTTATTCTGCTTCTGAAACAAGAACAATACATTGAAATGGAAATGTACTGGCTGGTAGAAACAGCTCTCTGCTGTCACATAAACAGACAGATTAGCAAATGAAATAGAAGGATTCTAATGATGTTACTGTTCTCATCTTTTAGAATGTATTCTGCCTATCAGGAAAACTGTCTGAAAACTGCAGTTTGCCATCCTGGCTTCAATAAATGCATTGGTATGTACACACAAAGATGTTTAAACACTGAAAGGAAATTGACTCTATAAATAAAAGAAAATAAAAAAACCCAACAAATAAAAACAACCAAACCACAAAACTTACCAAGTAAGAGTGAAATTCCAGTAGTTTAGAGACTGATTACATTTTTAATAATCTACAGTCCCTTCTCCACAGGCCTTTCTCTCCTTATTTTGAATAATATAATGTTAATGGGAATAAACAATAACTTAAAATTATTTGCTGATAGTATCTTGAACTAATCCATCCTTAGAAATTATAAAGCTTTGAATATATCACTGAAATATACTGAATCACATATACTTGGTTGAGTTTGTATATAAAAGTAGATCTGGGAGTCTAGGCTATTCTGAAGCATGACAAAGTGCAAAACATTTAGAATAAGAAGTGATGAACATCAAACAGAAAGAGGAGCAGATCTATAAAGGGTACTGAAAATGAGGTATTCCTTTACTTCCCTAATGTGTTGTCATCTAAGTCTCCGAGGGTATTTTAAGTTGGATGTTTTATGCTGTTTCCCTGTTGTGATACGATGTGACTTCTGCTGGTTTAGTTTTGGCCACATAAGGCAAGACTTTATTTTCATGCTTCTCCTCCTGCTAAATGGCCCCATTTGTCTGTGTATATCTACTCTATTTTGTTGCTGTTGCAGGAGTGCAAACACAGCAATGAATGCTACATCATAAGCAATTTCTGTTCATAATTTGAGTGTTAGGTGTCCCATATGAACAGAGATGTTTCCCAGAGAAATGCATTACTAAAGGCTCCATGTTTCCATTCCTTGTGTTGAGTACCTGCACGCATTGCTATTTAATGGATAAAGGGGGAGGTACTTGAATTTAGATAAGGCAGTATATAAATGCTTCTCACTTGAGAGCACTTGGTGCTGTCCCTTTGGAACAATTCACAAAATAGTTATAACATATTTGGTCACGTTTGGCACAGATTTTGTTTGCCTTTAGTTAGGAACAAGAGAAGAGCAAAGAGCAATTTGAACAAAGCCTCAGGTCTGTCTTTCCTGAAGATCAGCACCTTTGTCATGATGTGTTACTCCGAAGCTGCAGCTTACTTTTCAGATGGAAACAGCCCTTTCTTTGACCAGCATGCATCATTTATCATTTTATTGGTAGCAGCTAAGGATGCTCTAAAAATAGATGTGTGAAATGATGGACAGTTCATGATTTGTTGGCATGGAATCAAGACGTGACAGCAGGGACCGCGCGAGCCAATTGCATCCTCACTGCCCAGGTTACCATGGAAGCTTTAACTCTTTACATTCCCTTTGTCTCTCTTGGTCACATAACTTATGCAGTACACTTTAATTGTTATGGATGACATGTACTTTATGGTGTAAAATCCACCTGCCCACATTAACTGAAGCTTCAGACATGATTTAGGTAGGTATGTATATTCCATAAAATCTAATAGGAGAATGCAGGTACCTCTGCTAAGGACTTCAAGACAAAAACAAAAAAACAAAAAAACACCCAGTATATATGCAGACTTGAAATGTAAATAAGTGCTGAATTTTAATATTTTTACATACAATGAGAATTTAGGGGAAAGGTCCTCTAAGTGTGAAGAAAAACGGAAAGAAAAACTAAAGAAAATAATAAGGAGAAGTGAAATCTCTTACTCAGATTTCCTCAGCTGGTTCCTATTTCTCTTAGAGAACTCCATTTCTCACCTACCCTTCAGTTCAGGTATCCTTTTATTTCTGAAATTTTTCCACTTCTGTCATTTCAGTATGATTTTCTCCCTCAGCTACATGCAATATTTAATCTGAATACCTTCTTGCTTAATGTGACCACCTCCTAGCTTCTTCCACAAACCGCTCCTTACTTTCTTCCACACCTCTACACTGTTTTCTTCTTTGGAGATAGCAGGGCATGAGGATGTTGGGAAATAATGGCTTGTACAGATCCCATGCACTTTCCTGCTTGTTAATACTGAGAGTGGATACATTAACAGGAACTTATTCCTTTGTATCGTCCCGTTTTCTCAACCAAGTAGCAGAGAAGCCTGGTAAGGACTGTAGGCTCACAGCTCTCAGTAATGCTTTCTGCTTTCAATTTTTTTTTTTTTTTTTTTTAATTATTCCATAAGCCTCAGACTGCAGTCAAAAACAGCACATAAATAAATGAGAGTACTCAAAGTCTCTCATTTCTGGAGCAAATAGTATTTCTTTTCTCAGTGCCCAAGTCCCAAAGGAATTTTCCTTTCCTCATGACGTCTGTTGGCCAAAACCTAAATAGCAGAGGTGAAACTTTCAGTCACATTCCCTTAGACCTCTCTGATAGGACACAGAAGAATTTATCATGATCTGTCAGTCTGCAATGGAGTAACTTCTGCCATACTTCAGTCTCTTTCTCCCTAACTCAGAATCCTTAGAGATTTTCAAAGAAATGCCTGTGGAGGTGGCAGGGAAGTAAATCCACATAATTTTTCAGTAGTTTCAGAAACGTCTGAAAACTTTTCAGTTTTCAGTCTCAGAAACATCTACTCTACTTTAATTTAGACCTGCAGGAAATACACTTTCTAATTGAATGTTTTACACCTGGTTATTACTGCTTGTCTTGCTAAACTATGCCGTAATTTTAATTGGTTTATAACTACCAGATAAAGCTGGAACGGTCCTATCTTTCTCTGAGTGGAATGTATTGTTATACGATCTGTTTCTTCCGTGGCACAAGAGAAATGTCTTTGCCTGAAAAGAGTTTCACAACTCTGGGACTTCTTTGGAGCTCTTAGTCTTGCAGAAAGCCATTAATTATCTGGGAATTTTAGCGAGGGTGAGGAAAAGAAGGATACAGCAATTTGTTCTGACCTTCTACACACCTAGTAGCCCATTTAACTGTTGCTCCAATCACATTAACATCTGGATAAACAATGACCATACGTGTTCAGGTCAGCTTTTGGACAGCAAGTTCTCACTGTGATTATCACATGGCAGTTCAGTGTCTTGTCATGGAAATTACTGCATCTGTGTAGATGAGTGGCAGCACAGAATGGCTGGCAGAACATTTCCTAGCTCACTGGTCTCACTGTCTGTATGTGTAACAGTGGGTCACTTTTAGGATATGACAAAATGCTTTTTTTTTAATTGATGATATAAATGTTAGGGATGTGCATTATGTTTTTGCTATAAAGCGTTTCAACAGCTAGAACAATTCAAATCAAAACTCACCATACCAGTAGATTGCATGCATGCATTTAAAAGCTTATCAGCTTTTTTTTAATTTCTAAATGCTCCTAATCTTTCTTCTTTTCACATTCAATATCAGTAGAGAGCTACAAACTTAAAAGATTTGGATATGGCAGTTCCTAAGAGGTTGTGTTATTAAATTGCCTGTTTATCTTTCCCAGAATATAAAAAACTGAAGTATGTCAACTCCAGTTCTTTATTTAGCCCCATTAATGCAGTATAAAATGAGGAAAGAGGTGGGTAATAACAATCAGATAGTGGATTCAGCTCCTTCAAGTTTTTCCTTGGGAAGCTTGGGTCAGGATTTGAAATCACATTAGGAAGAAGTTGGAATTAGGGAAATGCTAAGCAGTGCATTCCTGATTCTTTATGGCTGCAGAAGTCTTTACGTTGTATAGCATCTTGTGCCATTTTACTCAGAACATTACTTTTAATGTCCAATGTAGAACTGGGAACTTAAGAACCTGTTTTTTTTTTTTTGTCCTCTATTTGACGTGAAGGAGTTCAAGTGAGTAAACAGATATCACTTTCAGAGTGAAAAGAATTAATGGAAGAATTAAAAAGAAAAGTTAAATTATTAATTAAGATTGTGCTAGAGGATATAGCAGGTGGAAATAAATGCACAATCATCAATCTATGTAGTCAATTTTTCATATGTTTGATTTTAGGAAGTTTGTGAGCTTTAGCAGTTGATTAAGCCATAAACGATTCAGACTCCTTATGAATACACTTTTAAGATGATAAATTTCTTAGAGTTTTGGAGTCTCTTTAATCTTAACTCCATAGTTATTATTTAAAGAGTCACCGTTTGCCTTTTCCAAATTGCATTTCTGCACAGCAAGAACTGTACTCTACCTTCCCTTTTTCAACCTTTCATAGTAGACTAATACACTCAAAGCATTTACAGACATTACAGCAAGAAAATTAGAGTGTTGTCATAGATACTTTAAGGATATCTTATAGTGTAGCAGACAGACCGAATACTCAGATTTTGGGATGGGTATCAAGGTATCAAGGTCTGTGTTGCTTACAGTATTGAAGTAAGTATATATAGAGATATAAATGAACCACTTTCCAGAATATGCTGAGAATGGATTAGTGAAGTGAATACATACAAAGAATTGAATTTTTTGTTACAGAGAATCCAACTCAGAAAAGTGTTATTTGCCAGTATTCCTCTTGAGATGAAACAATATCTGTTAAAAAATTAAAAAAAAAAAAAAAAAAACACATTAGTAATGAAATCTGTTATTTCTCACCATGTTAATATTGCTGCTATCCTGATCATATGAAATGAGATTGACTGTGTTCACAGGACTTTAATAAGGATGCAGTAACATGTACAAATAATGTCTTACCCTAAATGTAAGATGCAAAGAAGTATGATTGGAGAGCTGTGACTCATTTCTCTTAAAAAGATGAGGTACATGTCTATTCATGTACATCTGTTTTTAAAAATGTAAAGGCACTATAAGGTACTCCAACACTGTGTTAAAGCAAGCAGCGAGCTTGAATTCTGTTTGTGATGTGTTCTGTTTGTTTGTCATTTTTTTCCCATTAAAATAGCGCAGTGTAAACAAGGCATTGTCTTTCAGTCAAAGGTTTTTTTGCTTTTGTTTTTTAATTCTGGTAATTTCAGATAAGACACTTTCATATAGTCCATGACCCACAGCCGTGATAGTCAGCAGTTCTGCCCATAGGAGTAGAGGACACGGATCCATTCCCTGCATGAGTTAATAACTACGAGTAGTAGCTGTAGCACAACTGAGTAGTCCCCCTTAGAGCCCCACCATTGCAGGGATGCTCCACAGAAAAAAGTTTAATATGACCATATGGGCCCCAAAATCAGAACCCGCATGCCACAAAGCCAGATAGTTCTGAAGATAAAAAGCACAGAACAGCATTTGTTACCATCACCTTCCAAAGAGTTCTCCCTCAATTTCAAAAAGAGAGGAGCCTTGCTCTGTAGGTTTCTGCTTCCCTGATCGCCATCTTTTGTGTCCAGCTCTGGGTTCCTCAGCTCAAAAAATATAGGGATCTCCTAGAAGGAGTCCAGTGTATGGCCATAAAGATGATAAAGGGTCTGGAGATTCTCCTGTGTGAGGAAAGGCTGAGTAACATGGGTCTGCTCAGCCTGGGGAAAAGAAGACTGAGGGAGGATCTTATTGATTTATATCTATTGTTTATAGATATCTAAAGGGAGGTAGGAGGCAAATGGATGAGGCCAGGCTCTTCTCATCTGTGTAGCGATAGGACAAGGAGCAATGGCCTAAAGCTTGAACATAGGAGGTTCCATGTAAACACACAGAAAAATTTTTTAATAGTGAGGCTTATGGTGAAGGGAAGCCCAGAGGTTTCCCATTGAGGTTGTGGAGTCTGTTTCTCTGGAGATATTCAAGGCCCATCTGGATGCCTACCTGTGTGACCTAGTGTAGGGTACCTGCTTTAGCAGGGAGGTTGACTAGATGATCGATAGAGGTCCGTTCCAACTCCTGTGATTCTATGATCTTTCTTATTCTATGCCCCACATGGGGCACGCTACTCTGTACTCCAGTGCTAATGAAAACATTTATCATTTCAAACTCCTAAATTTTGTACCTTTGTTGTACTTCTGAAAATGACCATATATTATAAATAGATATTTTGTATTTGTAATTATGTCCAGTACCTTTGAACCCTGCAATTTATCAAAACAGTCTTCTTGCTTGCAGGTTGTGTCACACAGTGCATAGGATTTTAATTTGTTTTTGTTTGTTTTGTTTGGCACTTTCCACTGTGAAATGAAGGAGAGACATTATCTCACACATACTATTCCCCTGACATCTATGAAATCTCTTGTTGTGCTTTCTCAGCACCCAAAATGGGATTGAGTTTATACACCAGAGGCAACAGTGCTTCTAGATGATTCTTAGTCTGCTTATTTGGGGCATCATTTTCCCTGACTAACATGACAAGTTCCAACCTCAGCAAGAGCATTTTATTTCCGGAAAACAAATGCTGTCTTTTTGGATGCTGTAACAGATGCTATTTTTCTTTCCTGTATTTCTTTGAATTCTGCTTTTCTATGACCTGTGCTTCATCTGTACTTAATTTTCATTTAATTTATCCTGAACCTTGTAATAAAACTCTCTGGTGTTCAGTAAATTACATGAAATTGAAATCCAGCCACATCAACTGTTAACATGCCGTGAGATAGTTATTTAAAGCCCATCTCTGCCCAGAGAGCAACATGTTCAGGAGCAAAATAATTTATATGTTGAGAATTTGGCAGCAGCTCCCTCAACACAAAGCAGTTTCTCTGCTGCTGGAATACTGGATAGTATGGTGCTGAAAAGATTTCATCAGGTCAGAAATATTTATTTCTGATAAAAATTTCCTTGTTTAGGTCCTGGCTTAGCTGCATATAACAGATTAAATGGTCTGTCTACCCAGAAGTGCCATGTCAATACTAAATTGATTTCATACAGCAGATACTAGATTTGTTGAGTGAATAATGTGTATGTGGTATGTAATTGTTCTTGCAAGTCAGGAACTCCATGACGACCCTCAACTTTATCTTTCAGCTAATACAGAGCTCAAATTGCAAACTCTCTGTATACAGACATTCTCTGTGTTTTGTATTTCTGGTAGGACTTTTTCCAGTGCAATGGGCAAAAAGTAAATGCATTTGTATGTGCTTTTTTTTTTTTTCTTTTCAGTGCACATGGTCACAGTAGATACTTGTAAGAGTCAGGGACATATACTGACCTCTGCTGAGCACCATACACCTAGCATAATTTTGCTGATCTCAGTCTGAGGATTCAAATGAGCCTGTGGAAACAATGGTACTCAGAAGTTTCCAAGTGAAATAGAAAGTATGTTCCCATCAGACTTCTCAATTCAATTATGTTTCACTTAAAAAGAAAGCCTGGGTAACTTCCTTCAATTTACAATCTTTCTATTTAGATCACAATATAGCTGGAATGATTTTCTGAATGCATACAACAACACAGTCAATGCCTAGGGAAGCTTTTGGCCTAAAAGCAGAAAAATAGAGGAAAAAAATACAACTTAAAATTAGTCAGTTTTAATATGAATTATGTTTTCCACAGTATGTGAAATAATTTAGAATTTGTTCTGGATTGCTCTAAAATTTCTACATCAATGTGTATGGAAAAATGTGTTTTCCAATTTTTTTGTTCTCCATTTTTGAAAAACTGTTTTTAAGAAAAAACTCAGACATTTCAGATGTTCAATTTTCTTATTAAAAAAAATCCCCCAGAGGATCACTTTTTCCTAATATCTAGGCTTAGGTTCAGGAATAGGTTGCCCAGAAATGTGTTTGATACTCCATCTCTGGAGACTTTCAAGGTAATGCTGGATCAAGCCCCGGGCAACCTGATCTAGCTGTACATGTCCCTGTTCATTTCATTGCAGGAGACTTGCACTGGATGACCTTTAAAGGTCTCTTCCAGCTCTAAAGATTCTATGTTACTATGATCATAACTAAGAAATTTATACAAGATGTCTATGAAAGGACTTACAGATGTTATATTATTGCTTCAAATATTATTTTTTTTTTCTAGAGAGAAATCTGCTTGTCTGATTTATAGAGCTGCACGATTAAATGAGAAGAAATGAGCTCATACATCATACAATGAGTAGCAGGAGAGAATGGGGAATTTAGGGGAACTACTAGGATGGAAACTTTGCTGGAGGGTGAAAAAGTGCTGGAGTACCTTGAAGGGGCTCTAATTTTTTTTAAATGTCTTTCAGGAGTCATGTGAGTATAATGCAAGAGACTGGATGAGGTGGATTCGGGAAATCATTTGAAGTTGCAGACCTTTAAAATTCTGAGTCTGCAGAATTACCTATAAAATATTAAGTAGCTGTTTTTTGCAAGCTTTAGTTTAAGTCTTCTTTCCAGTAGGAATGTTTTTGATTTATTAATAGTTTTTTTGTATAGGTGGTGTTTTACAAGGATTCATTCACTTCCAGTGATCCTATTTGAAAACTGAAATGTAAAGTCTGTGCATGTATAACTCTCAGCTGAGGTATGTGCATCATTTCTGATGATCACTAAAATATTACTCTGGTTTCAGTTAATTTTTACGCTGACACTTCTACTGCTTTTGCAACACTATGAAGTAGTGAATTGGGAATAGGAAAGATTTCAAAGCTTCATGAACAGAACCAGTTTCAATGATGTCAGTCGTCAGAATGAGGAATGACTCCCTCTAAATTGTGCAGTTTTTCAAAATGTCTTGTGAATTTATTCTGTATCTTTGAACATTGTGCCCATGTGAGAGGAAAAAAAAAACTCAGTGCAGTCTGCTAACTTGCCCTGTGTGTAGCACTTTTTTGATGACAGGAATATCCCAGCTCTCACACTTACTTAGTACCAAGTAGTAATACACCATGTTTGCTTCTCTTACAATCCATTTGATATTTATTTTATTTTTTCTTATTTTTCATGTGAAGCTACGATATATCTAATATTGATGACATTTCAGAGCTGCTACTAAGCAAGTGCTAAACTCACTAATTAGTGGATCAGCTTTATTCTGATGTCACTAATGTAATATTTTCAGAGCTGGCACATAAATATTTAACTTAGGATCATATCATCATAGTCCCAAAGTCCACAGACTTTTATAACATCAATTTACAAATTACCAGTTATAGGCACTCTAACCAAGCTGTAAAACATTCTAGATATTCCCTGAATATTATATCAAATCATTTTTTGGTATTTCTCCCTGCATTTATTAAAGCAAAGCAGTTCAATATTTTTACAGAGATATATTATTTACTGAGAATTGCAAGTGTGTTTCTGTAATCAATAACTGTCAAGAGGATACTTTGTCTTAATGTACTAGTATGTCTGATCCATCCATTCTTTGGCACTTTGATGGTGAGATTCCAGAAGGATGAGACTGTTAATGTATCTGAATTAGTCTGAGATCAGTATAATTTGGCACACAACTGCACTGTCAAAATGTTGCTCAGCTGCAACAGGAGCAGATTTGAGCTTGCAATTTGAAAACAAACCCTGTCCAGTTTAGAGAGTGCAGGTGTGAAGCCATAGAAATCTGGCCAGTGATTTTTTGACAGCGAACAGTTGTAAGTGAGAAAGTTAAATGATAACAGAACAGCAATTTCTGATCTGAGCCCTGAATGTGGGAGTGATAAGATCATGCCTTTCACAGGAAGTAATGGAAGGAAAGCTTTATCACTATTAGCTAAGTTGTTTGTTAGTAGAATTGTTCAAATGTTGAAAGCATTAGCCCAATTTGTACATAGAGTGGGCTAGCTACCTGTAAGATCTAGACTGATACTACAAAAGTGTAAAGTAAAAAAGCAAAAGTCTCAAAGCCAAAGTATTCAATGCATCATCAGAGATGTATTTGGTTGCAGAGAGGTTTATAGGTAATCTGGATAATTTTACAGAAAAAAACTGATTCTGAGTTATGCAGTGTATTCAAAAGAATAATCTGCAGTAACAGTTTAGAACAGAACCTGAAAAAGCAAAGGCAAACTTTCACCTTTTACTTTAATGTACATATTTTAAATGGTTAGCACCTAGGGCAAAGGAGGACAAAGGAGAACAATGTGAACAGCATCCAAAACCAGAGGCTGCAGACTGACTGATGCCGTTTATGATTGACAGTGTGAACAGGAGATACAGTAAAGCCATAAAACAACCTGAGAAGATGAAAAATTATACTGATGTGAAAAATGCTGCAACCAATGAAATATTTCTTCAGAAATAAAATCACAGTAAAGACAGCAAGCTTGGAAATAGCCAAGCCCACAGGCCATGACAGGCAGATAACAAAACCACAGGTGTCGCAAAGTCACTGCTTTACAGCTTGTGGGGTTTCTAAAGTATAATCATGGGAAAATTCCTAAGACTGCTTCTGTTTCTGGGAGGTGAAAGATAAGCACAAACCATTGCAATGGTTGCCTATTCGTCTAGTTTATCCACAATAATAAAGAATTTGCATGGATACTGCTGTCATTTTCATGATGGAAGAGAATATAGGGATTGAACAGTAATCAAACAACTGATCAGATATTCAGAGAAAGCAATTAGAAGCACAAATAAACAAATACTGAACAGTAGCAAAGGTTTTCAGGCATTACATTTGTTTGTTATTTCGACAAATGAGGTACATTAAATGTCATATTTCATATTGTTTTACATTTCTGAACTCCCTGGAATATTTTGAACTCTCTTTATCATATATTCACAGTGAATAAAAAACCAAAGCAAATATCTGGCCTCTCTTAGAACTTCTTGTAAGTTATTAAAATGAAAGAGCAACGCTCCTTAGACACGGTCTAAAAATGTATGTAAACAAGTCTCAGTTTCTTGTGTATTTTGTGTGTATACACTGTGTATCCACATACAAGAGCTTACTACTTACTACTTCCTAATACTTACTACTACTTCCTGCTTACTACTGAATACATGACCAGTTGTTTGTGTTCCTTCAGCACGTGAAAAATGGTGCAATCCTTGATTCTTTAGAAAGCCAGCCCACACATCAATGAGTTTCTCTAGTAAGATGATAGCATCACTCAAAACTCCTTCATGTGAACGTAAGAGCTTTGCTTAGGCAAACGGATTTGTATGATCTTATGTGGTAAAGGTCTGTAGGAACAAAGGAAAAAAAAGGTGTTGGCAAGATGTGAAGAAATTTATTGGGCTCCTTCACAGTACTCCAAGTAGGTTAATTGGGCAGACGTGAAAACAATGTCAGCTTACTTATTTTCTTTATGAATGTTGGTTAGCTTTATATAACCAGAAAATAAGACATTCAACTTGTCACTTTTTTTTGCTGTTATTTGCCTTAATAATAACTTCTGGGAAAAGTGGGAACTCACCATTTGAACTAGGAGTACACTCTAACAGGTCACTGGTGCTTAAGTCAGACTGTGAGATTCAGTAGATGTTCCTATGTCTCTGGCATCTTGGTTCTGCTTTGTTTTGTGTTGTTGTTGTTTGTTTTTATTTTATTTTATTTTATTATTTTAGGAAAAAGTTTGGAAGGTGCTGCCTTGTTGCAGTCTCTCAAGTTGTTTTCTATAAGTGTATGAGTTAGGCTTTCCTGTGACTTTTTACTGTTGATTGGCATAAAAGTCCTTTGTTGTCTGCAGCAAGCTACTAATGAACCAACAAGGGATTAGGAGGAAAAGTCTGGCGAACATCCACATGCTATATCAGCTGAACTGAAGGAACCCTTCTGTCAGTCTTTCATTTTGAGACTGTAAAGAAGTTTTCTAAACATATTTATGATAAAGTTCACTTATCACAGTGTTCACAGCTAAAGCCCACAGGAAGCTTGATAGATTTCCAGTAACATGCAGAAAAATAATATAGCAAAAAAAAAGAGTATATTTCTAATTCTTAGCAATACATTTTCTCTCTTTGTTATCTGCATGAAAATTTTAGTATATCGTAACAATATTTCTACTTTCCAGCAAGGTTATGGATTTAAAAATGTAGGCATCCATATGCTGTATACCGTTGGAACTATACATCTGCCTCTCGTGCTAGAAATTATAGAAAGTGATTAAATAGATAGACTTACAGCTGTTTTTTTTTTGTTTTTTTTTTTTTGTTTTTTTTTAAATTGTAGTCTCCAAGTATAGTTTCTTAATGGATTATAATTTTATACAAGAGTTTGAATAGCTGTACCTGGCATAGTTGTGTTTTTAGGAAGACCTAGTATGATCTCAGTAAGTTTTGTTAGCAAGACTACCTTATTACCAGGATATTTCTTTAGTTTATGGTGCGTGGTTTTACAAACACAACATCTGGATGTAGTGTGTGAATGCTTTTCCAGTATAATGTGAGACTCTCTATTTTGCAGAGCTAAATGGTTCCAAAGAAAATGTGAGTAGGTAATAGTTTGTGTGGTTTTGTATTTTCTCTGCTGATCATTCTAAAAATTCATTCTAGGATCGTTGCACCCTATGAATGAATGAAAAAAAAAAAGATATCCCAGAGTTATATTGAGAAAGCTGTTCTGGAAGACAAAAAATGGTGATCTACAAGGAGGTCCAGATATGCTAAGAAAATGTTCTTGTGCAGTTTGTGCAGTTTTCGTTTAAATCTGCCATTCCTACGGGACCAAACATTTAAGAATAAAGTAGGACCTTGGAAGTGGCAGAGAGAGAACAAACAAGCACAGTTAAGAATAGGATGCTTTGTGATGGTCACATCACTCTGCCTTGTGAGGTTTTGGCAGGACATTGTGGTCTTCCATTACTCTAGTTTAAGGAAGAATTTGAGGGAGAACAGATGTAATGGTATTTCAGAATATTAAAAGGCTGTATTAGAGCCAGTAACATTTCTTATGAATAAAGCTTAATTTATGGTTAAGTAAGGTGCTATTGATTGAAGTAGTTAAAAGCTCAGTATTTTCTGAAATTCAGAAGTATGGTAGTAGTATGGTAAGACTGGCGTTGAAGGTGATGGCAAATACTGTATATATTTTGAAGTGGATCCACTAGCTGAATGCAAAGAGGCAGCTGAGATAGTTGGCGTGACAAGCCAGAATGATAGTATTTGTAGCAATAGCTAAGGCAGGTTTCCTACAGTAGATTGCAAAGAAAGCATCTGATTCTTAGAGCTATTGCACTGCTGACATTATATATACCCCTTGGATTGGAGAACATAAGGGGAGAAACAAATAAGAAACACCCAGGTTGAGGGTCTACAGGACTGACATAGCTAGAAAAAAAAAAAAATCAGTGAAATTACCTGTCTCACAAACTCAGACACTTAACACTTTGGTGAATTAACACAGTCTCTTGATCGATACTGGTTGTAGTGGAAGGGTGGGTCATACTCTGCAAGGAGCCCTAAAGAAGCACGGTGAAAAAAAGCTGCTGGGCACCTGGTAGCACCTCTGGCATCTCACAGTTGCGAAGCATTGGACATGAATGTATTGAGGCTGTCTGTCACTTAGAGAAAATTAAAGCAAATATAAAAACATCATCCCTTGATACACTGACTGTCTCAAAATTTGAAATAAAAGAATTGCTGCTTCATTACTGATGATGCACAGGAGATTTACAAATGACTCTGGAAGTTCTTTTTGAAAAGATTTCCTCTGTAGTTTTGAAAATGATTTCTATATTCTCTCAAGAAAAATTCTTGCTAATAAATCAGTAGCACAAACAGATCGTGAGAGCAGTTGAGCTTCGTCTGTGAAATTCGAATAGTCAAACATTTTTCAGCTTCAGTTTCCAGAAAGAACTTGAAAATACTGTTGTCTGACATTTTTATGACATTGAACTTTTTCATGGCTTTTACTTTTTAATGAGGTTTAAGGATTTACAATAGAGATGGAGTTATTTGAATGACATTTTTCCACGTTATGAAAAAAATTCTGTCTTCTAATGACATGTAATTCATGGCCACAGTAAGTATGATGTCTGCATCAGCTTCCAGAAATGCACACTAACAGATTCAGGAAGTCAAATTTTTAAGGGATGGACTAGAAATGCAATTCAATTTTAAGGACTAACAAACACTCAAAGAGTATTCAAAAGACTGTTTAGAATTAGTAACATCTTGTCAGTTTGTATGCAGCTTCTGACTTTCTACAGCAAACCAAAACTTCTGAGCAGTGGTGTTAGGATAGTATCCAGAACTTCAGGTATACTTTTGAACTAGGACTAGAACACAACTGGTTGGTAAGGATGTCTTATGTCAATGAATTTTTGAAAAGCCTATTTATGAATATTGCAGTATATCTTGTATTTAGTCACTTCTGTAAAAACACGAGCTGTATGTGTTGCTATTTAAATGCAAAGCAGAGCGGGAAGAGCCAAAACTTCTGCTTCATGACTACGTCTTGCCCCCTGTCCAAGACTGGAGACTCTTTGGGTGAGATATATAATCCATGCCAACCCACAAAATGATTGCTGCCTGCTAATGTGGGACTAAAATTCTTGTTCTGGGCATCAGGGCATCACAGTGCATACCATTATTCTGTCTTTTGAAGGCAAACCATACTGCCCAGAGGAAAGCTGCAAGGTGTGAGCCATTACAAGATTTAATGTTTATAATAGCTGAATACATCACTGCCTTTTGCTTTTTTGTTTTGTGTGGGGTTTTTGTTTGTTTGTTTTTGTTGGATTCATTACATATTTACCAAGAAGGTTACATTCAAAAGATTCAAACTAATCACTTTGCTGGTTTTCTTCAATGATTTGATGAACTAATACATATACTTGTTTTATATATATATGTTCTTTACATTCATGTTTTGTTTTATTCTCTTTTTCTTACGCTAGTGGTACATTCCAGGGAGTGAAAAAAGTAAACAAATGAGTTACAGGGACAAAAGACTAGCAGCAGACATAATAACCTATTTGTGTCAATTATGATCCATCAAGATTTTCTGGTCCATTTCTTTATTTAGCAAGAATTTTACCCATTTTGAAAATAAATATGTATTATTTTTGAATAGCTACTCTTGTAGATACACGTGTTCAAAGTTTACTAAAATAAGTTATAAGTACTTGTTCAAAACTGTTCTTATTAAAGATAGGAAAAAATATTCTTTTTTCTTCGTGATAAGTTGCAGGACATTGCTTTTAAAATGGTCCTGTGGATTTAGATCATTATTTGTATCTTCGTCATATGCATGCTTAAAACTACTATTTAGATTTTTCTCAGTCAAAACCAAGAAACTCTAGCGTCTGTTAGAAATTCTGTTTTCAGTTTTCCATATTGCATTGGACTTCCACTGGTGCTCTGAGCTTTCTGGACTGGACTCCCATTTGAGTTTTCTCTTGCTTTGCACAATTTCTTCATCTAACTTTACCAGTGGAAGAGACCATTGGCATCTCCTGCTATCTGCTGTACTACCAATGATAGCCACAAAATCTGTTAGCATAATAGTTTGTAAATACATCCAGGTTTGCTTTAGGCAAAGTCATGAAGGTCAGCTCAGTTCATTTATCTGAACTTATTAAGAAAATCCCAGTGATTTTAAGCAATGCAGGGCAGGCTCCCATAAACTGTTTCATTAGGTGGTAAGGAATGACAGAGGATAGTAATCATCCTCACTTGGAGCCATGACAAAAAATGAACAGTAGCTTAATGACAACACAGTGAATGTGAGTGCACAAGAAGAGGAAATGTAAGGAGGAAAGATAAGCATTCCTGGGAACTCTCTCTGTAGACCCACTCATCAATTTTCAATCCAAATTGATTGGGCCTTTTTTTTAACGTTAAGATTTCATTATATACAATATTAAGAAATAGCAATATGATTCATGGTACCTAAAATCTTAGCCATAATAATGTAAAAAAAATTCACTGTAATGTAAAGCTGCATCACAAGATAAGAAGTGATCATTTAGATATGTCTCTAGCTTGAAATATGACCAGTGATTTCAATTTCATATATTTACTCTCATGACAAAGTTAAGATTGTATATTGAATGTTTTTTTGAATAGGAGACAGCAAGAGAAATATCTTTTGTAAGGTTTCAAAAGATTTTACTAAAAAGCAATGAGCTAATAAAGAATCTTTATTTGTGTATTATATTATCTCTATATATGTCAAAAAGAGAAAATAAAATATAGAGGAGAGTCTCATGGCTAGTTCACAGCACATGAGAAAGACAATCACAGAATCACAAAATAGTTGAGGCTGGCAGGGACCTCTGGGCCCATGTGGTCCCATCCCTGCTCCAGCAGGGACACCAGAGCAGGAGCTACAGTCATTAATGCTGTTGATAATGCAGCTTAGCAGATTTTCAGCTTGTTTGAAAGAAAGATTAAATGAGAAAAAGAAGAATGTGAGGAAAAAGTTTGCAGCATTTAAAAGCTCACCAAGGAAAAATGGCAACTTAAAGGTTTGCAGTACTTAGTACAAAAAAGACAGGGAGTTGTTGGAGAGGATCCAGAGGAGGGCCACAAAGATGATCAGGGGACTGGAGCACCTCTCCTATGAAGGCAGGCAGGCTGAGGGAGCTGGGCTTGTTCAGCCTGGAGAAAAGAAGGCTGCAGGGTGACCTCATTGCAGCCTTTCAGTACCTAAAGGGAGCCTACAAACAGGAGGGGAATCAACTCTTTGAAAGGGTTGATAACTGCAGGACAAGGGGAAATGGTTTTAAGTTGAGGGAGGGGAGATTTAGGTTGGATGCCAGGGGAAAATTCTTTACAGAGAGAGTGGTGAGGTGCTGGAACAGGCTGCCCTGAGAGGTTGTGGATGCCCCGTCCCTGGAGGTGTTCAAGGCCAGGTTGGATGGGGCCCTGGGCAGCCTGGTCTAGTATTAAATGGGGAGGTTCATGGCCCTGCATGTGGCAGGGGGGTTGGAGCTTGATTATCCTTGAGGTCCCTTCCAACCCTGGCCATTCTGTGATTCCATGATTCTGTGATTAAGCAGAGCCAGCAACATCTATTTCAATATGGTTAGGATGGAGCATCTAAACCCTAGGTTTTCTAACAGAAAAAGTATTAAACAATTTCAGGGAGTTCAATCTTGAGGAAAAAAAAGGAATGTGATAGTGACATGCAAACATTGATCTGGATGGGTTTACCTATTCACAGTACAAAATTTTTTGTTGTTTGCTTGTTTTTTTATTTATTATTCTATTTTATTATTCATTATATCACTCCTCTTATTCTCACTTCTATTCACTGTTTTCAATAATGATAACCCACATCATAATGCTAGTGTACCTGGGGGATTTAGAAGCTGCTGCCAGTTCTTATGTGACACAAAGATGTTTTCTGAACATAATCCAAAGAAAGAAATGGACCATAATGGATTCCAGCCATGTGAGGGACAATATCCTACTAAAGAGGATTAAATTTATTGCAGTTGTTCCTTGCTTATTTTTGTTGTAATAGAGTTGCTGTTTTTGTAATGCAAATTACTCCTCAGATGCTAAATTACTAAGGATTTAAACAGTGTTGCCTTAGCCATGCTTGGCACTTAGTGCTGCATGAGGCAGAGCTGCAGAGCTCTGCAGGAGGGCAGCAGGTGGGAGATACCTGATAGTCCTCTGCCTGTATTTGTGCTGATTCTCTGGGAAAACACTCCATTTAGCACATACTACAGAAGTGAGAGACCATAACAAATAACGCGTCTATTTTCCCTCTTCCCCTCAATCTGTTCTTTCAAATGTTTGTTTTCCAAGGTCAGCCTAATCACTAAATGGCGCTTAATAAGGCAGGAAAATTAAAGAAGTTGTTGTTTGCCGTTGTTAATTATGAGAAGCGTTGTAAATGAGAAGCGATTCGTAACGCACTGTGCTGGACAGCATCTCGTGCGTTGCCGGCCACATGCTGCACCTCTCCTCTTTTTCCCTTCCCTAGGAGAAACTCGCAGAAAGTTGGCACGTCGCACCACGGCACACTCGGGGGCCGTGCCCCGTCCCCGCGTCCCCCCCGGCTCCTTCCCTCTTTTTGCTTCCAGCTCTTTTCTGTCCCTCTCTGTCCAATGCGAGGCCCGGTCCCCGCGTCTCCTAGGCGACGTGCTACCCACACCGACGCTGCCAGCAGCCGCGCGGCCACGCCGGCGGCTCGCCGGCCCCAGGTGGTTCTTTGCCTTGTTCTTCCCTGCTCGGGGGCCCTTGGGGCGGCCGGGCCCTCCGCTCCCCTCCGCTCAGCCCGGGAGCGGGGCTGCGCCCGGCGGGCCGCGGCCAGGATGTCCGCCCCGCTCCCCCCTGCCCCCGCGTAGAGCGATGGCTTCGCCGGGAAAGCCGGGCGGGAGAGCACTTTCCTCAGTGGCTGTGCTCAGACCATGACCTAACTCACCATGAACTTGGAAGGGCTTGAAATGATAGCAGTTTTGATCGTGATTGTGCTTTTTGTGAAAGTGTTGGAACAGTTTGGGCTGATTGAAGCAGGTTTAGAAGGTAAGGGAGCGCTTCTTGGTGGCTTGTCGTTTTTCTGTTCTAGTTCTGCTCTCGTGGGTACCTGTGAGTGGGGCGTGCGGTGCTGCCTGGGGCACCCCCAGCCCCTCGGGCACACTGGGGCCGCACTGTCCACGTTACAGCTGTGGGGATTTTCTCTTGCAGGAGAAATAACCTGACATCCTGCGCACTGCTAAGGTGTCCAGCAGGGATAAATGCAGTCAAATCAGTGTCTGGTTCCTGCTGTAACTCTGCAATTTTAAATCACTAGGTGTCAAAGGATGTTTCAGAATGCTAGCAGTATTGCCTTAAATTTTTCTTGTAATCTATTCATGCAAGCATCTGGACTGGGATTGTTGTAAATTCAGGACAGCTATTTTATAGTGTTCAAAACCTGTTGCATTTTGAATCTACTGTTAAAATGTGATAATGGTTTTGAGGAGGAAGGACTGTGATGCTCAGATTCAGAATAAGCAACTTTAACATTCACTCAGGGCAACTGAGTGCAAGTTTTATTGCTTGATGCTTTATCTCAGATCACCTCCTCCCTTCTTAGAAGTATAGTTTGTGTATAAAGCAGTAAGAAAAAAAAAGCTTACATTATTTTTAGTGCACTTTATATGATTGCAGCCAAGTTGATAATGTACTCATTATGTATTATTACTCATTATGTATTCATTACATCCCAGTGTTTTATCCGGTTCCAGACTGAAATGTTCTGTCTCAAATATTGAAGAAAATACATATTCTCAAATCTTCCTGTAAGCTAGGATTTAAGTATGATGTATGTACTTGTGCCTGTGAAAAGGGGAGCTCTGCTGACTGAGAGATTACAGTTTCTTGTGTTAAGGAGTGAGAATACAAGCAAAACTTGCTCCAATGAAATGATCTAAAGTAATGCTGTTCAAATTATGCTTTTGAAAAGTGCAGTCTTTTCTTCAGGTGACTCTTAGTAAGGAAGTCTATGTAGATGTTTCTCTATATTGCTGTGTAATTAAAACTACCAAGTTTTAATTACAGAATCTGGAAACCCTGAAGGTACTCACAAAAATGTGTTATCAAGTGCATTTTTATAGAGAAGGAGTGTATCTACTGGAGTGCATTATTTTGAGTTGAAATGACAACAGATTCCTTTTTAATGTATTAACTTAACCTCTTATTTTGTTCCATTGTAAGTAGAAATGTCAATCAACCTGAGAAGTGATGTGATAAGAGTTATCTACAGCATTAAAGGTGGCAGAGATTCCACTGCAAAATAGGCAGTATTTTCTGTCTAGGTAGGCTGGCAGGTCTCACAGTGTTCTTGAGTCTGATTGTCACACGTGGTTTAGTTCCTTAGTAATATTTAGCACTTGATTATTGTCTATACTTGTTTTTACGTCTGGGGAAGTGGTAATGGGGAGCCAATTAGGAACATAGTGAAGCTGCCTGTTAATGATTGCAAGATTTCTTTCTGTAAGAAGGAGGTTGATCATGCAGCTGCCTATTTTGTCTGCCTCGATAGTCAGAAGCCTGTCTGTCTGCATGTGCATGCAATCTTTAAGTTTCTTCTTCCATAGTGCAGTACTCCTTTCCAGCACCCCAGCTAAATGTAATCGCAGGAAGATGTGCATGTCTCATTTCTCTGTGATGTACAAATGGTGTAAATGAGAAAAATGGCATGCTACATGAAAATCAAGCAATGGATGTAAAGCATATAAACAATAATGTATTAACGTGGGCTTTAGATAAATAGCACAGACTTAGGAATTCATTTGCTTGTAGTTCAGGAACAGTGCAGGTTTATTCCCAAAGTATTTCTTAAACTCAGGAATTATAGACTTGTTCACAACAGAAAATAGTAGATTTACAACTTTTACTGGGCACTTGAACAAAATTTTAATTTGATAAGTATCAGGACTGTTCAATTCTACCCATACAATAGTGGAAGATAAATGTATCATAAAACTGTACTCGCTACAGATGCTTCTAAGTAAAATGTTAGGGAAAAGGGAATTTTATAAGTGTACTCATGGTAACCTGCATGCTTTCTGGGAAGTTAGTGATGAAGTTAGTGGCAGCTTCATGAAAACGCTTGTTAAAGAACATCTGTTTTTGTCTGATTTAGGATAGCTTCTCCCCATCCCCTCTAAAAGGTCCCACTTAAATCTTTTTGCATGTTTTACACAAATGAGTTGTTTTAGATACTTGTGGCATGTGAAACACATCCTACAGCTATCTGTAAACCATCCATAGATTCAGTAATAGCAATAGTCTGTGCTGTAGTACACGCAAAGCAGGATGCTAAACCCTCTGAAGTTTACTGTAGCTTTGGTAGAGATCTGAGCATCAGAGTAGGTCCCTACCCCTAAATCCCTACCAAAAGCTTAAAGCTAACCCTTTTTCTTTCCCAAACTGGATTATCATGTTTCTGAACGTCATGAAACACATCCATATCTAATTTGAAAAATTCAAGTGCAATTTACGTAAATCAATAGCAAAATCTTTTTTCTCATTGTAGTCTTTTAATAACTGTCATGAGTAATACTCTGCTTTTTCATAATTTTAATACAAACTATATCTATAATGATAGTACAGAAAGACATTATTTCTGAAAATGTTTTCAGAATGAAATACAACAAAGTATGTGCTTACATTTATTTCCTGATGCACTGCACTCACTTAATAACAGCATGCTTCTGCAGTTTTGCCATTGCCTTCAACTGCTGGTTCTATGTTATTATTAAAGTATTTTCAATACTTTTAATATTGTATGACAGCTGCTTCAGTGATAAGTAGCAGAATAGATTTATACACTTCTGTAGGTTGTGGGTTGCAGAGACTTTATCTGTAGATGATGGTGCATTGCACTCACATAGGTAACTGTGCTTTCTGTGGTTTTGCTCAGTTCCCTTTAACTGCCAAATGGTTTTACTGTTATTATAAAGCTGCTTTCAAAAATATGTTTTTAATATTGTATGACAGCTCCTAAATTGATAAGTAGTAGAATAGATGCATTCACACTCATGAGCTGTGCAGTCTTTGTCTCTAGGTTAAATATTTAACAGTAGGTAGGTTATATCCTCCTTAAGAAAGTTTACTGACTCTTTTAGAAAATGAATTTATTAGATCTATGGAAAATACATAGCAAAGAAAGTTAGTGGATCAAAAAAATCAATTATATTTCTTCTTGTATGGAAAGCTTTTCCAAAAGCCATTCACAAATAAAATTAGATATAAGGACTGAGCAAATTAAACATACAGTATGCTTTCATCTTAAGTGCTTTTCCGAAAAGACTGTGATCTTCATAGACAAACATCATGTGAACTTAATCAAGACATGGAAGAAACTTTGCATTTCAATATCCTCCACTGACTGCAGTTATTCTGGATAAGTTGTTGGGGGCAATGTGATTGAAACATCAAGAGGTCAGCCTTTTTCTAAGTTAGAATGTTTTTTTATAAAGTTTCTTGAAAAATGCAAATTGTTTTTCAAAAGCTAGATCAATCCCCCATTAATAAGCAGTAAAATGAGCAACTCTTCCTCAGTGTAAGCACTGAAACCGGTACCACCGGGGATGACGTTCAGAGAAGAAATGTAGAGGATATGGGTTATTCAAAATACCCACATAAAAATATGCCATTCACGAAGAAATGCTTTCATAGCAATTAGTAGCTCCAACTGAAGGAAAAGAAAAAGGCATACGAGTACTATACATGCTACTGTTGAATGTGGGCTCTGAGTTTCTATGTTATTCATCTCTAAAATGATAATTTCAAGCTTGGTCTGAAAACCTTAGTTAGGAGCTCAAAGTAGAACTTTAGAGATAACATTGTAATAGTTGAGCTGTATTACTGGAAAACATTATTCCTCCAAACTGTCAAAGCAGCTTTTAATCTCAATAACGCTGGCTAATGGCAACTTCCAGTTCGTTGTCTGGAAAAACAGAGAAAAAAAACATGGAGTTGTTTGTGATATTTACAACTGCTTTTGACAAGGACTGTGTATGACTGGAAATGACACTGAAGTTGCATGTGATTGCTCTGAAGCTAGCAGTCTCTGCACATATTTTTTGATCTGCTGGAAATTACAATGCTTCCATGATATCACCCTTCATTGGGATGTTCATGATTAGAAATTGAGGAATATTAATTTCAAAATATTCATACTGACTAATATTTCATACCAGTGATGTTTGTAGTAAACATATGGGCTTTTCTGCCATTTTGCCTTTCTTAAGATCAACCTGGTACACTCTTTGTCCTTGATGTCAAAGAGAGTTATGTGCAGAATTATGAAGTGTGAAAGCAATCATGGACCAATATGTGAAATGACTGGATAGAGCTGACAGTGTTCAAAAGGAAAAAAGATGATGGAAGTGTTAATATTAGCAATTTCAGGCATTCCTTTGAAGTAATTTGTTCAATTAATTCTCTATATATAACAAGATAAATTGAATTAAAATCACTGTTAAAGTGATTACTCTGATGCAAGTGAGTGAGCAGTAGATAGATATCTTTAACACAGCACTCCAGTGAAGTTTTACTTGGTTAAGTATTTATCTTCAAACAGCACCACTGCACTACTAAGTCATTCTAGACAGCAGGCAGGCTGTTTTCCACACTAGAAGCTTCAATCTGATTGCAGCATCAAAAAACAGAGGTAGGTAAGCAAGTTTCTTAGCCAAGGGACTTTGTGATAGGTGCCCTCAGTCCTAGCTGCCTGCTTTAAAACAGACTGATGTCTCCGAATACCTTCTGAAGGCTGGTCCACTGTTACTGAAAAAGTTTTCCAGTGTTCCCAGGTCATTGTCTACTGAAGAGCTGCCTTCTCAAGGCAGTATGACAATATGCTTGTAACTTGCATAGTGTTAACTGCAAAGGAAGAAGAGATGTTAAAGAAATAAGTGAATAAAAACCACTGTGCTCCACATTACAATATCCCTTGCAAACTTGCTAGTACATAATAAACTTTTTTAGAAAGTAGAAGGACAGTAATAGCGCCAAACAGGCTGTTGATGAGAAATCTCTCAAATTTCCTATGTGATGAGTAGTAGTGATGAATTCCATGAAGACAAGGGCCTCATTCCTGTTGCAGTTTGGTTATTAGTTATCTTGTATAGAACTGAACTTCGAATAAATAGAAATTCCCTCTCTCCAAAATGGAAGAAAGCTAAACATATGGCTCAGTTGTACTATTTTGCAATTTTAGATGATAATCTAAATCATAAAATCATAATCATGAGAATTATGGTGGGTAAGGAGAAAGATACATGATTTTGGTCTAGTAAAACTCCACCAAGAAGACAACTTTTGATTTACCTACTCCTACTGTCTACTCAGTATAGGATTTATATTTTCAAAGTATCTGTGTAATTTATTTAATTTAAATAAGTAAATTTGACATTCTTACTGTCAAAGAGCCACCATAATCAAAAGAAAATTATACACAGCACAGTGTTTGCCTATCACTATAAATTGCCTTAATTTTTACTTATTCTCCACAAGGTTCAATTCCCTTTTAATGAAAATCTCTAGATGCCCTCTAGAAATACTTATTGACTCTTTTTTCTTTTTCCAATTCTGGCCTGTATATTAGCTGAGAGCAAATGTGGGTGCTACAAATTGACATATGCACAATCTCTACCAAGTTTTGAGAACATTTATTACCCTTCAGTACTTAAGGCTGAAATGGCAAAAAAGAAATCTTTTTTCTTTTCTTTTTAGTTTCAAAAACAATAGAAGTTAAATTGATGTTATGGATTTTTTTCCTGGGTGTTTAGAACTAATGAGTTTCATTGTCTACTGAGTGGAAGAGTTTTATAAGAATGTGGTTTTTTTGTCAATGAATAGCAGAAAAAAAATGGGATATAACTTTGTAGGCAGAAGAAAATCTGAGTCATGATCTCAGGTGATACCATTCTGTTAATAAATATATTAGTGCTAATAAGACTTTTTTTTTTCCTGTACAGTTTAAAATATTTCACAACAGTACAGATAATTGTATCCTGATACATAGAAATACATGAGGAAAATGAATGCAGAGACTAGAGAATTTCACAGGTTGATTCATGAATTGAAGGATTTTTCAGATCATGTGCTCTAAATGCCTGTATGCTACAAGGCATAACTTCCATGCATTTACTTTTGTGATGAGCTGCCATAGCGTGTTTAGCTAATTCAGAAGATGCACTTGATGAAAGGAGAGAGCAAGTGAGCACAAGTGATGTTTTTTCAATTTGAGATCCATCTATCTGGGTCAGTGATAGTCTCATATTAAGAGAGCTTTTCAAGGTTTTCTTGACCAAGGTTTTCTCTTAACCAAGTTAGGTTTGGTAAATCCAGAACCTAGATGTGTTCTGAAGATCACAAGGGATGAAGGAATAATCACTTAATTTCACAACTTCTTAATATTGTTAAAAAATAGTGTCCAATTCTAGTTTTTCCCCCTATTACTACTTTGTAATTCATGTTGTTTGTTTCTCTGAATCATTCCCAGATTTATGCTCTTTTTAAAGTAGGCAGTAGTTGTTTTTCTAGCTCTGTGTCAATCAGAGGAAGAACAACTAAACCTGTATTATGTCTATGATGCTATCTCTGTTAATATGCTTTCTTCTATTCGTAATACATTTTAATAATGGTCAAGACTTTTTAATAATGGATTTTCTTTTTTGTCTTAGTTTCCTGTTTAAGTTTTCTGTACATCCTAATTCATTCAGATTATGTGCCTGTCTTCTGTATGTTCCCTGTTGTTGACATGTTTATGACCACTAGACCTACTATGCCACCAAAAAATGAGTTTTTAACCTAAGCATCTCTTTATTATTGAATTGCAACACTTTTGCCATCTAATGCATCTTCCCATAGAATTACTGTTATTTTCTCATCAGTTCATAGAACCATAGAGTGGCCTGGGTTGAAAAGGTCGGTAACGATCTCCTTTCAACCCCCCTGCCACGGAGAGGGTCTCCAACCACTAGACCAGGCTGCCCTGAGCCACATCCAGCCTGGAATCCAGTTATGTTCACTTCAAATATTCCTTAACTTCAGAAAATCAGGCTTTTTGACACACCAATATATTGAGTTAGTTACATAGATATCTATGCTTAGAATTCAGACTGAATTCAGTTTGCTCACATGCAATCCAATTAGATGCTCAACTCTGATTCAGTTTTGACCTCTTGTCTTTCTAGTTTAAGAATATTTAATATATCACTTGTATATTTAGCTCAATGTCTGCTTTAGTAGAACATATTAACTCCAAATATTTGGAAGTTTGTTTCATGTTATTTAAAGCATGTATCTCCCTAATATGACAGATAAAATACACCATTGTATTCTGTAGCTTGATTCAATGGGTTAATAGAATTTCCTCTGAAATAAGCTGACTAGCTCTTGCATCATTGTGATTATGATTTTTGCATTATGCTTAACTCAAACATTCTGCCACTTGCTTTGTCAATTCTGATCAATATACTGTCTTCTGTACTCCTCTATAAAACTCTGTGTCAGATTCAGGTAGATCCATGTGGATTAACCTCACAATAATCACAATGTAAATGGCTTATTTCTTGTTGTTTTACTTTGTCATGCTCTCAATTGTGGGGTAAGAAAGATTACTTGAATTTTCCCAGTTTTCCTTTCCTTTTTAATTTTTTTTTATTTTTTCTTTTAGCAGATGATTTATTGGGTCTGTTGAATTTTCAGTCCTCTGTATTGTATCAAAGGTGAAAGATTCAGCAATTACTTCGAGTGCTAGACAGCCCTAACATCTAGAATAGTATAGACTGCATTACCACATTGCCCTGTGGCTCCTTCCTGAATTATCTGCCTAAATTTCTTTGTAGAAAGTTACAAATGATTGTATATTTTCTTAAGATTGAAAGGAGGATTGTGTGGAATTGTTCAGCACCTGGTAGGAAATTTAGTCCAGACAAACAAAAGTGCTGCGTAAACCTAATGAGACGGATGATGTAATCAGATGAAACACCTCTGATTTTTGCTTTCTGCAGTCACTTTCCCCTCATGGTATCTCTCAATGTCAGTTCCAGTTGTTGTCCAAGCTTTATTTCAGGTAGCCCTTATTGTTACTTTCTGATAAAGCTGCAGAAGCACTAAAAATACATCTCTTCAGACAGATTTTCTTTTTTGAGTAAACAGCCCAAAATTATTCTTCCTCAAGCAGACAGATAAAACTTATTTCATTTAAAACAGTCCACAGCACTCTCCTCATTGTAGATTATGTGAAATAATGGAAAAAAAAAGATATTAAGCCAGGTGAAAAGTGAATATTTGTTTATTACCCAGTTTTTATTTATTTCTCTGGTTCTTTGTTCCTCAGTTACTCTTTTCAGTCAGGCTGGCAACCTCTAGTGCTCAGCTGTCTGTTGCAATGGCAGTCATGCCATGACATCAACAGCTAAGAAGAAGCTACATCTTTTCTTAAAATTGTTAAAATCATTGGTGGAGTTGATGAAATGTAAAGATAAGAGTTTCTGTACTTGTGTACAGTGAGAAGGGGAGAAAATAGTCTGGAGAAAGTCCTAATGATCCAGAACTCAAATCTATAACATACCGTTTTCAAGAGGAAGTAAAAAAAAGAGTTATTTGGAATATGTAAGTAGTGTCATACCTTGCAGTTGCACCTCTTGGTGCAACACTTGCTTGAACATTAACAAAAAGAAATGCCTTTTGGACTGTTTACATTGTCCATATGCGCTATCTCTGTGACTTAGCCAAAGTGAATAATTAGTAAGTGAAGAAATGTCTTGTGGAAACTACTCCTCTTCTTCGCAAGCCTTCAAGAATACTTTTTTATTTTTTCTACTTAAACTATCTAATTTACATATGCAGTTGTAAAAGCTAACTACACATTTGAATACTCCATCTCCGAGATTCACGTTGTGCTCACATTACAGTCAAAATGCTGTCGTTGCTGAGGTTAGCATTTTCTTGGAAAACATGGTCTAATTCCACAAATGTGTTCTAAGAACCCTTTATATTAAAAAATTCTTATTACCTAGTTTACAAATATTTCAAAGCTGATGTAATACATTTCAAGGTTAATTGCTATTATTATCTCCATTTAGAAAACATTATGCCCTCTCTTGTACTGAAGATTACTTATTATACAAAATGTGTGTGTATCTGCTATATGCATTAGCAGGAGTGAAGCACTTTCTGTTTTTCCAG
The DNA here is from genome assembly GCF_019238085.1 of Lagopus leucura. Lineage (NCBI taxonomy): Eukaryota > Metazoa > Chordata > Aves > Galliformes > Phasianidae > Lagopus > Lagopus leucura. The sequence goes on from NW_024962264.1 coordinate 54,101,198, forward strand.
AACATTCTTTAGCACTTTGATTGATGTAACTTCAGTGTGGCCCAGAAGAGAACTTTTCTGTCCTTTCAGCCCCTCTTCAAAGTCTTTTAAGAAGATCAGACATTCATCTTACAGCTCACACTTGTTTGTTGCTTACCAGGCCAATTTCCTTGGCAAATACCTGTGTTGAGATTTCAAATGCAGAGAACAAGGCATCTACACTTTTGGCATCAGAAGTTTCTCCATGATCAGCATTTTTTTGACTGCACTTCTGCCAAGTGATGGGGTGGCTGTAGGGCACCAGGAAAGACAATTGCTGCTGGCAGAACAAAGCATTTGCGTGCAGGCATTTCTTACCTGTATCTCAGCAACTCTGGGACCAACAAAACTAAGCAGCAGCCTGTCTACATTTCTTTAATGGTGGCTAACCATGCTGTTATACTTAAAAGGCAGACAGAGACCAATCTTGCAGAGCATGTATAGTGAGCCTGATATTTCTGGAAAGCCCAGATTTGAGCACATAATTGATAATGCTCATGTGCAGTAATTAGGAAGATGAGACTGTTTTCTGCCACATGCAGGAGGATGTGTAGTTTGCCCACCTTGAAAATAATCTGTCGTCTTAGCTAATCTTTGTCTATATTTTCATTAGAAGGAACTTTTTCTCATATAGTATCAAATTTTATTTAGCTGTAGGTTATACGTGTTAAATATTTTCAGTATATTAATCCATCATCATCATGCTTCCTTTGAAATCTAAGATTTATATTTTATCTCAAGATAATAGATGAATTGGAGGTCTGACTTGCATTGTGATTTACAGCTTGCAGTATAAGCTTCTTTTTCTAAATTTCCTGTTTTATTATGTTGCCCACGTATATATATGACGTCAGAGGGATATGTTTGATGGTAGAGGTTGAACTTTCCCAGCAAGATTCTGTAACATTTTGTTACAATGTAACAAATGGCAGCAGAGGGCAGTCTTACGAAATGGTGCCTCATGTGGAAGTTAACATCCCCACTCACATGTAGTTGGTAATTTCCAGTGATACATAGCTCATTTCATATTTTCATGTAAAACGGAGATACTCACATTAGTGATTCTACAGAGAACTAAAGAGAAGCATAAATTCCTGCGTTGTTCATTAGAAGAGTTCATGAGAAAATCTTTTTTAATTTTGATGAGATTCAACCAAAACAAATGCAGAGTCCTGCACCTGGAGAGAAACAACATCAGTACAGGTTAGGGAATGATGTGCTGGAGAGGAGCTCTGCAGGAAAGGACCTGAGTGTCCTGGTGGACAACGTGTTGATCATGAGCCAGCAGCGTGCCTTTGTAGCCAACAAGGCAATGGGGTGCATTGGCGGAGGCCAGACTCTTCTCAGTGAAGGGTAGTGATAGGACAAAGCAAGTGGCCAAAAACTGGAACTTAGGAAGTTCCATACAAGCATATGAAAGAACTTCTTTATAGTGTGGGTAACAGAGTGTGGAACAGGTTGCCCAGAGAAGTTGTGGAGGAACATCTCCTTTTTTGCAGATGTTCAAGAGCTGTCTGGACACTCGTGCAACCTGCTATAGGGAATCTGCTTTAGTAAGGGGGTCAAACTCCATGATCTGTTTCACTGAAGAAGTAACAATTTCAATACTGGTATATTTTCCACATTCATTAACATTTTAAGAAATCTTGGTGTTATGTAGATGTACAGAATCAGGACAGACAGTTCCAAGTACTATGCTAAACAATTTGTGCTGCCAGTATCGCTACTTTCCCAGAAAGGGGAAGCTTTTTTTAATTGTAATCGAAGAATAATAATGAAACCATAACTTTCTCTTATCATAGTATTATAAATACTATTATCATAGTATTTAAATAATTCCATTATTTAAAATATGATGGTCTCAGTTAGCAAATATGTGGTTACCTGGATCTAATTAGAAACGATTTCAGTCTTGACCTCAGCCTGTTTCTTGGAAGTGAACTTTAATGGGCAAGTGATTTGAGACCTCTTGCAGTGCCCCTGTCAGTCGGAGACAAGGTGAAGAACATCCCCACTTATCCATCAGGTAGATTGTCAGTGTAAGGTCTTTTCTCAAATAATCACTCAAGGGAACAATTGCTTCTCACTGAGTCAACCACAGGTTCAGCTTGACCTGTTTTGGACTCAGATGTTTTTCAGCAGCAGACATAGCTGTGGGTAGTTATTCACATGGTACGGCAACTGGTAACACAGGAGTGGTAATTAATGGTGAATCAATCTTTTGCAACTGTGTTTTCTAATGCCTAAATCCTAAGGATTGATCACTACAAATCAGTCCTTGTTCTCATGGAGGAAGCATATTTATTTTCTAGCCATGTAAGAGTTTGCTTCAAGATACTGGCAGGGGGAATATGTGCAATAATGCAACAGTGCCACAGACATAAAGATATAGGCCTTGGCATTCCTTCATTTTGTGAGTCATAGTGTGAGTTAAATCCTCACCTAATTGACAGACTTTCTTAGTAGCTATAAAAATGCTGGGACTTCTCTTTCTCAAGAGAATCTGTAGATTTCTAATTAGAGAAGATCTTCATAAGGATTGTATTGTGAGGCACCACTTAACATTGGCAGTGTAAAGGTCCATTCAGTCCTACCTCACACCTAGCTCTCAAGAATTAAATCTTTTTTTTTTTTTTTTTTCTTCCTCATACACTTTTGTGATGTCTTGAGCACATGGAATGAATTCTGAGGCACTCTGCATCCACTTAGAATATTCATTTGAATTTCAGAACAAAAATGTAAATGCAGATGTATTCAGGAGTCAAATCCTCTAAACTTTGCTTCTGCTACCTCTGTACAAATACTTGCTGGTGTCAGGAGCAGCAGTAAAGGGATGTGTTGATACCCTCCTGTAAACAAACTGTCCTTGTCTCTTTTATCTTTTTTTTATCTTTTTTTTTTTTCCCTATTAAATCTTCCTTTCGGAAAATTGAAGGTATTCCCAAAATAGAACTGTCATGGTCAAAACAGGCTCAACTTGAACAAGATTAATTTAATAGAACTGATAACAAAGTAGGACAGTGAGAACTAAAAGGAAAAAAAATACAACAATTAAAATCACCTTCCCTCCAGACCCCCTTCTTCAGAAGCACACGCTCAATCTTGAATCTTCTGTCTCCTCCTCCCAGCAGTGCCAGGGAGCCGGGAATGACGGCTGTGGTCAGTCCATAATGCTTAATCTCTGCTGCTCCTCCACGGTCACTCTGCCCTTGTTCCTGCATGGTGTCTCTCCTATGGAACGCTGTCCTTCCTGAACTCATCTCACATGGGCTTTCCACAGGCTGCAACTCTTTGAGCTCCAGCATAGGTACATACCACTGGGTCCATGCTTCAGGAATGCACTGCTCCAATATGGGTCCCCACAGGTGGCAGCTGCCCAGCCCTCCTGCCTCAGTGTCCTCTCCATGGACTGCAGCTTCAGCCCGGGATCTGTTACTGCAGGGGCTCCATGGGCTGCGCCTCCTTCAGGCCACATCCACTGCTATATCATGAGCTCTTCTGCAATGACCTTCATGGCTGCAAGGCTGTTTCGTTCCCACTTTCTCACTCTTCTCTCCCAGCTGTTGTTGCACAGCAGTTTTGCACTTTGTTAAATCTGCTCTCCCAGAGGCACACTCAGCATTGCTCACAGCTCAGCTCTCTCAGCAGCGGGGCCCTTCTGGAGCCATCTAGAGCTGCCTCAGATCTGGCATGGGGCATTGGAGGTCTCTGCTCACAGAGGAAGACCCATTGCTACCAAAACCAGATATTTTAACCTCTAAACTTCTTTTCTCACAAATTACGTGTTATAATTTATTAAAGCTTAGAAAATATTTTTGACGTCTGATCCGTTATCAACTCGATCTTATCATTTGGGTCTTCATTATCTCCAGCATTCACCATTATCCCAGAAGTTAGATTCAGATGGAAACATTTAACAGTTGTCTGGTGAAAGATGAAAAGATCTGAAGGTAACAGCTTTCCATACTGCTGTATGTGGTCAGCTTCCTGGGGGAAGGCTATAATTTCCTATGCTTTATTCACACTGAAGAGTTAGTAAGATTGCTTCATGAACTTTCCTACAGCTGGAACCCAACTGTCTTGAGAAAATTTCTGCATGCTTAAAGATTCTAAAACGTTTATGAATATCAGGGTTGTAATGACTTAACTAACTTTATGGGCTTGTGTTGCAGCTTATTCTGATGTTATGCTCGATACAATATTTTATGGATATGCATGTAATTGTGACTCCAGCTTTACTTTGTCACAAATTTTTTGTGAGTATGTGTATAGCTGTTCCTTTTGTCAAGTATTTAGTTTATACACGGGCAGAATGTCAGCACTTGGAATAATTTGAAGGGAAATTCTATTTTAGCTTCTGTCATCTAGTTGCAGTGCCACACCTTTTCTTTCAGTCTGTGAAGCTTAATCTGGCACTCCCTTCAGAGTCTTGCTTGCAGTCTTCACCATAAAAAGTCTGACTATTTTAAATGATATCATGGAATCACAGAATCATAGAATCATAGAATGGCTTGGGTTGGAAGGGACCTCAAGGATAATCAAGCTCCAACCCCCTTGCCACATGCAGGGCCACCAACTTCCCTATCTAATACTAGACCATGCTGCCCAGAGCTCCATCCAACCTGGCCTTGAACACCTCCAGGGACGAGGCATCCACAACCTCTCTGGGCAGCCTGTTCCAGCACCTCACCACTCTTAGTAAAGAAATTCCTCCTGATATCCAACCTAAATCTTCCCTCCCTCAATTTAAAAACATTTCCCCTTATTCTGCTATTATCTACTCTTGTTGACTCCCCTACTGTTTATAGGCTCCCTTTAGGTACTGGAAGGCTGCAATGATGTCACCCTGCAACCTTTTCTTCTCCAGGCTGAACAAAACCAGCACCCTCAGCCTGTCTTCGTATGGGAGGTGCTCCGGCCCCCTGATATATTTCAAAAGATTTTCAGATTGATAAGTCAGCTATTTTGGGATATTATAAGAGTGATGGGGAGGAGCTACAAGCAGTGTACCTAGAGCACTTCAGACAACCTCAGAGATTCCCGATTTCCCTTATGAACCATCAGAATTTCCAGCTAAGCCTTCAGTAAACACTATGGATTTGTAGATGGTTTTCTTGAGTAAGTAACTCTTATCAAGGCAGTTACACAGTATTTTCTTAAGGAATTCACGCCATGTACCCCTTAGCTTGCTGAGGTCTGTGAGATGTAGTGGAATAATGAGGATAAGTGAATTTGTATCCGGACATTTCCTTCTAAGAAAAAGAAAGTTTATCTAGCAGGAAATTTTCACAAGTGCTTCTGCAGTTGCTCACCATGCAGGCGTCAGTACTTTTTTTTTTTTCATTTGAAATTATTGTCAATGTATTATTTTATTGTTTAAAATCAATATCATTATCTACTTGTTTAATGAAGTAGTGAAATGTATATCTGCCAAACATTGCATTATCAATATGGACTTCATCAGAGTCATATCAGAAGTCATATTTTTTTCAAGTAACCAAGTAATAATTTTTTTTCTTGTCAAATCTAGAGATTTGACACATTTTTCTTGTCACATCTAGAGATTATTTCATTTCAGTAGCCAGAACTCTTCCAAAGTTTAACAAGCAAACAAATTTCAAAGGAACACATTTATAAGTCGAATGTTCAAAATTAATTCATTAGCCTATGGCTGTCTTCTTAATGTGGCAAATATCTTAACAATACATGTGATTTCATCCATAATGTATTTGGGACTGCTTTTATCTACATCCTGAACAGCTACATTTGGTATAGTGGCTATGTATTCTTACAGCTTAGTTTAGTAACTTCAAGTCGATCTGTGCCATAGCAAAATCCAATTTCCTCTGTACTGAGCTTCTTTTGTGGCTTATCTACTACAATTTATACAGTTATTTTGTTTAGATTTCTGGGCACTTGTTGCTTTTCTCTGAGATCCCAGTTCTATATTTGCTGTAGTATAAGGATATTTCATAACTTACATCACATCCGTACTGGCTGCCCAGTACAACACTTCCATAGTCTTGTTTATCAATTTGTTTATCTTACTTCTAGCCCAGTCAAACTCATAATGGTTGCAGCCTTCTGCAACGTAAGATTTGATTCAACAATTTTTTCACTTTATTTTACTAGTCTTGAAACAACCTCAGATTTATATTTAGATATTTCAGACATTTAGATTTATTTAGATATTTCAGACATAGGTAAAAGAACACGACCAATAATTTCTTACAGAGGTAGTGGCTCCCTAATATAGCAGTTGGCTATTTTGCAGTAATTACATAGCGACAGGAATATAGCCCAGAATTCAGTATCTGGGAGCAGTGCATATGGAACACAAAGCATTGATGGAGTGCATAGGCAGAAAAGGTCTCCTTTCCACACACGGTTTGTTAGGATTGATATGATGAAACATAACTCTCAGGGTACCCAAAGCAAGTATTAAGAAAGGAAGATTGCCAATTCAGCTCAACTTCTAATGAGCAAAACAATTATACTCAAAATGAATAGATATTTGGATCACTCCAAAGGACCATCTCAGCTGGACACCTGTCTCTGGCAGTGGTATACAAGTTTGGAAAAACACTGTATGCTGGTCTTGATAACTCTACCTGTTGTGTTGACCATGTAGTATTGCAGACTCATCCTTTATAAGTAAAAACTTAAGTATAGGTTCTTATTAATAACTATAGGCTCTCTATTAACCTCTTCTATTATGAAAATATTTTAATTACTTTTAATAATGTCCCTTCAACATTATCATGTGTGAAATATTTGTTGCATCTGTACACAGCAGCAGTAGACGTAATGCCAGGAAAGCAAGGGCATTGACATGTCAAAGCAGAAGTTAAAGCAAATACTTAGATGAGTCAATCCATGCCATGGAGTCCCTGTTCTCCATTTCCCTCAATGCCCTCCACTGTCCAGCAGCAATGCTGCAATGCCATGACAGCCCAGTTGTGCACAGCTAGAAACTTACCAGCAATTGCACTTGGTAGGTCACCTGGGAGAATGGAACCAGTTTTTGTTTGTTTGTTTGTTTGTTTTCTGATAAGATCATTTTCTTTATGAAAGAAGGAAATAAAGGGAGATTTTGTCACCTAGGGAATTCATATGAACAAACTTAGACACTTTGATATCCCAACAAATTGTTGCCCACTGAAACAGAATCTGGTGCTTTTGTGTATGACAAGGGATACTCATCAGAAAACTTCTCTTTTTATGCTTCAAGCTCATTAGAACCCCTTAGCTAACTAGGCAGTTTCTTCTAAGGTATTCAAAGACAGGGCTTTACATTAAGTAAATATATTTTATCATAAATCTTGGCTTTTTTTTTTTTTTTTTTTTTTTTTTTTTCAGTAAAACCATGTAAGGACTCCCTTGTGTGCAACAGTAATGTATTTTGTATATATATATAGAAAGAACTGTTCAGTGTTTACAAGAAAAGAGACTTTTTTTTTCTGGTGTACCTAGTGTGCAAGTGATGCATATGTATGGTAAAAGATTGCTTTATAAGGAATGTCTACTGAATTAGGGCCTCACCTATAATAACCCATTACAGAAATTTAAATGTAATTGCTGGACTGCATGTTTCAGTCCTCCTCTGTTACACAACAATCACATACAGTTTTTAATTTTTTTTCTGTTTTCTTTTAGCACAACCATTACATTTCTTTCTGCTATTGTCTCCTTTTTGGGTTTTCTACCCAAAAGTATACATAATTTTTAAATACATTTTACTGGGCCTGTAATTAGTTTTTTATTCTTTTGTGCAGCTTTATGAAGATTCAGCAGGCTAGCATAGCAAACCAGGATGCAGTGTATCTCATATTCTCATTGTCATTATGATGAAAATAAATAATGAAAATACATCTCTGGCTTTCTAGCAAGTCTCTTCTGTTGTATGTGTCATGCAGATAAGATCCTCCCAAAAGTGATTTTTAAAATGCAGCACAACTTTGGTTCTAAATTATACATTAGTAAATATCATCACTAAGAAACAAACAACAAAAACAAACAAACAAAAAACACACAAAGAAAGCAGAAAGTATTTTGGCTTTTTTATATATCAATAAAACAGTTACAGCATATTTTCATCTTTCACAAGTATTTCAGTGCCAGGCTGCAGGGAAAGTCACAGTGTTCTTGGTAGCAGTAAGAGCAGTATTCTTCAGCATTAGTTCATGTGAACCTGGAGTTATAGTTAGAGAGGATGGAGAGGAGATTTAATGTGAATGGAGAATACAGTAATTTCACATGATGGCATGATATGCTGGATGGCAAAATGCATACCAAAGTCATAGCTTGGTAAGCTCAAGTGTCATAGATATTTTCCTTTGATTCTTAAGATTCTTAATCTTTTTCATTCAGTGGTGAACTAGAGAATAACACAGATTTCCATGAAAAAAAAGAAAAAGAAAAAGAACAATCTGTACATATGACCCTAAAGATTTTCTTCTGATAAAGCTTGATCTGTCAAACTCCTCAATATTTGCATGAGGAAAAAAAAAAAAAAAGTGTTCTAAATGTTATAGACATTTAACACTTATTTGTAGAAGGTGCACATTATTGTTAAAGCTGTTGAACAAATTACTTGTCAAATTGAGATCTTCATACATCATCGTCTAATGATACTTTTAAAATGCATATTCACCGCGTCCGTATTTGCTAAATGAAGTCTATTTCTTTAAAAGACAGTAAAAATGATTATAGTTCATGTCAGTTTGACATTCTGTGATTTCTTAACATAGCTGTTATGCAACTTGCTATTTATGAGCTATATTCTGAAGCTGAAGATGCTGTACGGAGTTTAGTAAAAATACTAAGTCTCAGGAGCTGCTGAGTCTTACATCAAGAAAAAAACTGGTATCACTAGTTTGTGATACAATTCTCCATGAGCTTTATGTGCAGGATATTGAATGCAACATGTATTGTGGAAATCAATCATAAAGCACAGCTTAAGTCTTAACTCAGTGTATAGGTTTGGAATAAGCAGAAAGAAATTGTTAAAACTGATTGGAATGTACCAAAAAAAAAAGAAAAGAAAAAGAAAAAAAA